>NW_004444016.1:2425223-2464182 GCF_000243295.1 Trichechus manatus latirostris | reverse complement strand
AGGCCCCCTTGTCTCCGCCCTCCCTTTCACCACTACACATCCACGCTGCGCCCCGAGCTCTGCGCCGCCTGTTCGCGCCTTAAGCGGCTCTTCTGCGGCGGTGCGATCCCCGATGCCACGCGGATTCCCCTCTTCACCCACCAGGCCTCAGACCAGCACGCAGAGCACAGCCCCACACACAACTGCCTACAGCCCCACAGCCTGTACAGGCGCACTGCCCCTCCCCACCCAGCACGCAGGCCCACACAACCGCAATCCCACTCATCAGCAAGCCCACACAGACACACGACGCCCCTCGGACACTCACAGCCTCACACAGACACAATCCATACACACACAACCCCGCACAGACACGCAAACCCTGGGACACACACAGGCACAATCCCAGCCACGAAGAAGCCCTCTGTAAACGATCGCCCACAAACACACACAACCCTACGCAGGCGCCGCATCTCTCAGCCCCACGAAGACCCAGAAACATGTTCGTCAGGTCGCACCCAGACCCCCAAGCGTCGTGACATTCACACATAAGCACAGACCAGAAATCTACAATCCACACTGATACACACACTGACCCAAACGGACGGCCAGGAGCTTCCCTGCGGGTGCATAAGTCCCTGGGAAAATGTTAAAGCGGTCCTCTCTCCCACTCTATCCCTGACGCACGCGCGTGCATGCGCGCGCACACACACATTCACACACACACAAACACACCCGGTTCCTCAGCGCTCGGAGCCTCCCAGCCGGTGACCTCGGGCCCCCGCGGGGAGAGCAGCAGGAGCGTCTCCCCGCGCCCCCTCCTCTTCCCTGTCTCCCGAACTCCGCCACTCCTCCTCGCTGCAGCCCCTCCCTCCTCTCCTCCCCTCTTTTCCCTCCCCTCCCCCGCGTCTGGGGCTCGGGCTAAGCAGAGCCAAGCCCCCTCGCCGCGCGCCCCTTCTCGCGCGCGCCCCGCGCCCTCATCGCGCTGGCGGAGTGGCTGAGGCCACCGGCCGTCTCTGATTTGTCCCCCTGCGGCCCGCGCATAATGGCTACTGAGGGCGCTTGCAGGGGCGGCTGAGGAGGAAACGCGGGGTGCGAGACGCGGCGTGCGCGGGAGCGCGAGGGAGAAAGGAGCGAGCCCGGGTCGCCTTGAGCCGCGGGCGGCAGAGAAAGGAAGCGCGCGAGCGCTCACCTTTTTTTCTCCCAAGGACCTCATCTGGTCGCCCCGTTCTGGAAGAAGCGAGGGGGAGAGCGCGCCTGCGGACCGGAGAGACGGCGGGGAAACGGGAGACGGCGAGCCGCGCAGCCTCGGCACCCGCGAGACCCAGAGGAGCCCGCAGGTATTGTTGGCGGCCGGAGCTTTGTGTCTTCGGGGACCGTTCCAGGGCGAGAATGTTTCTGGCCCCCTGCCGGGTTGAGACCTGCACCCACCCGGGCCGCCGGCGGGGTCCGGCACCCGCCCGCCGCCCCGAGATCTGGGCTGGAGTTGCAGATTTGCCTGTTTTGGGGTTTTCCAGACCGGTTGAGGGGATGGATCTCAGGAGACGGAATTTCTTTTGGGGTTTTTTTGGCTGTTGTTTGGTTGTGCTGGTGATCCCACTCCCCTTTCTCCACAATGCCTTGGTGAGAGGTCTTGGAGACAGTGGCACTGGCGCAGGGCAAGGGGCTGAGATGGCGGGGCTGGTGGCTGCAGACGGGGAGGTAAGGGATGCCCGGAGAAGGAGACTTTTGCTCAAGTTCGTAGTCCACCCAGGAGCTGGTTGGGCCATGGAGGGCCCGTCTGCGCACCTTGTTCTGCCCCGGGCAGCCGGTGGGAAACTTCCCAGGAGCGCAGCCTCCCGGGGGACTCGGAGCCCCCGACGCCTCTGGTGCTTCCTCTGGCCGCCGTGTCCCCTCCTCACCGCCCGCAAGTGCTTAAGGTCGCGCTCTCCCCGCCCCCGCCTTCCTCCCTTAGCCGGCAGCTTCCGGATCTGGATGAGTTGGAGGAGCCGCTTCAAACACTTCCCCGGAGACCCCTCCCCTCGCCCGGCCGGAGCCTGCCTGGAGCCCCCTGCCCTGCGCCCCTGCCTCCCGCACGGCTGCAAGCCTGGCTGAAAAATGAAATCTCGTGCCTCTGCCGTCTGGGGCGGGGGGACGGGTTGTCACTTGATCTCTCAGGGCTGCTGAACCCCCGGCCGGGTAGGAGAGGGTACTCGAAGGGGGAGGGACTTGTTTGGGTTAGAGACGTTGACGTCGAATGGCGCCTGGGCTAGGAGAGGTGCGCGGTGGCAGTTAGAGGCCTGGGTTCGTTGCCAGGGTCACAGATTCTAGCCCCTCTGGGGCTTGTGATTGACTGGTGACTCCAGGCGCATCGAGGGCCCCCTTACCTTATCCCCCTCCTCCGCGCCCCGTCCTCTCCCCTCCTGGACAATGCGGACTGAAAGAGGTGATCCCGAGGGCGAAGTGTATGTGTGTGACGAAATGTTTGTCTCCTGTCAGCCACAGCAGACGCTGCTCCGGTGACCCGGAGAGCCGGGCGCTTAGCCCCCTCCCCCAGGGATAGGGGAGGAGAACATGAAGGAGGAGGGAAGTAGTGATGGGAACTTCTCCACGCACCCACCGGGGCCATGGGAAGGCAGTGCTAGTCCAGAGAATTTCTGGGAATTGCAATCCTGGATGGGGGGGAGGTTCAACTCAAAAAGAGGACCCGCTAGGTCAGGGCTTCCGCCACCCAAAGCCTCCAGATCTTTTTGCTCCTTTTGTGGGCGGGCAGGTCTGAAAATCTGCCTTAATTGGATTCCGATGTAAGCAGCCAGGGAGGGATAAAGGTGCCCCCTCCCCTTTCCCTTCCTAGGATAGGGAGTCAGGCCCTAGACCCCAAGCTGGCCTCCCAGGCAGGTAGAGGAAATTCCTCTCCCTACTTTGAGAGAGCATTCCTTGGGGGGAGAGAAGGCACCTTTTTTAAGCGGGGTGGGGGTACTCTTTTCAGGCTATTCTGCCTCTTGGTCCAGGAATAGAAAGATTTAACCATCCTCCAGAAATCTGTCCCCCCAACCCCCAGTGGGAACAGGCTGATGGTCATGCTAACAGCTGACACCCAATGACAGGAGTGGGCAGATTTATACCCTGTGCCCCCTTCCACACCAGACAGGGCCTGCCCAGGTGGTGCATTGTCCAGGGACCTTGTGGAGAGTGGCCTTGTGGCCTGGAGGAAATGGGCTTACAAGCCAGGGCTATACCTAGAACTGAAGGGGACTCTCCGCCAGGGCTGGGGTGGAGGGCCCTTGTGGAATGGCCTTTGCCCCGGTTGGGGAGGCTCTGTGAGCTGGCTAGTCCCTCCCCACACCTTTGCTCTATTCCCAGCCCCACCCTCAGTACCCATGGCAGGAGGCCTGGTGAGGGGTAAGTTTCTGCACGCCCCCGCCCCCGCCCCGTTGGACTCTGAGGCCCTAGCAGCCAAGGGCAGGCCCAGTGAGAGCATGCTGGGAGACAGAACTGAACCAGCAACATTCCTCTCTGCCTGCCCCACGTGCCCTACTACAGCAAGAGTCCCTTGGTGTCCCTTGGTGTAGTTCGTGTGGTTGACTTCCCCTTGGAGGACCAAATGCCTCCTATAGGCAAGGACATCCCCTATGCATTGAGGAGCTTCCGGCCTGGCACACAGTGGGCATATAGCTTTGGCCAGACAAATGCAAGAGTGCATGAATCCATCATGAATGAATGAATAAATGAATGAAGGGGCAAGGTTTCTCAATTGGAGGCATTTCATAATTTTTTAGACTTTTTGATATATACATTTAAACATATGATTCGTAGAAAATCCAAGAAATAGAGAAAATAAGAGAAAAGTGTTCCTGACAATCTTCACAGGCCATGACAATGATGATAATTTTTATGTGGTCCTTCCCAGTCTTTGTCTACTTGGTGGCTGGTTTGTTTCTAAAGACTGTGGTTGTTCTCTATACTCAGATGTATATCCTGCTTTCTTCACTGGTTGACAGGAGCCTTTTCCTGTTCTGTAACCATTTCTTCATAAACACCATGGCTGGTGTTTCCAGGCTTCTCCAATAGAGTGGCTGTGCCATCGTTTACTTCATATTCCCTTTTGTTAAACGTTCTGGAGGCTCCCAGGGAGTGATGCAGGGAATGTGTTTTGTGCATAGGGCTTTTTTTTTTTTTTTTTTTTATGTTTAAAATGATTTCCTCAAAATGACGCTGCTAGTGTAGGAGGCTCAACCGTGCCTCCAGTGGAAGGAACTGGCTTCTGTGATTTTCCCTGGATAAGTGGGACACTGTTCTCCTTCCTTCCCCACAATCTAGAACCTTCCTCTAGAGCTGAAAGGAGCCTGCATGGTTAGTCTCCTGTTTGACCCCCTCATCTGACTGAGGAGCCAGAGGGCAGTGACCCCAAGGTCACACAGCCATCACTGGGCTGTGCAGCAGCGGCTGCTCCTCTGTTATCTGGGGGTTTGCATGCAGGAAGGCTTCCTACCACACATGGAAGGAGGAACACTCAGCTTGCCCCAGGTGGAGCCCCAACCAGGCCCCTCAGCCCTTCTGGGTCACACACACTAGCCACATTCACGAGACCTGGGGCCACCCAAGTCACCAGCCTGTGGTTGGCCAGCTATGAGGTGCCCCGTTGACCCTCTTCACAACTCCCCTTTTGTCTTGTCATCTCATTTCTCAGGAGGAAAAGCTGAGGATCCGAAACAGGTGTCGGGGGAGGGGGCTTCAGATCCAGGAGAGCCTGGCGGTAGAGGATCCCAGGGGTTGTACTCCTGCCCCATGCCTCAGTTTATTTGTCCGAAGGCCTAGCCTTCCACTTGTGCTGGAGCTGGGGGAGGAGATAGTATGGATCACGGGGGTAGGGAGGTGGGGAAGGACAAAACCAGTTCTAAACCAGCTGTCAGTTCCAACTCATGGAGACCCTATGTGTCAGAGTAGAACTGTGCACCAGAGATTTTTCAAGGCTGTGAGTTTTTGGAAGCAGATTGCTAGCTACGCCTTTCTTTCTTTTTAATTGTTGTAATTAAATGAAGTTAACATTTCAAGTTAGTCTCCCATACAGAATTTTTTTTTTTTTAACATACATTGTTATGAGACCCCAACCGCTCACCCCATTCTGCGACAGTACACTCCTCCCCTCCACCCCTGATTCCCCATGAACATTCAACCAGCTCCTAACTCTCTCTGCCTTCCCATCTCACCTCTAGACAGAAGCCGCCCATTTGGTCTCTTGTATCTACTTGACTAAGACGCACATTCTTCACAAGTATCACTTTATGTCCCACAGTCCAGCCCAATCCCTGTCTGAAGAGTTGGCCTCGGAAATTGTTTTAGTTCTGGGGTGATAGAGAGACCAGGGGCCATGCTTTCCGGGCTGCCTCCAGTCTCAGTCGACCATTAAGTCTGGTCTTCTTCCTAGAGTTTGAGTTCTGCATCCCATCGTTCTACTGCTCCATCAGGGACCCTCTGTTGTGTTCCCTGTCAGAAAGTTCATTGGTGGTCGCCAGGCACCATCTAGTTCTTCTGGTTAGGCCTTTTTTTCGAAGCACCTCTGGCTGGACTCAAACCGCCAACCTTTCGGTTAGTAGTTGAGCTCTTAACCGTTTGCACCCCCCATGGACTCTTGGGGAAGGGCAGGCTACTTCTTCAGCTCTCCCTCTGAACTCAGAGAGGCCTCAGGAAGCCCCTGGGGAGGACGGGGATAAATAAAGGCAGAAGGAGGAGAGAGGAAAGGAGAAAGTGGGAGAGGAAGAAAGGGACTAAAAAGAGGGAAGGGAGGTGAGCAGGGAAGAAAACGAAGGGGAAGGGAGAAGAAGGAAGGACATGTTCAAAACAAGGACGGAGATAAGCCCCCCATCCCCTTCCTTAGTGGTTCTGGGGCCATGGAGGAGAGCCCGGGCTGGCCTGGGGGAAATGCTGGGCATCCGCCTGGAAAGGGGTGGGCTCTGCAGGGCTCAGCAGAACAGCTCTTTGAGGGGTGTCGGGGGAGGCTGTGGGGGTGAGATGGAGCCACACCAGGTGGAGGCAGTACCTGGGCAGGTGGCTTCTTGGTTCTCTGACTCCCCATCAGAGGACAGGGCCTTTCTGTGCCTTTCCCTGCCAGCATGCCCACGTTGAGGCAAAGAGAAATCCTCCTGGGATTGTGGGAATTAGGGTGTTTTGGTGTACCCACAGGTGTGTGCCTGTCTGTCTACACCTGTGTATGATGGCTGTGTGTCTCTAACCCCATTTGTGCATTCCTGGGCTCAGTGTGCCGCCATTTTTGGCCCGTGTGTGTGTGTCTGTGTGTCCATGGGTGTGGCAAGTGAGTGCGCATGGGTGTGGTGTGTTTGTATGTGTGGCATGTCTGTGCATGTGGTGTGCCTGTGCATGTCTGTGTGTCTCTGTGTGTGTGTCTGTACATGTGACATCCCTGTGAGTGTGTGTGCCTGCATGTGGTGTGTCTGTGCATATGTGTGTGTCTGTGGGTATGCGTATGGTGTGTGTGCGTGTCTGTGGTGTGTATGTGTGCATGTCTGTGTGTGGTGTGTGTCTGTGTGTGGTATGAGTGCATGTCCATGTGTGTCTGTGAGTGTGCATGTCTGTGTCTCTGATCCTGTGTGTATATCTCTTAAGGAGTCTGTGTTCCTGCCAGCTTGGACACGTGTGCCTGTGTGTCTGTGTGTGCTGTGTCTGTGTATGTCTGCTTGTGCGTGTCTGTCTATATCTGTATGTGCCATGTCTGTGTGTGTCTGATCCCCTTGTGCATTTCTGGGGGGTGCCCTGAGCCTGGGCACGTGTGTGTGTCTGTATGCAGCACGCACTTCCCCCCAGTGGCCCCAGGAGAGATCCAGGCATCAGGCTTTTGTGCTGCTTTCAAGGTTGTGGCTGGGTGGGTGAAGGGGGGAGGCCTTCAACTTCATCTGGGAGAGGTGGGGGTAGGCAAAGGAAAATCTTAAAAGACCGTCTTCCCTTTGGTCTCCAAGGAGATCAGCCTGTGAAATGATCTGCACGTTAATTAAAAATGATTATATCCTGATTGAGCCATTTCTGCTCACGTCTCTGAGCCGGGAGATGCAGGCGGCTAAGACCTAGGCTGCGGTGTGGGGAAGGCCTAGCTGCAGGGCACAGCCAGGGTGACCCCACACATGAACAAGAGGCAGAGTCTTGAGGCACAGGGGTGCAGGGGCGAGGTGTTATGGGCATGTGCTTGGCATACTTGAACTTCTCCTTTGAATTTTAAAGACCCCCCCAGATGCCCCTTGTGGGCAGGCACAGATCCTGCGAGTCAGCATTTGTGGTCTGGTTTACAGAGGAGTGACATGCTGAGGTCACGCAGCTACATACAATCTGGTGACCCCAGGTTGGATTCAGTCCTCTGACTCCAAGGCCCAGACTGCCTTCCTAGCCTCCAGCTGCCTCCAGACTCTGGCCGTGGGCTCCTGCAGAGACAGGGGGCAGATGGGGCCCCCAAAGACAAGGCCTTCTTGTCCTCCATGGAATCCCTGGGAACATTTGTTTCCATCGCAGCGCTGGTCTGATTCATGTCACCCTTGCCCGCCTGAGCAGGGCCTGCCTTCACTGATGATCCTGCTGCAGACCAGCCCCATGCGTGCCTCAAGGCTTGGTCCTGTACTGCCTTGCCACTAGCCTTCCCCCAGCCAGCCCTGTCAGCACTGCAGCCCTAGAGGGAGCAGTGATAATAATGACTAACCTATTGCCATGGTTCATGAGCATAGGAGCCGCTCAGGTGCACTGAGCAACCTCAGCACTGGTGGGATCCTTGCTGTCTAGAAGGGGGCTGCTCCCTGCTCCTACCTACTCCACCCAGAGCGTTGTGGGCAGCTCTGTATTCATTAATCACTTCCTGTATGCCCAGGCCTGACTGCTCTTGGGAGCAGAGGAGACCAGTTTTAGGAAGCAGAAAACAGGCCTGAAGGTTAGCCATACCAGACCAAGCAAGAGCAAGAGTTTTCCCCTTCTGTGAGCCTCAGTGCTCCATCTGTGAAATGGGGAGCCCAGCACCCTCCTGACAGGCCTTGGGAGAGTAAGGAAAACCAGACCAAGTGCAGCACCTGGGCCCACCAAGGGTGCAACCATTGTTCACTTGTTCATCCGTCCATGCATGCATCTGTGGCACTTGTGTAGCCATGGCAGGGCATTGGGTTCTGGGGAGGGAGACGCACTGTTTATCCTTCAGGTGCTTCCCCAGGAGACAGTCTGGGCTGGAGGTGACTGTCATCTCTGTGTGAGCCTCCAGGGGGCGGAGTAGTTCATTGGACCCACCTGAGGATGCATTATCAAAGGAAGAGTGTCTGGTTGGGGAGGGAATGTTCAGTGAGACTTGCTGGATGAGGCCCCATGTTCTCAGGGGGGGCCTGACCGTGGGGAGGCTCGGGGGCTGGAACTAGTGTCATGAGGAATCAGAATGGCAGGTGGACGGGAAGTTGGCATCAACTGTTCCCCAAGGGCAGCACTGGGGGAAAGGCAGGCCCATGTCAGCTCTTCCCCAAAAATACCTTCTTTCAGAAGCAGGCAGAGACTCTGCCTGCCCCAGGCCATCCTTGAAAGGTGCCACCTCCAGGAGCAGGCTTTGTGACACATGTGGCATCTGGGTCCCTACAGAATGTCCCCCTCTTGCTTTCCCCAGTGCCTGAAGTACCCCACTCATCCCTGCTAAGAGTAAAGGTATTGAAGGCCCTGCTTAAAGTGCACATGCATGACCTTGGAGGAGTAATCAGAAGATGGGCTCATGTTTGCATAATGCAGGGGTCACAGTCTCAAGCCCCACAGGGCCCGGAGGGAATGCTGATGAGGCCGTGGGGTTGCCTGGCCCTCACGGGGCCTCAATGGCCTATCTCTGCCAGGCAGCAGGGGGGCAGTGCAGCCCAGGGCACCCCATCCCCACTTTCTTAGGTCCCAGAATTCAGATATCTACACGAGATCCCCTGGTTGGGTTGGCATATGCTGACTTCTAATTCAGCAACCCATCTGGGCCAGATTTGTGCCCCTGACCTCCAATTTGTGGTCACTCAGCTTGAGGCATCAGTTTCTGTTACCTGGTGACCACTGTGACGGTCCCACAGTATGAGCAGGGCAGGTGGTGGAGTAGGGATCCTGGCAGGGGCCTGGCGTCGCCAGTCTAGACAGGGCACAGGGACAGGATGAAGGCTCTGAGGGGCTAGGCCAAGGCAGGTAGGAGGACTAGAGAGGCCAGGAGGGGAGCTTCACTAGCACCACCCTCTGAGGTGATCTGACCATGGGGGCCTGCTCTGGGCTAGCTCCTGGCTGATATTTTTTGGCTAGAGTCCTTGAGTGGCCAAGAAAGAGGCCAGGAGTCAGTGGTACATTGGTCTTCAGGCCCAGAAAATGGCCAAGGTGCCAGGCATGGTGCCAGCCTCATGCCCTCCACATCCACCAGCCCTTGATGAGGCCCTTTAGAGATGAGGATACGGACTGGGGGCTGCACAGCAGGGACTGCTGGTCTAGACTGGACCTTGTTGCATGACTCGCCCCAGCCCAACCCAGTCCTTGGCACCTGTACTTTGAGTGTTCACAGCCACCCCTGTCAAGGCCTGGCTGGGAGGGCGGGCAGCTGATGGACTCCTCCTTTTGCAGTCAGGTTTCATGTTTCTTCAGCACACATCTGCTGACAGTGGGCCCTGGTTGGGGGGATGTGGGTACTAGGTCTTGAAAGTTGGGCAGGGCCTTGGCAGCAGGGTCCAGTGTGACCTAGGCCTGGAGGCAAGAAAGGGCAATATTGTGTGTGCACATATGGGCAGGTCTAGGAGGGCAGAGGCAAGATCCGAGGGTGGCTATGGGGCTCTGCTTGGTCCTGAGGGCAGTGGGAAGAGGTGCCCCCATGGTCAACTGATTTTCAACAAGTGTGCTCAGTCCATTCAATAGGAAAGGAAGACGCTCTTCAGTAAATGGTACTGGGAAAATTGGATTTCCATATGCAGAAGAATGAATCAGTATCCATGCCTCACACCATACACAAAATCTAACTCAAAATGGGTCAAAGACCTAAATGTGAAAACTAAAACCATAAAATTCTTGGAAGAAAATGTAGGGGCTGGGAAGATGTTGGAGTAAACAGACCATTGTTCCAACCCTCCCCGCAAAATACAAGGAAATGGGGCTAAGCCTTGAGGGACTCTGAATCAGGGAGCAACGGAAAGCAGCTAGGAACTGCAAGAATCAACAAAGAAACGAGAAGCATACTGTAGGAAAATTGTCTCTCCCACCACCCCATCCCTCCCCCAGCCACATGGGCCTCCAGCTGCTGTGAATTGGGGAAGCAGCCCCAGCAAAAGAGCCTGCTTCCATAACCAGCACACCCCCTGCCTGTACAAGGAGACAGGACCCCAAGTTTCTGCTCTAAAATCAACAAGACAGACTTCCCCTGGGGTCCATTCAGCATGTGCCAGCACCTCCCCCACCTGGACACTGTCAGCTGCAAGGCTGCTGTGAATTACTGCAGAAGGCCCTTGCAGTAGAGTCTGCTCCCATAGTCAACATGCTGCCTGCCTCCCTGTGCACCCCATAGCACAGGCCTCTGTAACCAACAGGACAGACCTTCCTGAGGGTCAGTTTGGGTCTGTCTGTTCCCCCTTCTTGTTGGTGCTGAAGAATGCAGACCAAGGTTGCTATGGAAGCTGCACTCATAGCCAAAATACTATGGGGAGGTGGGCTCTGATAGCAACAAGGCAGACCTCCCTAGGGGTCTGTTTGTAGTGTGACAGCCCCTCCCCGACCCAGACACTGGCAGTGGTAAGGCTGCTGTGAATTGCTATATAAGGTGCCCTGCAGTGGAGTCTGCTCGCATACACAGCACTCTCCTTGCCTTCTTGCACACCACATAGCTCAGGTCTCTGAAACCAATAGGACAGACCTCCCTGGGGGTCAATTCAGGTTAGTCTGCCCCCACTTCCAGTTGCCTCTGAGGATTGCTGACTGAGGCTGCTGTGTGCTAGGAAGGAGGCATCTTGAGTGGAGGCTGTGCTCACAGCCAAAAATCTACTGGGTGGAGAGGGACTCTGATAGCAACAAGGCAGGCCTCTATGGGGACCTGAATGGCACATGACACCCCTTCCCCCACTCAGTAACTGTTGGTTGCCAGACTGCTGCAAACTGTTACAGAAGGCCCCTGCAGTGGAGTCTGTCCCATAGGCAGCTGTATACTTCCCTCCCTGCATATCCCATTTCTCAGGCTCCGAAAAGCAAGAGGATATACTTCCCTGGGGTTCAGTTTGGGTCTGTCTGGCCCCTTCAGGTCATCACTGAGGACTACTGACTGAGGCTGCTGTGTGTTAGGAAACAAGCATCTTGAGTAGAGGCTGCACTCATAGACAACCTCATACTGGGGCACTCTGATAGCGACAAGGCAGACCTCCCTGAGGAAGGTGTGTTTGGAGCATGACAGCCCTTCCTCCACCCAGTAATTGTTGGTTGCTGGTCCGATTCTGATATGCACTCCTACAGAAGGTTCTACAGTGGAGTCACCTAAGTAAAGACTGCTTCCCCAACCACCACAGGGCCACTGGGGCTTTGAAACCAACCAGACAGATCTCTCAGAAGTCATTCTGAAGTGTGCCAGCCCCTCCGCCTCCTCCTGAAATGGAGGAAGTTCTGCCTGTGCTTCTCCTGAATGCCAACTCAGATATAAGCAGCACCCACAGAGCAGGGAAGGAAGCCTCGGACAAAACCAGGGGGCAACACCCAGCCCTGAGGGGGGCTGGCTGGGTGTGGGTTTTCCAACTAAAAACGTGGTTGCAGAAACAGAGAGGGGAAAGGAGTAATAAGCAGAGGGAGAGAGAACTATGCCCCCTGGTGGACAGAATGACTAGGGTGCAATATCTCGCCAGAGTGGCAGTGCCGACCGGTGGACAGATTGTCCGCAGCATGTTCTCTGGTGTCTTTGGAAGACACTGAAAGTTGAAAACTGAGATCTGGAACTTTCAAAACCCATTTAAAACAGGAAGGAGAAGGAGCTATCACAGAAAGGGAGAGGAAACAGTAAGCAAAGGCCAAAGGCTCTGCCTGCCTAAGAGAAAATAGTGCGGGCAAAAACACCGAATACTGGAGAGAACTGAGAAAGTTAACACCTCGAAAACTCCAATGCCCCAACAAAAAAAATCACAAGACACATAAAGGAAAGAGAAACAATGACCCATCCAAATGAACATGACTAATAGAGTGAAAATTTATCAATGGAAGGTCAAATAATGAAAAGAATGGAAGAATGTAATACAACGTTAAACATAATTTAAGAGTTAAGGGAAAACATAGACAAAGATCTAAAAGAAATAAGGAAAAGAATGTAGGAACAAAAAGAGATAAAAAGAAAACAAATATTACAATTGAAAAGGACAATAACTGAAATAGGAAACAATGGAAGGATTTAACAAGATTTAATCAGGCAGAAGAAAGAATCAGTGAATTAGAGGATAAGACAGTCAAAATTACAGAGGCTGAAGAGCAACAAGAACAGAGGCTCAAGAAAGCTGAGCACAGCTTAATGGAAATATGGGACAACAACAAGAGACCTAATATATGCATCATGGAAGTTCCAGAAGGAGATGAGAGAGAGAAAGGGACAGAAAGAATATTTGAAGAAATCATGACAGAAAATTTCCCCAGTCTGTCAAAGGACATGAATCTACAAATCCAGTATTCTCAAAGAACCCCAAGCAGAATAAACCCAAAGAGATCTACACCAAGACACATCATAGTTAGGCTCTCAAAAAGTAAGGGTAAAGAGAGAATCCTGAAAGCAGTGAGAGAGAAGCAGCTACACACAAAGGATCCCTTATAAGTTCAAGTGCCCATTTTCCCTCAGAAACATTGAAGGCCAGAGGAAATGGAATGATATATTTAAAGTGCTGAAAGAAAAAAAAAAAAAACTGTCAACCAAGAATGCTATACCCAGCAAAACTGTTCTTCAGGAATCAGGGTGAAAGTAAAACTTTCCCAGAGAAAGTTCATATCCACCAGACCAGCCTTATAAAAAAATACTAATGGGATGGGAGTTCTGCACATGAAAAGGAAAAGACACCAGCAAGTAATTCAAAGCCATACATTTAAAAAAAAAAAAAAAAAAAGATCTTTAATAAAGGGAATTGCATGGACAAGTATAAGAGCTAGTAATAAGGTATTCATGCTTGTCTTAGTCATCTAGTGCTGCTATAACAGAAATACCACAAGTGGATGGTTTTAACGTAGAGAAGTTTATTTCCTCAGAGTCAAGTAGGCTAAAAGTCCAAATTCAGGGCGTTAGCTCCAGGGGAAGGCTTTTTCTCTCTGTTTGCCTTCTTCTTTTCAGTGTTCCCCCGGACTAGGAGCTTGTCTGCGCAGGAACTCCAATCCAAAGGACGCACTCTGCTCCTGGCACTGCTTTCTTGATGGTATGAGGTCCCCAACTCTCTGCTTGCTTCTCTTTCCTTTTATCTCTTGAGAGATAAAAGGTGGTGCAGGCCACACCCCAGGGAAACTCCCTTTACGTTGGATCAGGGATGTGACCTGGGTAAGGGTGGTGTTACAATCCCACCCAGTCCGCTTTAACATAAAATTACAATTACAAAATGGAGGCCAACCACGCAATTCTGGGAATCATGGCCCAGCCAAATTGATACACACATTTTTTGGGGGACATAATTCAATTCATGACAATGCTTGATAATTCTAATTGTTTTGTCCTTCATGCTTTTTAATAACAAATGTAGAAAAAGCAAGGATAAAATTATGTTACAGGGCACATGAAATATAAAGATGTAATAGTGATAACAACAAAAGGGGGGAGAAATGGTTTAAGTATAGAATTTCTTGAATGTTACTTAAGTTTAGTTGGTACCAACTTACCATAGGATATTATAAGTACAGCCTGTTAAATGTAACATTCATGATAACCACTAAGAAAATATCTAAAAAAATACTCAAAAGGAAAGGAGAAGAAAACCAAAATGGCCCACTACAATAAACCAACAAAACACAAAAGAAGGCAGTGGTAAAGGACAAAGACAAAGAAGGCTTAAGACACACACACAAAAAAAAACAAAATGGCAGAAGTAAGTAACTTCTTATCAGTAATTACAGGGAATGTAAATGGACTAACTGCTGCAATTAAAAGGGAGAGGGTAGCAGTATGGATTAAAAAAACATGATCCAGCTGTATGCTGTTTACAAGAGAAACACCTTAGACCCAAGGACACAAATAGGTTGAAAATGAAAGGATGGAAAAAAAAAATTCCATGCAAATAATAACCAAAAGCAAGCTGGGGTGTCACTCTTAATATCAGATAAAGTAGACTTTAAGACAAAATCTGCTAGAACAGGTAAAGATGGACATTATATAGTGATGGAAAGGGTCAATTCATCAAGATTTAACGATCATAAATATATATGCACCCAACATTGGAGCACATAAATATATAAGGCAAACACTGATAGGACTGAAGGGAGAAAGGGATAGCACTACAGTAATAGTTGGAGACTTCAGTACACCACTTTCAATATTGGACAGAATATCTAGAAACAGCAAGGAAACAGAGGACCTGAATGACCCTATAAACCAACTAGACTTAACAGACACATAGAGAACACTCCACCCAACAACAGAACAATATAGATTCTATCCAGTGAGCATGGATTATTCTCCAGGAGAGACCACATGTTAGGTCACAAAGCAAGGCTCAATAAATTTTAAAACATTGAAATCATACAAAGTATTTTCTTGAACATATCAGATTGAAGCTAGTAATCAATAATACAAAATAACCTGGAAAATACACAAACATGAAAATTAAAACAACAGACTATTAAACTACCAATAGATCAAGGAATAAATCAAAAGAGAAGTCACACATTTCTTAGAGGAAAATGAAAGTACAACATACCCCAAAAATTATGGGATGCAGTGAAAGCAGTACTTAGAGGGAAACTTATAGCAATAAATGCCTACATGAAAAAAGAAGGATCTCAAATCAACAGCCTAACTCTACAACTTGAGGAACTAAAAAGAGAAGAGCAAACTAAGCCTACACTTATCAGAAGAATGGAAATAACGAAGATCAGAGCAGAAATAAATAAAATAAACAGAAAAACAATAGAGAGAATCAACAAAACCAGAAGTTGGTTCTTTGAAAAGATCAATAAAATTGACAAACCTTTTGCTAGACTGACAAAGAAAAGAAGAGAAAAGATGCAAATGACCAAAATTAGAAATGAAAGAGGAGACATTACAACTGACGTGATAGAAATAAAGAGAATTATGACAGAATATTACGAACAACTGTATGGTAACAAATTAGATAACCTAGGTGAAATGGACAAATTCTTAGAAGCACACAACCTACCCGAACCGACTCAAGAGGAAATAAAAAATCTCATCAGACCCATAACAAGTGAACAAATTGAATCAGTGATCATAAACCTCCCAACAACAACAACAAAAGTCCTGGACCAAACATTTAGAGAAAAATTGATAACAATATTATTTAAACTCTTCCAAAAGATAGAGGAGGAAGGAATATTCCCTAATTCATTCTATGAAGCAAAAATAACCCTGATACCAAAACCAGACAAGAAAACTACAGGCTAATATCCCTTATGAATATACAGTCACGTGTCACTTAACGTCCTCGATACATTCTGTGAAATAGGTCATTATGTGATTTGGATGTTGTGTGAACACCATATTATATACAGACGAGCCCCAGGTTTATGTACCCAGCCCTGTCTGCTGTTCCACCTGCCTGAGGAGCAGGAGCAGCCTGGGCCCATCAGCCCCAGCTGCTGCCTGCACCCTGGGTAAAGCCCAAGAGCTGTATCCACTGGATACAGGAGGCCAGCCTTGCTAGGTGTGCGGCTGAGAGGCAAGTGAGGGTTGCGTCAGTCAGTAGCCAGATCAGATTGGGACTTTGTGCATGTCTGGGCGCACAGTTGTGGGGGTGGGGGAGGCACATTGAGAGCATGGAAAGGACTGAGCAGGGAGCAGGTGTGCGGGTATCAGGAGTGCAGCTGACAGTGGCAGCCCTGTCTGCCACCCCCTTTTGGTGTGGCCACCCTGATCGTGAGCAGCCACTGCCAACCGCCAGAGCCCCCACCAGCACCTGTGGCAGGAGTGGAGGTGCAGCAGCAGGCAAGGCTGTCGGGTCGAGCTTTTAACAATGGATTATCTAATATAATCACAAAAGTACAAACAACAAAAGACAAGACACCATATTTTAGCAAATAACACACGCATATATATAATGTGCATAGCACGCCTAGGAAAATAATGCACGAGGGGGTTGTATGGTTAGCAAAAAAATGGGTAATGTGTGTTATTTGCATAAAAATATGGCAAATAGATGGGACCTCATAAAAATTAAAAACTTTTGTTCATCAAAAGACTTTACCAAAAGAGTCAAAAGACAAGCTACTGACTTAGAGAATATCTTTGGAAACCATATATCTGATAAGAATCTAGTAACCAAAATATATATACAACTTGACAACAAAAAGACAACCCAATCATTAAATGGGTAAAGGACATGAATAGACATTTCACCAAAGAGGACATTCAAATGGCAACCAAAATATGAAAAGATGCTCAACATCATTATCCATCCAAAACCAAAAAAAATCTGTTGCCGTCGAGTTGAGTCTGACTCATAGCGACCTATAGGACAGAATAGAACTGCCCCATAGGGTTTCCGAGGAGTGGCTGGTGGATTCGAACTGCAATATTTTGGTTAGCAGCCGAAATCTTTAACCACTGTGCCACCAGGCCCCCATTATCCATCAAAGAGATGCAAATCAAAACCACAGTCAGATACCGTTTCACTCCCACTAGGATGGCTAAGATTTGAAGAAAAAAACAGAAAATCACAAATGTTGGTGAGGATGTAGGGAAATTGAAACCCTTATCCATTGCTAGTGGGAATGCAAATTGTACAGCCGTTATAGAAAATAGTGTAGCAGCAATTCCTCAAAAAAACTAAAAATAGAAATACCATATGACCCAGCAATTTCACTCCTAAGTATTTACCCAAAAAACTTGAAAGCAGACACTTAAACGGATACTTGTACACTAGTGTTCATTGCAGCACTATTCACAGTAGCCAAAAGGTGGAAACAACATAAATGCCCATCAATGGATAAACAAATTGTGGTACACATACATACGATGGAATATTACTCAGCCAGTAAGAGAAATGAAGTCTTGATACATGCTACAAAATGGAGGGAGCTTGAAGACGTTATGCTGAGTGAAACAATTCAATCACAAGAGGACAAATATTGTATGACCTCACTTATATAAAAAGACAAGAACAGGCAAATGTATATAGACCAAAGTTTATTATTGGTTACCAGTGGTGGGAGGGAGGGAAAAGGAGGAGGTTGTTTCTTATGGAATACTGAGTTTCAGCTGATGGTGATGGAAGAATCTCATTTAAGGGTATTTTTGCACAGCTGATTATCGTAATTGCTGTCACGTATAAAAAGATGAATTGGCTAAAGTTGTGTGAACACTGGCGTATATTTACAAAAATGACAAGAAAAAAAAAGAGTACCTGCTGTGGCTGCTTCTGTACAACCAAACACCTCATGGGATTTGGTTCATTGGTCTGGAGGTTTAGGGTCATGGTTTCATGGGATATCCCAATTAATTGGCCTAGTAATGTGTTTAGTGCTTCTGTTCTACCTCCTAGTTTGTTGCGTAGTGCCTGGGGTCTTAAAAATTTGCAAGCGGCCATCCATGGCACAACAGTTAGTCTCTATTCTTCTGGAGCAACAGAGGAAGAAGGAGGGTCAGGAATAGGAGGAGGATATGGAATGTGTGGCTAATTGCTTCCATGAACAACTGCCTCCTTTGCCGTGAGTCCAGAAGAACTGGATGGTGCCTGGCTACCATTACTGAACATTTTGATCAAAGATTCTATAGCAGAATCCTGAGCAAAAGGGAGAAAATTCAGAATAGAATTTCAAATTCTGATGGAATCCAGACTTTCTGGAGCCATGTTGGCTGGAAAGCCCCTGAAACTATTGTCCTCAGATAATCTTTAAACCTTAAACCAAAAATATCCTCTGAAGTCTTCTTAAAACCAAACATTAGTTTAGCTTAACTAATAAAGAATGTCTGCCATGAGCATTGTGGTCTTTTATGGGATCAGGCTGACAACAGCAACTCCAAAGATTTGATAGGAAACTTAGGTGGCAATGAGTTTATTTTAATGGGGGAGGAGCAACTCAGAAAAGGAGGTGAGAATGGTCGTAACTCGAAGAACATAATCATTGTCACTGAATCGTACATGTAAAAACTGCTGAAATGGTGTACGTTATGCTGTGTATATTCTCAACAACAACAAAAGTAAATAAAATAAATTATAAAAAAAATGTAGGGGTGAGGCTGTGGGACTCAGTTTTTAACGATGGACTAACAGATATGACAACAAAAGCTCAAGCAGCAAAAGACAGAGTGGATAAATGGGACCTCATAAAAATTAAATACTTTTATATAGCAAAGGACTTTATCAACAAAGTGAAAACACAGCCTACAGATTAGGAGAAAAATTCCAGAAAGCATATATTAGACAAGGGCCTAATATCTAAAACATACATAAAATTTCTACAACAACAAAAAGACGACTCAGTGAGAAAATGGGCAAAGTACTTGCACAGACACTTCACCAAAGATGATACCCAGATAGTCAACAAGCACATGAAAAGATGTTCAGCATCATTAGCCATTGTTGTTGTTAGTTGCAGTCAGTTTCGACTCATGGTGACCACATGTGTGCAGGATAGAACTACTCCATGGGGTTTTCAAGGCTGTGACCTTTTCATAGTGGATTGCCAGGCCTGTCTTCTGAGGCACCTGTAGGTGGGTTTGAACTGCCAACCTTCAGGCTGTTAGTCAAGTGTTCAACCATTTGCACCACCCAGGGACTCCTCGTTAGCCATTAAACCAACCCAACCAATCCCACTGCTGCTGAGTCGATTCTGACTCATAGCAACCCCATAGGGTTTCCAAGGCTGTAAATCTCTACAGAAGCAGACTGCCACATCTTTCTCCCATGGAGCAGCTGGTGGTTTCGAACTGAACCGCCAGCCTTTCAATTAGCAGTCCATCGCTTGAACCACTACCCCACCAGGACTCCTTCATTAGCGATTAGGGAGATACGAATCAAAAGCACAATGAGATACCACCTCACCCTCATTAGAATGGCAATGATGGGAGAAAAAAAAACAGGTGTTGGTGGGGTTGTAGAGAAACTAGAACCCTCATTCATTGCTGGTGGGAATGTAAAATGATGCAGCCACTGTGGAAAACAGTTTAGCGGTTCCTCAAAAAGTTGAACAT
This sequence comes from Trichechus manatus latirostris, assembly GCF_000243295.1. NCBI lineage: Eukaryota > Metazoa > Chordata > Mammalia > Sirenia > Trichechidae > Trichechus > Trichechus manatus. The sequence goes on along the minus strand of NW_004444016.1, from coordinate 2,444,891 downwards.
AGAATTACCCTATGACCCACCAATCCCAATCATAAGCATATACCCAGAAGTGAAGACAGAAACGCAAACAGAAACGTGTACACCTATGTTCATTGCAGCAGTTTTCAGAATAGCCAAAAGGTAGAAGCAACCGAAACATCCATCAACAGGTAAATGGATAAACAAAACATGGTATGTACATACAATGGAACACTACTTGGCCATAAAGAGAAATGAAGTCCTGATGCCTGCACCAACATGGGTGCACCTGGAAAACATCTCGCTGAGCGAAATAAGGCAGTTTCAAAAGGGTTGGTGTTCCCCCCCCACACCCCCTGCCATGGACCTCCTCCCGTACAGAGTCCTTAGTATTGTTTTTTGTACTAATTACTAATGTTACTCATAAATTATAATTCCCATATATCATCCCTTCTTTTACTTTAATTACTACTTCATTTTCAAAAAAAGTTATTGATATAGGTTCACAAATACAAATTACCACAATATTGTAGCTAGAACACCAGAAAATTTGACAAAATCAGCGACTATAAAAACACTGGCAGCAACAAAAACAACAGCCCGTGCTTGTAGCGTGGGAAGACGAACCCACTTGATTCAAAGCATCATTGTAATTGGGTGATAATGACAGCTCTGACTGGAGTGCACTGAAGGTTCAAAAAGTAAATTAGCATAGAGTTTTAGCCTTGCAGGTATATTGATACATGTAAACTAGGCTTATGAAAAATGTTTTTGTTGTTATAACTAACTACAGGGATTTTTTATAAAAGATAATAAAATTCTACTAAAACACTGCACAAAGATTTTATAGACAGTCATTTTGGTGTCACCCCCTCTGACAGTGTCACCGGTGCGGTCCGCACCCCTTGAGCTCCCCTAGTGACACCGCTGATTGTTGCATTGGTGACTGTTTTTGTGTGTATATTTTCACCACAATAAAATAAAAAAGAGGTCCCCCAGCAGGGAAGTGGGCACGCCGGTGCAGAGGCACCATGGTGCCTGAGTCAGAGGAGGGCTGTACACATTGGTCTGCTGGTGCTCCTTGCTGGGCCTCAGTTTCCTCGTCTGTCAAAGAGGGCACCTCAGAGCTCCTCAGGCCCCAGATTCTCTGCTTCTTGCAGCTGGCCTGGGCTGGGCAGGAGCTTTCTCTTCCCAGCACTCCTCCCAGAGTAGAGTAGTGGTTCAGCTGGGCGCTGGTCCAGAGGGACACGGACTCAGAGGGCTCCCCAAGCCCCTGCCTGAGCTGTGGTCCTCAGCCCAGCCTGCAGGCCCACCCACACTTCCGCCCACCCAGACCAGGAGAGGTTGTGAAGGCCCTGCTTGGAAGGAGGCAGCAATCCTTGGTGGCTCAGTAATTACAGCCCAGTAGATTACAATTCCCTGAAAAGCTCACGCACAGAGGGAGGGGCAGCGCCCCGGGGGAAGCAAGAGCACTGGGAGTGAGGGGTATAAGGGGGCCTGCTGCAGTGGAGGAAGGAGAGCGAGTTTGGAGCCCTCTTGGCGAGCCCTCCAGGAGCCAAGGCCCTGAGCACTTGGTTTTCTCCGGGCCTCAGACCTTTCCTGCTTGTGAAGGCCCTGCACTGCCATTTTACAGATGAGGAAACTGAGGCTTGGAAAGGTCAGGCAACGCAGGGTCGAGGCCCTGTGGGTCAGTAAGAAGCTGGACTGGAGGTGAGCCCAGGGCTAGGTTCAGAGCTTTGCCCTCCTTACTAGATATTTGTGAGAGGTGGCACTGCTTAACTGAAAGGGAGGGGGTCATAATGGTAGAACCTCAGGCAGGTAACACGGCTGAAACAGGAGTGGGCTCAGGCAGGGCAGACCTTCCTAGTGCCCCTCCCGATGATGCTTCTTGAGTTTGAATGATGGGCATGGCCCAGGGTCCACTGCCCTGGGGCCACACAGGGCTGCTCTCGGCTGACTCTCCCTCACTGACACCCCTGCTGTGTGGTGCGAGGGTAATGATGCCTCCCCTGGGTTCCTCCTTGTTTGCAGAGGGCTTGGATGACCACGGAGTGCTGGTAGCAAACCGTGAGAGTGAAGAGAATGCACCTTTAAGAATGTCTCCCTTACTCTGTCACTCATTCTACAGATGTGTCCTGAGCACATTCTCATGCCTGCAGGGGCTTTGACGCACCTCTTCTCCATCATGCATGGGAGGTGAGCTCTGTTATGATCTGCATTTCACAGACAGGCACACTGAGGCCCAGTGAGGGCACTGCTGTTTGGGAGCAGTGCCATTTCCCAGCTGATGAAAACATATCTGTGTGGTCTTGCCACCCAGCCTTTGCCCCGGCCAGCCCGTTCACCCTGCCCAAATGCCCTCACCTCCCGCCACCTTCTTTCTTCCCAACAAGGCGTCAAACCAGAAAGTGGTTTGGAGCATACCTCCTCTGAGCAGACCTTCTGCCTTCTGAGGAAAGGCCAGGTGGGAGCACTCAGACCAGAGGTTTGCACTGGCGGCCTCAGATTTGAGCTCTATTTGGCTGTTGTAGGGTTTTAAAACATCAAATTTCACATACAAATCTGAATTTTTATTTTGCTTCTCTTCAAAGAATCGGCAGACGGGCAACGCCATGCCTGCATCCCCAGGGCACTCTGGGCGGAACTGGGACGGGGCTGCCACCCACCTACAGGGCCGGGCCGCCCAGTTCTCCACCTCTCACCACAAGCTGCTGGCCTGTGCTATGTGCCGCGCTCACCACTTGCTTAGACCTGGACTCAGATCCTGACGCCCTGGGTTTCTTGGGTCTGGGGAAGATTACATCTTGGAATCTTACTGATAAATCATCACAACAGAGGCACTGATTCGAGACTAGGTCTTGAAGGTGCTTTCCAGGAATTCTCTAGGCCAAAAAAAAATGAAAGGAAAGGGTGCCTTAGGTGGGGGACCGCCTGGGGAGAGATCAGGGGGTAAGGGGCTCAGGATGCTTGGACAGTGGCACCAGTTCTGCGAGATAAACACTTGGTTGGCAACACCTGAACAAATGCATGCCAACCGGATTCTGCTTCTCTAACACGACTCATTCATTCCAATCATTCAGTCCTTCTGCCTTTAGCCAGCTTCTCCTGGCATATGGCCCTCACTGCATCCCTGATTGAGGATCATGGTGGGGCTTTTATTCCCATTTTTAGCAAACGAGAACGCCGAGACTCAAGAGGTGAGGTGCCATGCCTTGCGTCCCGGTGAGGCAGGACTTTGACGAGGAGCCCTACTTTTGATTCCCTTAACAGTGCTCGTTCCAACCTAAAATACTGTAAAAATCGGCTGTTAGGCGAGTTGCTTTTTCCTGTGCATTTTTTAAAAAGCTCCTTTAGTTAATACGCAAGAGGGATTTCGATGTTCTCGTACATAACCTTTTGCTGAAGGGACAATGTGCGGTAGAAGGGTCCCAGGAGAGCCGGTGTAATTTGGGCTGTAAGGGACAGAGAATACCAAGGTAGAATCCTCTCCAGGAAGCCCAGCTGCTCCCAGGAGCTGGGGGACCTGGAGGCCCGATCTCTGCCGACTCCAGGGCATGGCCCAGAACTTTTGCCACCCTGGACCCGGGGCCACTTGTTCATTCAGATTTATGTTGGGCTATTGGCATTATTTTTTCTCACATTTTTGGTGAGGATTAGTTCCCAGAGGAGGGAGGGAGGCAAAGAGAAAATGAGCCTGGGCTGAGAGGGAAACAGAGGGCCCCAGCTGAGAGCAAATGGAAGGGTCTGTTCAAGCTCTATTTGACTCTGCCCTTGGCCCCAAAGGATTGAAAAGGGAGGCTTAGGAGGTTCCAGGCAGTTGAGGCTGGTTTCAAATTGGTGGGCTTAATAAAAGGTATTTTTCCTCTTGTGGGTGCTGCCCTGAACTGACCAGTGCTACTGGGAAGGGAAATGGTAAAGACAGCCTCCTTCCCTTCCCACCTACCAGAGGTCTTAGGGATGGAGCTGGTGCAGGCCAGGAGGACCCACCTCCCTCCCTTCCTAGTGTATGCTCCTTTGTGCACGTGTGTCATACACCTACCTGTGTGTGCATGTGTATATGTGTGTGCACATCCAGTATATCTGTGTTACATGCCTACCTATGTGCGCATGTCCAGGTGTGTAGTTTACGTGTGCATATATTACACACTTGCCTGTGTGTGTGCATGTGCAGGGGTGTGTGTGTCTGTATGTGCTGGTTCTGGCCTACACCCCACTCACTCCTCCAGGCCTCCTTCCCTGAGAATAATTTCCCCTCCCCTCTCCCTCTGAAACGGGATGGTGGAGAGTCTTAGTTTAGAAAGTTCAGCAGGACACAGGCTTAGTGCCTGCAGAGAACAGTGCCCAGCCGTGTGGACAGACGTGACACCATAAGCTTCAGTTCTACGCAAACAGAAGGTGGCCCAAAGTGGCCTGGGTTGCCCCTGAGAGTGTACAGGCAGGTCCTCTCATTTTTGGTCCTTCTGAGCCTCAAGCCCTGGGGCCATGCGCCCCACCCCACCACCAGCCATCACACTGCATCCCTGGGGCCACTCCATCTTGCCATCCAAACTGGTTTGAGGGACTGAGAGGGGGCTCTGCCTCTTGGCTTTCCCAAAACTTGATCCCCAAGAGGCCCTGGGGAGTGTGGCTGAGGATGATCCTGTGTGTGTGACTGTGTTGCGTGTGGAGGTTGTGTGCACTTGTAGGGGTGGGACTGCAAGTGTTGCATGTTGTGAGTGTGGATTGTGTGTGGCTGGGAGGGGTGGGTGTGGGTCTCTTGTGACCTGTATCGATATCGACCATGAAGTGAGATTGTGTGCACTTGGGTGGTGACAGTGTTTGTGGGGAGGATGTGTCTTTGGTTGTGTGGGTGGCTGTGCTGAGGCCCCCTCTGAGTCTGTCCTGGCCCATTCTTTCCCCCTCTCACCACCAACCCCAAGTTAGACCTGAGAGGCTCCCAGTCACCCCAAACCTGACCATCCCTGCTGCTCCCTCCCAAAGACCACAACACCTGCAGCCCAGCTCTTGACTTCACCCTTGCTCCTGGGACCAGAGCAGACCCTGGAGAAGATCAAAAGGTCCCAGGGAACCAGAGGGATGGGGGATGGGGTGCGGCAGGGGCAGGCCCAGTCATTGCTCATCTCTTCCCCAGGAGATCCTGAAGAAAGTGGGTCTCTGAGGTTCCACAGCATCTGGGCCAGACGGGAAACCTTTCTGGAAAGTCCATGGACATTTCTAGACATGAGCTGGAACGTTTCCAGAGATGAAATGTTTTTAGAAATGAGATACAGCATTTCTGGAGACAGGATGAGGACATTTCTAGAGATGAGCTGGAAAGCATTTCTGAAGGGGCATTTTTTTTTTTTTAATTTTTTTTTCCCATACAAACATTTATACATACATCGTTATGTGACCCTAATTGCTCTCCCCATACTGTGACAGCACACTCCTCCTTTCCACCCCTGATTCCCCATGTCCATTCAACCAGCTCCTAACCATCTCTGTCTTCCCATCTCACCTCCGGACAGAAGCTGCCTGTTTAGTCTCTTGTATCTACTTGAGCTAAGAAGCACACTCCTCACGAGTATCACTTTATGTCGCATAGTCCAATCCAATCCCTGTCTGAAGAGTTGGCCTCGGAAATTGTTTTAGTTCTGGGCTGATAGAGAATCCAGGGGCCATGCTTTCTGGGGCTCCTCCAATCTCAGTTAGACCATTAAGTCTGGTCTTCTTACTAGAATTTGAGTTCTGCACCCCACCTTTCTCCTGCTCCATCAGGGACTCTCTGTTGTGTTCCCTGTCAGGGCGGTCATTGGTGGTAGCCAGGCACCATCTAGTTCTTATGGTCTCAGGCTGATGAAGTCTCTGGTTTATGTGGTCCTTTCTGTCTCTTGTGTCTTTGGTGTTCTTCATTCTCCTTTACTCCAGGTGGTTGGGACCAATTGATGCATCTTAGATGGCCGCTTGCAAGCTTTTAAGACCCCAGACGCCACTCACCAAAGTAGGATGCAGAACATTTTCTTAATAAGCTTTGTTATGCCAATTGACCTGGATGTCCCCTGAAGCATGGTCCCCAGACCCCTACCCCTGCTACTCTGTCCCTCAAAGTGTTTGATTGTATTCAGGAAACTTCTTAGCTTTGGTTTAGTCCAGCTGTGCTGACTTTCCCTGTAGTGTGGTGCTGTCCTTCCTTGAAGGGGCATTTCTTGAAGATGAAATGGGGGCATTTTTAGAGATGAAATGAGAATATTTATGGAGATAGGAGAGAGCTTTCTCTGGAGTAAAGACAGAGTCTTTCTGGATACTGAACATTGCAAGAGATCGAATGTTTCTGGAGATAGGCTGTAGTGCCTGTGAAAGTAGAGTGTTTTTGAAGATGATATGGGAGCATTTCTGGAAATAAAGCAGAGCACTTATGGAGATTAGGTGTTTTTGGAGGTGAGATGGAGCATCTTTGGAGACGGGATGTGGTGTTTGTGGAAGTGGAGCATTTCTGGAGTCAAGATGGAGCATTTGTACAGAGTGCTGGCATTTCTGGAGATAGATTATTTTGTAAGATGAGTGGGGATGTTTCTGGAGAGAAGATGGAGCATTTCTGGAGATGGAACCTTCTGGAGCTGGGGAATTTCTGCATTAAACTGAAACATTTCTAGAGAATACAGGTCATTCTCAGAGAAGGATCACTTTTGGATTTAGGATGAGACATTTCTGGGGTTGAGTTTTCTGGATATGGGGCCATGTCCGAGGCTGGCTGTTTCTAGGCCTCTTGAGGAGGAGAGGCCCCCACAGGTGACCGTTGTTTTGCAGGAGTTGGGTGTGAAGCCTAGAGAAGAGGTCCCTGCCCAGGACTCCTCCCTATGAGCAGGGACGGATTACTCAATAAGCAGGGTACGCGCGGGCTTACTTGTGTTTACTTACTAATCTGTAGTGGGCGATTGAAAAACAGGTGAAATTGTGCACTACAGATTAGTTACTAAGCGCAAGTAAGCCTGTGCGTACCTTGCTTACTGGGTAATCCACCCCTGCCTGTGAGTGGCAGAGCAGGCCTCCTGGGGACCTGTCCAGAATTCAGCAGTGACTGTTGCCTCCTCCCTCTACGCCCAGGCCCGTGCTGGAATCCTCCCGAAGGGAGGCCAGAGCCCTTCTAATCCTGCTCCAGGGGTCCCCACCTCCACCTTAGCAGGGAGGTGGGCTAGTACCTTGAGGCTCACCGCAGGGACAGCAGCATCTGAATGGTTAGATTTAATCTAATTCACTTTTGTCAGAGCCAGCTGAGGCATACTCCCTAGCCCCTCAACCGGGAGCCCTCACACTTTCTTCCCACCCTTTCTCTAACCCCCAGGACCCCCTACGCTGGAGCAGCCCTCAGATTGGTCTCATTTCAGAAGCAGTGTGGTGGTGGGGGCTACAAGGCTAAGCATAGGCCCTGGTCCCTTCCTGGGCCCAGCCTGACCGTGGGGGTGTGGGGCCCCTCTTCCCGCTCTGGGAACCAGATATTGAGGCCTGTCACCACTTGAGCCAGTCTGGAGCCCCAGAGTAATTATTTCTCTTCCTTAATTGAAATTTCAGCCTCAGCCATCTGCCTTGGAAGTGTGAGGCTGGTGCAGAGACCTCGCGCCTGGCTAAGGGGCAAGAGCCATCCCTGCCCTGCAGGAAGAGACAGTGAGGCCCCATTCCTGCCAGGCAGGTGGTTTCCAGCCCTTCATGATGGTGGGAACTGGTTAACAGGGCTGCACTTTGCAAGCCAAGGGTCAGTCAGAGTCGGTGATGGGGTGGGCAGGTGCAGCAAACCACAGTGAAAAGGCAGTCTTCCACCCTGACTCTCTGGGGTGGGCAGGTCGGAGGGAGGGGCAGGCATGGAAATGAGAGCAGCCCTGTCTTGGGGACTTGGAGTTAGGAGAGCATGAGGGAGGGAGCACCCAGGAAACTACTGCCTCATCCCAGGCCTGGTGGGGACCTGAGGGGGTAGGCCGAGGGGCTGTGACTCAGGCCCAGTTCCTGGCTCATGGCTGGGTGAGGCAGCTGACCTGGCAGACCAGGGTCGGGCTGGAGGCAGCGGAGGAGCCTGTTTTCTCCGCTGCAGTCAGGCTGGGTGGGGTTGCTGGGTCACCACACACACCCATGCTGCCTGGGTGGTCCCTGCCACTTCCAAGGCCCTGGGCCTGCCTGATGGTGGGGATAGAGGACTCCAGGGGCCACCAGAGGGAGACAGGGAGAAGCTGGAGAGGGTCCTGGGCCACCCCTTCTTCACCTCTGGAGGGCAGCTTGAGGTGTCAGGCTAAAGACAGAGCTGCCATGTCTAACCCCACTTGCCTGGACCCAGGCTGACCCAAGCCTACCATGGGGCTGCTATGGTGATGTGACACTGGTGCCTGTGGGCTCCTCTGGGTCTCAGTCTCCCCACCTGAGAAATGCAGTCATGGCCGTGGGTGGGAGTTTTCAGGCCTCCGGTACCTGCATGGTGCCAAGTGCTGCAGGCCTGGGCTGTCACTCCCTGATCTTACTAAGTGCCTAGCACAGCCCCAGAGGTGTGAGTGTGGTGGTGGTTTTCCAGGCACCCTGCCCAGGGTCTCCTCTGCCCCAGGGCAGGCAGCTCTGTGTGAGGAACAGGGGAGGGGTGGATAGGGGACAGCGGCCTCCTTCATGCACACTGGCTTATGCTCACACTCACACGCCCACACGTGTCACCCCAAGCCTGACCCTGCCTTGTAGGAGCACCTGCAGCCCATCCTTGGGGAGAATGTTGGGGGCATCCTGTGGTTGCAGTGGCCCCCTGAGGGGGAGGGGGCAGAGTTGGCTGACAGGACTGGACAGGTCAGCCCCGGGAGGTGCGAATGGAAATACGCTATCTCATTTGCTTAGTGTCTCAGGCTAGGCCAGGGGGCTGGAGCAGTGGGGACAATCCAAGGCTGCCCAAACAGGTCCTCAGCGCCAGCCCAGCCCACCAGTCAGCTGCTGGAGCTAACCTGAGAGCAGCTCTGCCTAGCCTTCTCCCACCACACATGCAGCTGGCTGCCAGTATCTGAGCCGTGTCTGATCACCTATGTAGGCACCACCCTAACCCACTGGGAGTAGGGGGCCTCCAGGCACTGTAAGCTTAACCCTGAGGAGAGTCATGGCCAGGCCCAGCCCCTTCTCAAGGGGATAGCAGGGGTGCAGAGGTGGGGGTGGCTCCCCACCCAAGGTTTGGCACCCATGGGAGCCTTTAGGGACCCTTCAGGACCTCTGCACCAGAGGGGAAGGAATGGTGCAGCATCACAGGGCCTCGGGACTCCAGGGCAGGGCTCTCACCTGCCCCTGCTGCCCACCCCACCCCGGGCTGGGGACCTTCACAGCCCCTCCTGTCATCCAGGGAAACCTGAGGTCTCGGAAACACTCTTTGCCCTGAACCCACCCTCCCGAATTCTCAACATGGTCCCCCTGGAACCTTGGGGTCATAATCCTCAAAGTGCCCCCCCACCATGGAAAAGCTGTTCATACCCCACCCCCCCACCCTGGGGCTGACACTTCACACGAGGAGGGGTATGGATACATGAGGTCATCTCAGATCCTTACAGCCATGCTGTGAGGTGGCATCCTCCCTCTCCTCGTGTGAGGCAAGAAAACTGGACTTTGAGAGCAAGACAGTGCACTCAGGCCAGATGGTGGCATCTTGCTAAGACCAGTGCCCTTTGGCCAAGCCCCCTCGACTAGGTTTCCTGGCAGCAGAGCAAGTGAAGGAAACCCAGTCTTGCCTGTTGTTGCTCAAGGAGGATTGAGGGGATAGGTGTGCCCTTGAACAGGGAGCGGGGGAGGCCACGGGTGGGGTAGCGTGGCTAGGGGTGTGTGGGGAGCGCGCAAGGCAGACATACCTGAGTCTAGACACCCTCCCCAGCCCACGTAACGCCTGTTAGAGCATCAGAAGTGTCGATACCATTTTAGTATCCAACACACACACAAGATACACTCACACACATTCATGTGTACATACACAGATACATGCAGGCTCACACGTGCTCACACACACACACATGCTCTCACACACTCAGACATGCTTGCACTCACACTCACGGCACTCACATGCTCACACTTGCTCACACATACTCACGTATTCTCACACACTCCACATCTCACACACACATACACACACACACACGTCACTCCCTTTTCTCCACTACCTTCCAAGATCCCCTTTAAACCAGGGTCACCTTTAAACGTGGCTGAACAGCAGAGGAAAACGAGGAATGAGAAAAAGAGATAAGTGGGCAGAAAACCAGACTCTGGAGTTACCTTAGTTACCAGGTCCTAATGACTTCAGGGCAGGCTCAGCTACCTTCCTCTGCAGGGTCTCTCCTCCCCACCCCAGGTCCCTCCATCACTCCATTAATAAGAAAAGGCCCTTGTTGGTGAGCTCTGTAGCAGGAAGGGAAGAATCAAGGACTTTTCAATAAGAGAGTGCTCCCTGGGTGGTTTTGAATAGTGGCTTTTTGTGTGGCAGCAAGGGACTGTCCCAGCTCGCTGCCACCTCCCCCTGCCCCCTCTGTCACTCTGTGGAGCCGCCTGCTCATGGGTCTCCGGAAGGATGAGCGTGTCTCTCTGGAGCCCAGTCCATATTGTTCCTTTCTTCCCCTCCTGACACCCCAGCTTAGCAGAGGTCACGGGCAGCTTTCAGGCAAGACAAGCCCCCAGGGAGTTCTGAAAAGCTTAAAGCTGGGAGTAGGGTGCAGTGTGGAGCCTCCAGCTTTTATCCTGTGACAGGAAACAAAAGCATGCTCCCCAAATCCAGGGTGCTGACCTGCTGCCTTGGCCATCCTCAGGCAGCTGCTTTGGTGCTAGGGGAAGGGGAATGAGTGGAGGAAAGGCTGGCAGAGTAGAGAGGATGGTGGAAAAGGAGGGAGACAAGCAAATCTGTTTTATCAGACGCTGCATATCTTAGGAAAGCACATTTCAGCTCTTTTGGTTTTTGGCAAGCTGGTCCTACCCTTTAATTTTCTAATAAAAAGGAATTACGTTTGCTGAAAAGGCAGTAACCCGCTTCATGTCAGTGTCTCTTGTAGAGACCATAATTCCCAGCTTGGGTGCCTGCCGGCTCAGTGGGGGTAGGCTCCTTTGGCCACAGGTGACACTGCGCAGGGGCCAGTGGGCTTTGCCTGCCTGCCTGCCCTGGCGCCAGTGCTTTCTTTCACCCGCAGCCCACCACAAACCACTGTTGCAGTTTCACCCAAGAGACTGGGATATCAGAGGCCTCAAGACTCAAAATAGACGCTTAGTAAATATTTATAGGGTGAATGAATGAATGAACAAACGAATAAATTCTCATTAATGAAACCCAGCTGAGGCCTGGGGTAGCTGGTAGATGGCTCAAAGGATCCCATCTTTGTTGAACTGAATGAATGAGGAGTGAATGAATGAGTGCTCTCCAGAGTTTGAAACCACCTACCACCTATCTGGAAGAACTTTCTAAACCTCTCCAGACTCTGGCACTTGAAACTTTGCCAAAAATTCTATCTTTGTTTTTATTTATTTTAAAAATAATACATGTTCATTGTTTACCAAAAAAAAAAAAAGACCATACTGAGTGTCCAGGGTGGCCTTCCTCTTGGCAAGGGGCATTCTGTGTGTTCCTTGTCTGGCTTGGGGTTTTATTCCATGGGCCCCTTACCCACACACGGGTCCCTCGACCATCTGCTCTGGTGAGATATCTAGATGTTGCTATATTCTGTCTCCGTCTCCAACCTGATGCGCAGGACCATCACCACCACCAGTTGCTGTTGAATTGACCCTGACTCATGGCGACCCTATGGGTGTCCGAGTATAATTGTGTTCCATAGGGTTGTCAGTGGCTGATTTTTCGGAAGCAGATCACCAGGCCTTTTTCCAAGGTGCCTCAGGGTGGACTCGCACCTCCAACCTTAGGTTAGTAGCCAAGTGTGTTAACCATTTGCACCACCCAGCGACTCGGTGCTCAGGAAGCATGCTGTGAATACTTATTTAACCATTCCTTTTGTGCAGGAGGGGTGCTACTATAAATTCCACCTTAATCCCAGTCCTAGTTGTAAACAAAGTAATAGAAGCAAAATGCCTGCTGCAAGTGGGGACTCTCTAAATGGTGGCTTTTGTTATTTGCAAGCAATCGTGGCCGGTTCTGTGCCCTGCTGTGTGCAGGCCCCATGGGCTATGAGACCCCTGGGCCCCAGAAGGGTGACCCCTTCCCTGACCAGCAGCCTTAGGAGCCCAGCTGCTGCTTCGCCCCCCAACAGCTCACCGCTGTTGACACCTAGGCACCCTCAGCCTGGTCTGTGCCTTGAAAGTGCCAGGGTGTTGGGGGCAGGACAGAGCACACACACAGGTTTTCTCTGGGGGCTGACCCCACCCCGCCCCAGGCCTTTGCCCCCACTTGGCTCTACCAGTAGACCCTCTTGAGAGCAGCCGGGGGCTCGTCTGGGTCAGGCACTTGGGAGGAGACACAGATGCCGCTCACTATTCTTCCCTCAGCCTGTGGAATTACAGTCCTGGGGTGGCCCAGGAACCTGGATTCTAAGGTACTCTTCAGGGGACACTGACGCTGGCCAAAGTGGGAACCTGCAGGATGGGGCCAGCTGCGCACCCCCTTGGGGCAGTGGGACTCGGGCGGGTTGGGGAAGTGCAAGAGTGGACGTGGGTGTCCAGCTGGGAGATGTTGTGTCCTGAGATTCGGGCTTGGGCCATGGGCCCAGGTTCACCCATGTCCTTTGCACATTTTCAGGCACATTGTGGGTGCTTAATAAAGTGCTTGCAGATGTGAGGGGCTGCGTGAACAACGGACAGGGACCCCGGAGGAAGAGTGGGTCTGGGGTCCAGTGAGGTCGAATTCAAGGTCCCCACAGGACTGCCCAGATAGCCCCCCTGTCAGTGACACCTGGCTTGGTGGTGAAGATTGTGACTTTTACTTCTCTCATGTGAAAAGAGGGCCACTCCAAACCCTCATGGGGGGTCATGGGCTTAGCTGTCTGGAGGCACTGCCCCTAAAAGAACCAGGGAAACAGATAGTGGGGTGGTTTCTCAGTGGTGGCTGCTGCTGTTGCTTTCATTCACAATCACTTTTTAATTACAAAAGGAAAGTGTCTTAGTTATCTAGTGCTGTTGTAACAGAAATACCACAAGTGGATGGCTTTAACAAAGAGAAATTTATTCTCTCACAGTGTAAGAGGCTAGAAGTCTGAACTCAGGGTGCCAGCTCCAGGGGAAGGCTTTCTCTGTCGGCTCTGGGAGAAGGTCCTTGGCATCAATCTTCCCCTGGTTGAGGAGCACAGGGACCCCAGGTCCAAAGGACATGCTATGCTCCGGGTACTTCTTTCTTGGTGATATGAGGTCCCCATGTCTTTCTGCTGGCTTCTCTCTTTTATATCTCAACAGAGATTGACTTAAGACACAACCTAATCTTGTAGATTAAGTCCTGCCTCATTAACATAACTGCCGATAATCCCAGTTCATTAACATCATAGAGATAGGATTTACAACACATAGGAAAATCACATCAGATGACAAAATGGTGGACAGTCACACAATACTGGGAATCATGACCTAGCCAAGTTGACACACGTTTTTGGGGGACACAATTCAATCCATAACAGAAAGAAATGATGGCTATCAGTAAAAGAGGAAGAAACTATGATGGCATACAAAGTAATAGGTCTGTGACCCTCTCCAGCTTTCCCTTCAGTCATTCCTTCCACTCCTTAGATGGGAATTCTTGCATTCTTTTCCTGGTACATTTACACACTCACAGGCACACACGCGTGCACACACGCACACATAATTACCTCTTGACATAGCACCTCCAGCTGCCATCCAATCAACTCACAGTGATCCCACATGTGTCAGAGTAGAACTGTGCTCGTAGGGTTTTCAGTGGTTGCTTTTTCAAACATAGATTGCCAGACCTTTCTTCTGAGGTACCTCTGGGTAGACTCAAAGCTCTAACCTTTTGGTTAGTAGCTGAGTTTATTAATCCTTGGTACCACCCAGGGACTCCCTGATTGAGTGCCTTCTCATGTTCACCCCTGAGGATCCAGAGAGAAATTGACCTGGGCCTGCCTTAGGGGGCATCATGGTCCTGTTGGGGACAAGCTGGTAAGTTATCCTGTGGTGGGCGCACTGTAGCATGATGATGTCAGAGGGGGTGCCTAAAGGCAGAGGGTGCACTGCAGGGTGGTGGGGCATCAGAAAGGCTGTCAGAAAGAAAGAATTACCCAGAGCATAGCATGTCCTTTGGACCTGGGGTCCCTGTGCTCCTCAACCAGGGGAAGATTGATGACAAGGACCTTCCCCCAGAGTTGACAGAGAAAGCCTTCCCCTGGAGCTGGCACCCTGAGTTCAGACTTCTAGCCTCTTAAGACTGTGAGAGAATAAGTTTCTCTTTGTTAAAGCCATCCACTTGGGGGGCTTGAACTAGGTTTTCTCAGACAGTTGGCAGTGTCTGGATGGGAGGTGGGGAGGAAAGCATGAGGTAGGGTCCCTAGGGATTCTGGGGGCTCAGCTGGTACCCAGCGGGGAGGGAAGGCAGGCTGGGGGAGGCCTTGGCTTGGGTGTTGGGCCAGGAGATAGTATTTTCCTCTGGAGGATCTGGGGCCATTGTGGGTTTTCACAGGCAGTGGACCTGGGCCGGGCTGTGTCTGCCGGAGGGAGGCTTCTGCAGCAGCCAGTGGGTAGACACAGCAGGAGGAGGAGTCTGGTGTGACACTGGTAGAAGCGGATGGTGTGTTGCTCTTCCTGCTCTGGGAGCCCCTGCCTGTCTGCCTTACGTGACCCGTTTTTGGACTGATCCCCCCCCTCACCTGCCAGCAGCGGGTGCTGGGGCCTGTGTTTCACAACTCTCCTGGGATGCGGGTGCCAGCTGAGTGCAGATGCCCCCAGGGTGCCACTATGACCCACTCACCACCCTCTGATGCTTAACTGCTCCCCAGAAAGAAAGACCTTGTCACAAAGAGCGAGGAGGGAACATGCTTCTGTGGCGCAGCCCATCTGGGCGCCTGCGTTGTTTTCCTGATTCCAGGGAACATCTGTTCCTGCCTCTCCTCTCAGAGCAGGGAGCCTTAGTGAACGCGCTGGCCCTGTGACAGGAGGGGCTGGGAAGGCCACCTCCTCCGCCCTGCTTCCTCCCCTGCTGCCCACCCACCAACAGCCTGAGTCTCCCTTCTTTGAGGTCCTTGTGGGTGCTCCTCACCCCTTTAAGGTGCCTGTGGCACTGCCCGCTGTGGCAGAGTACCCACATGCATATTGAGGATGCTTCACTGTCTCACACGTGGGCACAGAGCCTCATTTCTGAAAGACAGGGCTGCCAAAAAAACTGCATTTATTACATCATGATTAATTCATCACTCCATTTTTTATTAATCAAAGACATCCATAACTGCCTATCTGTGCTTGGGGTCAGGGGATCACCAGCAGGGCCTCCGGCTGACAGCCTTCCAGCCCAAAGTGAGGGGACTGCTGGGTTTTTGTCAGGGTAGGCTCGTTTGGGGGTAGATGCACAGTATCCTGAGATGCCTAGAAGAAATGGAGATGGCCTGCAGACTCCCACACCTCCTCTCCCCCAGCCCCTGAAGTCACTGGGGTGTTTTATAAACCCCTCTCCAGTCAGCTCCGGGCTCAGGCCTGCCACTTGGCACTTAGCCACTGGCTGATGGCTGTGTGGCAGAGGATGGAGGGCAAAGGGGGAGAGTTGGCTGAGGCCCCCAGCCCCAGAGGCCACCATTAGTATAGGGAGGACACTGGGGCCGTGGGCCAAGGTCAGGGCCCAGAGCTTGTGGGCAGCTGTCAGAGGACTGTCCTGGCAGCTGGCTCTGAGCACGAAGAATTCTGGGTTCGGAGGGCATTTTGGACGCCCCACTTCTTACCTCCCAGGGGCAAGGTGGGCGTGTAATTTTAGCCCCCAGGACAGATGAGGAAGCAAGGTGGGCCTGTTGTCATCTACTCCTTCTTCAACACTGACCATGTGCCCTGGCTTCCCCCAGGAATATCCTTGCTCTCAAGGTGTTCACAGTTTAGCTGGAATGGGAACAGATGCCCAAACAGTCATTACTCTCCTGTGTGGTAAGTGCCAGGGGTTGTCCAGTTTGCTCACAGACCAACAAGAAGGTCTGTAGCCCAAACTGAGGGAGCAGCCAGGAAGGCTTCCTGGAGGAGGTGTTGGCCCCAAGTAGGGGTTTTTTGGTTTTATTTTGTCTTTGTGCCACATGCTGTCAGGTACTTTTTACATTGTCTTGTTTAATTTGCACCAACAACCCAGTGAGGTAACAAGTAGCTCCCACATGTCACCAACGAGTAAGCCAAGGATTTGAGCAGGGCAGTTGCTTGGCCAACTCCCTCAGCCAGAATTAGAACACCAGGCCATTCTGAAAGGACAACAGAGAAGAGGTAAGGGGGTGGGCAGGAGGGGAGGCCCCTGTCCCTGGCAGAAGAAAGAGCTTATGTAAAAATGTGGCATTGGGAGCAGCCGCAGCGTGGGGTCTGCAGGGCTAGAGTGAGCAGAGGTGGCACTGAGTCAGGGAGAGCCTTGGGTGTTGGCAACAGGGAGCTAGGGAGTCATCGCAGGCGTTTGAGTTAGGGAGTGGCGGTTCCCATTGCAAGTCACTGGGGGCTGTTACTCCTAGTTGGATCTCTCCCTACCCTCGCCCAGCAGCCAAGGAGATGAGACCCCAGCCCAGGGCATCCTGCCTGGCTGTACCTTTTTAGGCACCTGGCAGCAAACACACCTCCCAGATCCCCTTCCTTCTCCTGACCTCAGGAGGCAGCAGTCATGCTGGCATAGAGCATCAGCCCTGGGGCCTCCTGGACCCCCCTCCTGTACTGCCCTGCCCAGAAGGAGGCTGAGTGACTGCCAGCATCTTGCACCAGCTGCCTCCAGGGACAGTCCCTCCTGCCTCCCCTGAGAGCCAGTGCTTCCGCTGCTGCCTAATAGCTCTCCTGGCTGAAGACGGTAAGTCCTTGATATTTAGCATGCATGGCAAGAGCCTTAATAGCAGCAGCTCTCCCTCCCTATTCTTGCCTCCAGAGCCCCAGAGACGGCCCTGCTCACCTCCTGAGCTGACATCCTTCCCCAGCTGCCAAGTATCTGGCAGAGAAACCTTCTGCCCACTCTGGGCAATACTGGGAATTAACGAGCACCCAGGAGCACCCACATGTGGAATTTTTTCTTCTGAGATCCCAGAGGTGCCTGTGAGAGGGTGTTAATGAGCACTGCCCCCATTTTACAGGTGAGGGAACTGAGACTCAGAAAGGGACTGTGATGCAGACAGACCACTCTGGCCTCATCCTGATTCCAGGAAATGGGCTGAGTTCCTCCCACCCCAGGGCTTTAAGTCCCCTGGTCTCTGCCTGGTGCGCTGTTCTCCCTTCCTCTTAGATCTCAGCTCAGAGGAGCCTCCCTCCCCAGGACCCTATATTTTACTAAAGGTGGCCTTGCTCTGTAGACTATAAGCTCCACGAGGGCGGGAAATTGTGCCAACCTTCGTAGCTCCCCTCTGTACTGCTAACACCCAACACAGAGCACACAGAGCCCATGTTGTTGTTAGCTGCCATCAAGTTGTGATCCATAGCGTTTTCATTGGCTGATTTTCAGAAGTAGATCACCAGGCCTTTCTTCCTAGTCCATCTTAGTCTGTAAGCTTTGCTGAGACCTGTTCAGCATCATTAGCAACACGGAAGCCTCCACTGACAGATGGGTGGTGGCTGTGCGTGAGGTGCACTGGCTGGGAGTCGAACTCTGGTCTCCCACATGGACAGTGAGAATTCTACCACTGAACCACCACTGCCCTGTATAGAACCCATAGATCCTCAGTGATTATTTGTGGAATGAGTAAATGAATGAATGGGCAAGTGAACCCCTGTGCTAGTTAGGGTAAGGCTAGCTGCAGTAACAAACCCTAGCGTTTCTAGTTTATTTTTCGCTCACGAGGGTACTGAGTGTTTCTGGTTGGTGGCTCCCCTGCAGCCTCCTCATGTCTGCATCAAGCCAATGGAGGGTGGTGGTGGGGGCATGCGGGAGTGGTGTAGGAGCCAGGCCTGGAAGGGGCACCTCATTTCCACCCTCATTCCTTGAGCTGGGAGTGAGCCACATGACCACCTCCAACAGTAGGGAAGCTGGGAAGTGCAGTCCAGCTGTGGCTCCAAGGACAGGAAGCTGGTTCTGGTGACACCAGAGCCTCCTGTCCAGGCTACTGTACTGGTTTCTCTAATGCCCAGAGCCACCCTTTCCCAAGCCCTCACCACGGGCCATATGCTGTTCAAAGCACTTTTCTCACATTGGCCTACTTAATTCCCACAAAAACCCTGTTGTTGTTAGGTGCCATCGAGTTGGTTCAAACTCATAGCAACCCTGTGTACAACAGAACAAAATACCACCCGGTCCTGCACCATCCTCGCAGTCATTGCTATGCTTGAGCCCATTGTTGCAGCCACTGTGTCAGTCCAACTCACTGAGGGTCTTCCTCTTTGTCGCTCACCCTCTGCTTTACCAAGTAATGATGTCCTTCTCCAGGGACTGGTCCCTCCTGATAACATGTCCAGAGTACATGAGACGAAGTCTTACCATCCTTGCTTCTAAGGAGCATTCTGGCTGTACTTCTTCCAAAACAGATTTGTTCATTCTTCTGGCAGTCCATGGTATATTCAATATTCTTTGCCAACACCATAATTCAAATGCATCAATTCTTCAGTCTTCCTTATTCATTGTCCAGCTTTCACATGCATATTATGCGATTAAAATACCATGGCTTGAGTCAGGCCCACCTTAGTCCCCAGGTAGCATCTTTGCTTTTTAACACTTTAAAGAGGTCTTTTGCAGCAGATTTACCCAATGCAATGTGTCATTTGATTTCTTCACTGCTACTTCCATGGATGTTGATTGTGGATCCAAGTAAAATGAAATCCTTGACAGTTTCAATATTTTCTCCATTTATCATGATGTTGCTTATTGGTCCAGTTGTGAGGATTTTTGTTTTCTTTACGTTGAAGTGTAATCCACACTGAAGGCTGTAGTCTTTGATCTTCATCAGTAAGTGTTTCAAGACCTCTTTGCTTTCAGTAAGCAAGTTGTGTCATCTGCATATTGCAGGTTGTTAATGAATCTTCCTCCAATCCTGATGGCTGCATTCTTCATATAGTCCAGTTTCTCAGATTATTTGCCAAGTATACAGATTGAATAGGTATGGTGAAAGGATACAACCCTGAGGCACACCTTTCCTGACTTTAAACCACACAGTATCCTCTTGTTCTCTTCAAACAACTGCTTCTTGATCTTTGTACAGGTTCCACATGAGCATAATTAAGTGTTCTAGAATTCTCATTCTTCGCAGTGTTATCCATAATTTGTTGTGATCCAAACAGTCAAATGCCTTTGCTTAGTCAACACGGATAAACATCTGTCTGTTATTCTCTGCTTTCAGCCAAGATCCATTTGACATCAGCAGTGATATCCCTCCTTCCATGTCCTCTTCTGAATCCTTCTTGAATTTGTGGCAGTTCCCTGTTGATACACTGCTGCAACCATTTTTGAATTATTTTCAGCATAATTTTACTTGCATGGGATAATATTGATATTGTTTGATAATTTCCACATTACATTGAATCTCTTCCAGTTGGTTGGCCAGGTACCTGTCATCCAAATTTCTTGGCATAGACCAGTGAGCATTTACCATGTTGCATCCATTCGTTGAAACATCTCAATTGGTATTCCATCAATTCCTGGAGCCTTGTTTTTTTTTTTTTTTT
>NW_004444016.1:2345344-2424818 GCF_000243295.1 Trichechus manatus latirostris | reverse complement strand
TGTACTGGACTCAGTCTGGTGGAGGCCTTGGTAGCTGTGGTCCATTAGTCCTTTGGACTAATCTTTTCCTTGTATCCTGTTCTCTTCATTCTCCCTTGTGGAGCCTTGTTTTTTGCCAATGCCTTCAGTGTAGCTTGGACTTCTTCCTTGAATACCATGGGTTCTTGATCATATGCTACCTCCTGGAATGGCTGAACATTGACCAATTCTTTTTGATACGGTGACCCTGTGTATTCCTTCCATCTTCTTTTGATGCTTCCTGCATCATTCAATATTTTGCCCACAGAATCCTTCAATATTCCACTTGAGGCTTCAATTTTTTCTTCAGTTCTTTCAACTTGAGAAATGCTGAGTGTGTCCTTTCCTTTTGGTTTTCTAACTCCAGGTCTTTGCACATTTCATTATAATACTTTGTCTTCTCAAGCTGCCCTTTAAAATCTTCTGTTCAGTCTAGCTCAATTGGCATTAACAGTCTATAAAGAAAATGTTCTACATTCTACTTTGGTGAGTAGCATCTGGGGTCTTAAAAGCTTGTGAGCAGCCATCTAAGACACTCCACTGGTCTCGTCCTGTTGGGAGCAAGGGAGAATGAAGAAAACCAAAGACACAAGGGAAAAATTAGTCCAAAGGACTAATGGACCACAACTACTCTGGCCTCCACCAGACTGAGTCCAGTACAACTAGATGGTGCCCGGCTACCACCGCTGACTGCTCTGACAGGGATCACAATAGAGGGTCCCAGACAGAGCTGGAGAAAAATGTAGGACAAAATTCTAACTCACAAAAAAAGACCAGACTTACTAGCCTGTCACAGACTGGAGAAACCCCGCGAGTATGGCTCCCAGATACCCTTTTAGCTCAGTACTGAAGTTATTCCTGAGGTTCACCCTTCAGCCAAAGATCAGACAGGCCCATAAAACAAAACGAGACTAAAGGGACACACCAGCCCAGGGGCAAGGACTGGCAAGTAGGAGGAGACAGGAAAGCTGGTAATACGGAACCCAGGGTCGAGACGGGAGAGTGTTGACATGTTGTGGAGTTGGTAACCAATGTCACAAAACAGTATGTGTACTAATTGTGTAATGAGAAGTTAGTTTGTTCTGTAAACCTTCATCTAAAGTACCATTTAAAAAATTTTTTTTTCAATGCTAAAATAAATAAATAAAATATTCTGTTCAGCTCTTTTACTCCATCATTTCTTCCATTCGCTTTAGCTACTCTACATTCAAGAGCAAGTTGCAGAGTCTCTTCTGACATCCATTTTGGTCTTTTCTTTCTTTCCTGTCTTTTTAATGACCTCTTGCTTTCTTCGTGTATGATGTCCTCGATGTCATCTCACAACTTGTCTGGTCTTCAGTCATTAGTGTTCAGTATGTCAAATCTGTTCTTGAGATGGTCTCTAAATTCAGTTGGGATATACTCAAGGTCATATTTTAGCTCTTGTGGACTTGTTTTAATTTTCTTCAGCTTCAGCTTGAACTTGGATATGAGCAATTGATGGTCTGTTCTGCAGTCGGCCCCTGGCCTTGTTCTGACTAGTATTATTACTATCCCGTTTACATACGAGGAGACTGAGGCTCACATGATCTATTAAGGGGCAGAACTGACTCCAGTAAGCACTACCTTGCTTCCTTAAAAGCCCCCGTCTCCAAAGAACCTCCTGGAAACATACTACTGGGGTCTAGAAATGCCTAAGACCTTTACCCCCTGAATCTTTACACACCAAATGCCACAGATTTTGTTTTTCTTTTTGATTGTCTAATTGTGGTTAAAAATACATATACGACAAAATATTTGCCAATTCAGTATTTTTTGCACGTACGATTCAGTGACATGGGTTACATTCATCATGCTGTGCAACAATCGCCACTGTTTCCAAATTATTCCACCATCATTATCAGAAGCTCAGTGCCCCCTAAGCAATGGCTCCCTTCCCCCCGACTACGCCTGGGAACTACTAATAAACTTTTGTCTCTATGCATTTGCCTATTCTAGATATTTCATGTAAGTGGGGTCATACAGTATGTGTTACATTGTGAGTGACTTATTTCACTCACCAAATGTTTTCAGCATTCATTCATGTTATAGCATGTATCAGGACTTCGGCTACTAACCTAAAGCAGTTTGAACTTATCAGTTACTCCAAGGGAGAAAGATGTGGCAGTCTGCTTCCGTAAAGATTCATAGCCTTGGAAACCCTATGGGTTTGTTCTCCCCTGTCCTACACGGTCGCTATTAGTCTGACAGAAAGCAGTGGGTTTTAATACTCCATTGTATGTATATACCACATTTTATCTGTTCATCTGTTGGTGGGTTTCCACTCTTTGGCTATTGGAAAACAGTGCTGCAATGAACATTGGTGTGCTCCGTGGGTATTTAACAAAGCAGGCTCACGTTTTATGTTGCTGAGCACCATTGCTGGCCTCTGTTTTCCCCAGTTTCTGTAAGCATTTTGCCCTCACCTGGGAAGGCACATATCTCAGAGACTCAGCTTAGAGCCCCAGGCCAGTTCAGGGCCAGTGTACAGCTCTCTTCCTCACTTCCACTCCCCCTTTTTGGAGGGTATCTGCTCCTTTCTGCCTCACCAGCTCTGGGCCTGTGGCTGACACTGAGGTGGGGTGGGAGGATGGTTGGTTGAAGCATGGGAAGGGAAGGGAAGAAGAAGAAAGAGGAAAGGATAGCAAAACACAAAGAGCCCCCTGGCCCTTTCTGCTTTATCACCCTTCACGCCCCATCTCCTCTTCTCCCTTTGCTCACTCTGGACATGGTGGCATCCCAGCTTGCTTTCATGCACACTGCTGCCTCAGGGCCTTTGCACTGGTTGTTCCCTCCAACTTCAGTGCTCTTCCCACAGATGTCCACATAACTAAGTCCCTCTCCCCTTCGAGTCTTCACTGAAATGTCACCTTGATGAGCCTACCAGACCACTCTATTTAAAACTACAAATTGCCTCACATGCCACATTCTCCTTCCTGCGTTGTGTATTTTCCCCATAGCACCTAGTCACCTTCTAACATCCTGTTCAATTTGCTTATTTATGTCTTTGCTTATTAGCTGCCCTGGTTCTCCCTCTCCCTCCAATCTAAGCCACCTGACAGCAGCTTTTTTTTTTTTTTAGTCTGTCTTGTTCAATGGTGGACCTTAGCCTCTGAACATAGTTGGCGCTCAAAAAACCTTTGTTCAATTAATGAGCGAATTCTGCCCTGAGCTGAATTTCACAGAATGGACTGGAGGCTCAGGCCCCACGTCTCGCGGCCACGTACGGGTGGGGCAAACGCACCCCGGGAAGATTCTCGATGGTGTCTCCAGGCTCCCACCCCTCCACCCGCCCACCCCTCATATTGCGGGCAGGTAGCGGTTGTCCTCATTGCCGAGCACTGGGCGGTGCGCAGGCGCTGGTAACCATGGTCACAGTGCCGGAGACGACTTCCATTTCCTGCCTTTTGTGTGCGTGCAGACCCCGCCCCCAAGCCAGGCTGCTGCTCCTGATTGGCCGCAACGCTGCGGAGGGGCGGGACAGAGGAGAGACGTCCCCATCTAACCCCGCCTGGTCTCAGAAAGGAGCGGAGTCATTCCTCGTGGGCGGGACTGCGGTGCGGGGTCACCTATCTCTGCGGTTCCGCCTCTCTAGGAGCGGCGCGCAGCAGGCGCAAGGGGGCGGGGCCGGGTCGGCGCGCGCCGGCTGGTGATTGACAGGGCATTGCAGTGGACTACCGGGGGAGGGGCGGGGCGCGCGACCCAAGATCCATTCGCCGGCGGGAGCGACTGGAAAGGGGCGGGGTTTTGGGCGCCGCTGCCCGGAGCGCGATTGTGGGGAGAGAGGTTTAGTGCACGCTGATGGCGGCTCTTGAACAAAGGACGTTCCACTGCCCAGGCTCTATCTCTTCGTCGTTTCCTTTGGTCCCTTGGAGCAGAGATGAGAGGCCTACCTGGGACTGCGTCCCCTCATCCTCATCCCTGTTCCACTGTACTTGTCCCGCAGGCCTCCCCCGCCCCGTCCCACCGCAGAGCCTTTGCGCAGTACTCCCTAGCTAGGCCTGCCCTCCCCGGCGCTGCTCAGCACTTGACGCGGTTGCAGTTTTACGTTTATCTCTGCATCCTCTTTCCACACCTGGCAAGAGTTCCCAGGGGCAAAGTCTGTCTGTGGCCTGGAACATAGTAGGTGCTCAGTCCGAATTTGTTGAATGAGCCCATTCAGGCCTTGGCCGGAAGGCCTCCTTGTGCTCTGTGCTGGGCGCTGGGACCTGGGCGAAGAGGACACAGATGCCCCTTCACTTAACAGACACAGAAGAGCTTGTCTTCAAGGCCAGGGCATGAGACTAGCCTTTGGCCAAGACTCCAGGCCAGAGGAGGCTGGTTTGGTCAGTTCCCTTCATAAATGGTCCACTGTGCTGCCCAGACTGGGTGTCCCCTGTGGCTGGCCCTGCCTCAGGAGGAAGGCAGCATCCCAGAAATGCGATTGGGTGGAGGGGCAGTTCGAAGCTCTTGCAGTGGAGACCCTGCCATCTCACTGTCATGTGTTGGGTATCTGCCCAGCCCTGCCCTAGCAAGGTAGTGGTGGGAGTGCAGGGAGGAGACCTCCAAAGCCCCTGCCCTTGTGGCACTCCCACAACAAATCAAAAGGGAGATAAAATCATGAAATCAGTTGCATGTTTATACATGGCTAACCCTTTTGGGGTTCTGGTGGACTTTTGAGTTACCACCACCACCAAAAGAAAAATACAACGTACTGCAAAACCAGTAACGACCATTTTAGATCAGAGCTTTTAGTCAGAGTTTTGTGGCTTTGGAGGGTATATAAATCTCCCAGAA
This sequence comes from Trichechus manatus latirostris, assembly GCF_000243295.1. Lineage (NCBI taxonomy): Eukaryota > Metazoa > Chordata > Mammalia > Sirenia > Trichechidae > Trichechus > Trichechus manatus. Next base: position 2,420,006 of record NW_004444016.1, on the reverse strand, counting down.
GTTTGTACCAGGGGCAGATTCCTGAGCTCAGGCCACCCCCAAACCACAGATGTGAGGAGTGGGAGCCAGGAATCTGCCCTTTTTCAGTAGCCTAGGTGGTTTTGATGCTCAGGATCTGAAGTCCAGCTTTGGAAAAACAGAATGATAAATGATTGCCTGAATACATTCAGAGCCCTCCCAAGGCCCTAGCAAGTCTCCTCTGCTACTCTCCATCTCAGATCCTGGGACCAGGTTCGAGTCTAGATTGCGAGGGCTTAGCCGGTGTGGGCTTCTGGACTGTTTGGGAATTGGGAGAAAAGCTTTAGCCCATTTTCAGAAAAATGTGCTTGTTCATTCATACGCACACATAAGCTTTGTGTTTGATTTCAGGAGGTTCTCACATCGGGGCTGTGTGGTTTGAAAGGAGGTGAGACCTATTTGGGGAAAGGCCTCCATGCTGACATCTGAATCTAGAGCCAAAGGGTACAGTGGTGCAGGTTGTATACTGCACAAGTGTTCCTGGCAGAAATCCAGCCACATGCCACTGGCCATCCTATGTAGGATGTCTTTTCCTATTTTGTACAAAGGCAGCCCTCTTCTTATTCGCCCTCCTGCCTCCCGTGACAACTCAGGTTAGCAGCGCTAATAAAGTTACAGAAATTATGCACATTATTGGTGAAAAGCTGACCTTCCATAAACTCTGTTATTAAAGCCATAACAAATGACTTGACAGCTCTCAGCCACTAATGTTTGGTTCCTAGAGCTCCCAGAGCCCTGTGCTCCTATTGAGCAGTGATTGGGGTAGGGGCTGCCCCAGGGAACTATCCTTAGCTTGGGATTGGAAGATGGGTTAAGGGGGAAAGGAATGGGAGGAGAGCAGGAGGCTGCCACATAGTAGGTGCTCTGTATGTACCTACATGAATGACTCATTGGGTCTATTTTATGGATCAGGAAAACTGAGGCTCTGAGAAGACCAGTAATTTGGAGTGGAGAAAGCCTGCCTATCTGGGAAGATTTATGAACAAAGGCTTTGGTGCGGGACAGGGAGGAGGCCAAGGAGGGGGAGATGAGGGGGCCAGAGCTATACCCCAAAACTCCTTACACCACACAATCAACCAGCTAAAGTGACGCTTTCTCCTAGAAGCCTCCCTGACTCTTTGGGCTGGTTAGTGGGCTCCCCTGGGCTCCCACGGTCTGGGCTTCTCTGTCGTGGTGCTGACCACCCTGGCTTGGCAGGCCTGTGGGTGCACTATCTCCCAACAGCCTGGCTGTGCCCCAGCACTGGACTGTAGCCCCGACACAGGGCCTGGCCCAAGGCCGGTACAGAGCACAGCTTCACTGGATGAATGAATGGTACATGGTTGATTAAGTGGACTTGTGGCTTCCAGTGCTCTTTACTCCTAGACAACCACAGGGAAAGACCTGAGAAGTAGGGGGTCAGTGAGGGCAGGAGGAGTGGGGATCTTGGGGGCAGGGCAGAAAGGAGGGGCGCAGGCCTGCAGCTAGATAGAGAGGCCAAGGGGAGCATCATTCCTGGGAGCTGGCTGGAAGGGTAAGTTGGCATTTCCTGCTTGCCAAGGCCTTGCTGGCTGCCCTCACTAACCTCCCAGCCAGCCCATCCTGGCTGAAGGGCAGCAGGGCCAGGACAGCAGAACGCTGGGTGGGCAGAGCCCCTACTCCTCCATCAGATACCCTCAGGTCCTTAGGAGCTGTATTCTTCCCACCTTTGGGCTGGACATGCCTCCTCAGGGACCATTTGGCCCTGTGAACTGAGGACCCTGAAAGTGTCAGGGGCCAAGGACCCTCAAAGCCCCTTCCAGGCAGCCTTCTTTGTCACTGTCAGGGTCCCCACCGACATGGGCATCTTCTCTCCAAGCCTGGCCCTAGCCATTTATCTCCTGCCCTGCCTCCCTGCTATCCTGTCCCCCTTCTTTCCCCACAAGCAGCCTTTCTGTCCCTCCGATATGACTAGGTCCCCCTGTGGGTCTCAGAATAAAGCCCAAGGTCTGCGCCTGGTGTCGGACACCCTTCAAGGCCTTGCCTCCACATGCTGTACTAGCTCATTTGCTCACCAGATTCTTTCTTCCTCCCAGCATTGGCTGGTCTGTGCCCTCTGCCCAGATGAGCCCTCCCTATGTCTCCCTTCTCTCCCTTAGTTGATGATATTTGCAGCTCACCAGGCACTGTTCTAAGCCCAGTACTGTATTGCTTGACCCTGCAGGTGGCCACGTACATGGCACCTCCTCCAGGCAGCCTTTCTGGCCCAGCCTGGCTTCCTCCCTACGTGATGGCCCTCAGCACATGGCTGGGTAGTTATTAGGGTGTCTTCTGGGCTGCCATGGGCTCCCCAGGTGGGGCCATGTCCCATTGCTCAGTGTCCCCAGCACTGGTGCAGAGGAGGAGCTCAGAGAATATTTGATAAATGAATGAATGAGTGTGATTGCCTGTTCTTCCTGCAGGGCCTGGCCTCCTAGAGGAACACAGTGTGGGAACTGGGTCACAGGTGAGGAGGACTTACACCCAGGAGAGACCTTGGTCTGATGCAGTGTCCAAGGCCCCGTCAGCAGCAGGAGGGAAGCTCTCCAGGCTGAGGGGAGTGGGTGGCATTGTCCAGCTGGTGTGGCCTTCAGATGTCCCCAATCTTTTCATTAGTCACAGCCAGCTAAGAAGGGCAAGGGCATCAGGCCACGGTGAGGCAGGCACTCCCTTCCCATGCCCTCTGACAAAGCCTCGGTCTTGGGGGCGGTTGGTTATTTGAGGGCCTGTTGGTGGGTCTGTCTGTCCTGGGCCCCGTGATGGGAGCTCTGGGGCCTGGGGAACTTCAGAGCCCAGGATGGGGCCTGGCACCAGAGGTGCCTAGGGACACCTGACCACAGCCTAAGGGAATGAATGAGCAGAATGGATGAGTCAATGGATGAAAGAGGATGCCAAGAATGATGTGGGGGGGAGGTAGGGGAGTAGGAGGGGAGGAGGGGTGAGCCTCTCTCAACTGTGCCCTGCCTCTCCATCCTCCTACCCCTGGTTCCCCTTATGCCCACACAGGCAGCCCCCAGTTCATGCAAGGGCTTAGAAGGTGCTTGCGCACACTGAGGGTCTCATGTCTGTTTATCCACTCCTCATTCACCTGTTATGTGTCAGACTATGCCCTGGGTGCTGGTGACACAGCAGGGCCCTGAGAACAGTGCAGAGCAAATAGACACCAGGTGGTGACAAGCCTGGGAGACTGACTGGGGAGGGTGGAGTGGGGCTGGTGTGGGTGCTATAGGGGTTGGCCAGGCAGGCCTCTTAGAGGAGATCCTGTTTAAGCTGAATCGAGAGACCCCTTCTCCCCGGAGCCTCAGTCTTCTCATCTATTAAATGGGGGTGACAGGCAAGAATGGTGTTCTGATCATGATTACTGTTATCATTAATAGCCATGTGCCTGCAGCCCCCAGAGGGTGAGGTGGAGTCACTCCCCTCCTGCCTGCCTCCATGGCTGCTGTGGGTGCGTACGAAGCCTGTGCTGATGTCCATACCCATGGCCCTGATTAAACTTCACCTTGTCTCTACAGGGCCAGGCTTACCACCTTCATTTGACAGATGGGAAAATTGAGGCCCAGGGAGGGGCAAGGCTATCCACCTGCTCTGAGGCTGGGCTGCTAGGAATTCCTGCATGTTTGGAGCAGGAAAAGCTGCCTGAGGGATGAGGCAGGAAGATTCATGAAGCCCTGAGCCCAGAAGCACCCCCATTTGTACCTGGGGGATGGCATGTCTTTGGGGACAGTTGTCAAGGTGAGGGAGCCACATCGGTGTTAAAGGGCCTAGCCCCTGCTTGGTTCCTCTGGCTATGGAATCAGGAAAGATGTCCTGAAGGAAGAGGACATTCAGCCTGGGCTCCCAGCTGCAGGGGAATTTGAAGAGGCAGAAGAGCATCCCAGGGGAAGGGACCACATTCCAGGTAAAAGCTTAGAGTGAGCAAATCGAGAAGAATGAGCTCCTTCAGGTAACCAGTGTGCGTGTCTTTGTGTATATGTAGGGGTGTGCGTGGGGATGGTGTGACTTGGGAGGCCTGGGGCTCCTGGCTGGGCCTCAGGCTCTGGCCCTTGCCTCCTCATGCCCTTGCCCTGCCCTGTGGCTTGTGGGCGGCAGGCCCACTTGGTGGGGCCTGCTCCCATGAAGGAAGGCACAGGAGGATCCTTTTCCAACTCAACAACAGCCACCACTGACAGCAGTGCAGAAGGGAAGTCAGGACTTGCATTTTGCCTCTGTAGCTCCTGTAATCAGCCCACACAACTCCCGCCACAGGCGCCGCATCAAGCTGCTTCCGGAGACTACTTGAGATACACCTGCTCTTGCTAAAAGGAGAAGCAGCAATCCATCAAAACAACCCCGGCGCCAGGGCAGTAGGTGGGGAGATTTAGCAACCCCCTGCATAAAATGGGGCAGCATGTGGCATCTACGGTCCCTGCAAGTCCTAGCATTCTGTAGTCACCTGGCTAAGTCACTTCTCCCCACCTCTGGGCCTTAGTTTTCTCGCCCGTCAAAAGTGGCAGGGAGATGAGCTCCCAGTTCGCGTGGCTGGGTCTCCTCCAGCGCCCCCACCCTCATCTCTCCCTTTCCAGAGACATTATAAATCAAACGGCTTAGAACGTAAGGCATCAGATATTCTGAAACCTTCATCTATTATTAACGCTGACAGTAAATTCCCCCTCTGAGCATTTTACATAGCAACTGTTACCAAGACTTGCTGGTTGAGCTGCTGTGCCAGCCAGCCTCATCTCAGTAGCTTCCGCAGGATGGTAGGCCCTGGCCAAGCCACCTGGGCACCTGCCAGGCACTCTCCAGGTGGCAGGAGGGAAGGGAACCTTTGACAGAGGAAATGGCTGGCTTCCTGCTCAAAGGGGGTCCTGGCTGCCTTTGTCAGGCCCTGCCTGAGGCCCCCCCAAGGCCCCCAGCTCCTGCCAAGATGCCCCGCGCCCCTTAGAGGCAGCAGTGTGATGGGTATAGGACCTGGAGTCTCCCCTCCTTGCTGCCTCAGCCAGAGGAGGCCAGTGAGATGGGGGGCGGGAAAAGGCTTCATAAACTGTAAAGGGCTGTGCAGATGTTGTTTACCAATTCCCCCACCTGTCAGCTAGACGTTTTCTGAGCGCCTGCTTGTCTGCAGGCGGTATCTGGGCACCAGGGATTTAAAACAAAGAGGCCCGTCCCTGTCACGTCTGGTGTAGCAGAAGACAGACGCGTAAGCCCTAATTGCAGTGAGTGCCAAAATCAGCGTGTGTACAGAGCACAGATGAGGTGAGGGAGGGGCGAGGGGCAGGAGGGGCTCCTCAGAGGGACTGGGCAGAGTTTTGAAGGATGAATAGGAGAGGGTCTGTCTGTTCTGGACAGAGGGACCAGCATGTGCCAAGGCCCGAAGGCATGAAGCAGCCCAGTTGGCAAGTAGGTTATGGGGACAGGGCTGGAGGGCTCAGAGAGCGCAGGGCCTTGAATGCCAAGTTCCAGAGTTTAGACTTTATTTGGGGGCACTGAGGAGCCATGGAAGATTTTAAGCTGTGCAAAACCAAAGTCAGATTTGTTTGCAAAAGAGCCATAGATATTGCTTTGTTTCTCTGGCTCCATTTTTTAGGGATGGGACGGTGTGGGGTGGGGGGTGGGTAGCTAACATTTACAGTGCTTTGATTGTCACCCTGGCCTGACATGGAGGCTGGAAGAGGTGAGAACACTTTCCCCTGGGAAGCAGGGGAGGCCGGCCACTCTGCAAGCTGTTATTATGCACCTGCTGTATGCATAGCCCCATGTTGGGCTGTGCTCCCTGCCCAGGGAACTTGTGTTTGTGGTGGGGAGGCCAGACCAGTACGGACCTGACCAGGGCACAGCAGCACTGGCAAACAGGGCAGCCTTGATCCTGGGGCCCACACCCCCAGGACGCCAGCCTGGGACACATTTCATCCCACTTAAATGGCGGTGTCGATTAGCAGACTCCTCCCCCACCCCCCGCACCTGGTGATAGATAGTATATGCCCATTGTAGAAAATTCAGCAACTAGACAAAAGTCCCAAGAATATAAGGCCCCTGGGACCCCAACCCACACCAATGGCCAAGTCACCTCTTGGCCCCAGTTGCACATTCTTCCTGTTGTCCTTTACGGCCTGCTTGTCTCATACTTTGGGGCTCCTTCCCCAAGTCCTCATGTCTTCAGGGAAAGAAAGGGCTGACATGGACTCTGTGGTGCTCGTCTGACTTGTCTGTCTCAGGGCAGCAGCTGAGGCTACCAGGTTCACCCGCCCCACCCCCAGCATTGCGGTGGGCACCCCAGCAGCTATGAATACACAGTTGGAGAAGAAGCGATGTTCATCCCTGGAATCAAGCCATCTGAAGTTGGGTGTGGTCCACGAGGTACTGTGATTTCAGTCTGGGGCTAAACTGAGTCTTGGGGTGAAATGTGCGGTGATCAGAGGCCCTTGATGCTTGCAGCAGGAGTGGGTAAGGAGTTCAGGAAGGGCTTCCCGGAGGAAGCAGGCTATGGACCATTGCAGAAGGGAAATAAATGCATTAGCATCATTTGCTCATCTAACAAACATCTATGACACACTCACTCCTGGCTCAGAGCCCCATGCTGGGCACTCCTGGGACCCAGAGAGACTCTGCCCTCACAGTGCCTCCAGGAGAGACGGATGGTTCTGTCCTTGGTCTGGAATAAGTAGGCTATGTGCTTGGTGCTGTAATGGTGGAAAGGGCAGACAGGGAGGCAGCGGGGTGGGGGCAGCCTCAGAGTGGGGCTTGGCATCAGGGCCAGAGATACCCAGAGTGTACCCCAAAGCTTGGTTCATTCTACACCTGTTGGCCTTTGGAGAGCTCAGCCAGTACCCTGGTCCAGGTGTACACTGGCTCAGTGTGTCCCCCAGCCTTAGAGAGACCCCTATAAGCCAGTGCCACTCTCTGTGCCTTCACTCCCACCCAGAAGCACAAGACTGGGAGTCCAGAGGTGCAGGTGGAATCCTGCTGTGTGGCCTTGGGGTGGGGGTCTCAGTTAACTTCTCAGATCCTCAGCTTCCTCTGCTGTAAAATGGGGGCGCACACCTCCCTGCCTGCCCTACAGGGTTTTCACGAGGCTAAAATCTAATGTGTTCTAGATGCTGGCACCACTGGGTTTAGGGTTACACCCCCAGATACTCCCTTCTTTGTACTCCCTGGCCAAAGGATTTAGGGACTTGACCAGGGGAGGGAGCAGTCTGGCAACAAAGTATGGCTGCAGGTGGCTGGAAATGGGGGCTTGGGAGGGAAACCCGACAGATGTTCCACCTTCCGGAGCCTTCTAGAACTTCATGCTTGGGTCACAGGCAGCTCACTTCAGTTGAAGGCATGTGTTTTGGAGGCAAACAGACCTGGATTCAAGTTCCAGCTCCTCCACTTCCTGGCTGTGTGACCTTGGGGCTAGTTCTTTACTCTGTCTCCTCAGTGTCATCTTTACATTGGGGATAATAACAGTTGTTGTTAGTGGCTCCCTACTCATGACGACCCCATGTGCAACAGGATGAAATGCTGCCCAGTCCTGCACCATCCACAAGATCAGTTAGGGAATTGAACCGTTGCAATACCTGGTGTTATTTTGAGGGTGGAAAGAGGTGGCACATATGTGAATGACCTCAGCATAGTGCCTGGTACACAGTAGGTGCCTAGCCAGTGAAAGTTGCTGTTGTCCTTTTTGCTAATGCCCCAGGGGATGGAGATGGTAGATTCCTTGCCTGTCTCTTATGTCCCTGGCACATGTCCAGCCACTGGGTTCTGCCTCTGGAATCACACAGAACCAGCCCACCCCATATGGATAGCTTTTTCTGAGCACCTGCTATGTGCCAGGCCCTGGGAGCACCACAGTGGGACCTGCAGGCTCCCCAGGAGGCAGTGGTACAGATCTTGGCCTGCAGAGAGACCGATGCCACAGTGGAAGGTGGTGGGGGACAGGTTAGGGAAGCCAGGACAGGTGCCTGCCTGACAGGCGCCTGCCTATTGGGGAGTCATTGTAAGATCTGAGAGGAAGTGATCCCTGAGCTGAGGTTCCAAAGCCAGGAGGGGAGGGATCCCAGGCAAAGTGCACAAGTGTACAAAGGTCAGAGGCACGAGTAACCCATGTATGCAGGTTGCTTTTTGTGGTGTAGCTCTGTGAAGTCTGAGGTGGAGAGGTGGCAGGGCTCACTCGTAGCTGCCAGGCTGAAGCAGCAGGACGTTTCTCATGGTGATAGGGCCATGAAGGGTGAGAGGAAGGTGGAGAGACCAAGGCTGAGCTGAAGGGACAGGAGAAGGGAGGCCTGAGCTCAGAGCTGCCCTGGGCGTGGCAAAGGCTCACAGTAGGACTTTAGGAGGTGTAATTAGCAAGTGGATAGGGAAGGAGAGGAGAGTCTGGAGGTGCCCAGAGGTCTGCATACTGAACCAGGAACTCCCAGAATGACAGCCACAGACCTCACTCCTGGCCCCGGGCCCTGCCAGGGATGGTAGCAGGAAATACCAGCACCTGCCTGTCCATTCAGCAAGCATCCATTAGGTGCCTGCTGTATGCCCAGCATGACTCTGGTTTCTGGAGATTCCACAGTAAACAGCCAGATGGGACCCTGGCCTCTTGGGGCTTTCTACCCAGTGGGGCAGACAGACAAGAAAGAGGTGATTTCAGAGCAGGGTAGGAGCTGTGGGGGTAGAGAGGTCCTCTGAGAGGAGGTGGCCTTTGGGCTGATGAGAAGGCTCAGGGGGATGGTGGCCTGGGCAGAGGGAGCGGCATGTGCTGGAGCCATGGGAGCTAGTGTGGCTGGGGTGTGTGAGGAGTGGGCTAGGAGATGAAGAGGCACGGCGCCCCTCACACAGGGCAGGGTAGACCGAGGTAAGTGGCTCATTTGACCAGCTGCAGGACCCGGAAGAGCAGTTCACACCCTCCCTGCCCACTAAGGCAGGAGAGCAGCCTCAAGCCCTGGCTTTCCTCTATCACCCTGAGCAAGTTCCCCCTCAGTGTCCTCCTTGTGGCAAAGCAGAGGAGGCCGAGGCGCTCTGTGGTTGGGGCCTGTTGGGAGCGGACAGGTAGAGTTGAACTCGGTAGAACCAAGAGCCCCCAGACATAGGGGACCCCAGCAGCAGATTCACTCCTTCATGTGCCCTGAACTCCTGCCACAGGTTCCATTCACCCCTTCCCTCTCACCAAGGCTGGAAGCAAGATGCAGCCAAGATATCCACGGGGCCCTTCTCGTGGTGGATGGATGGGGTCAATAAAAGCCCATGCTGAAGCCCCTGCAGCATTTGGAGCTGAAGCTCCAGCCAGCATGTTGCTCTGCAGTCATACAGCACAGCCATCAAACGGAGGCCTTTATAAAAGAAAGGTGTCTTTCCTGGGATTCCAATGCGTATCATCAAAAACAGGCTAATATGTGGCACCTTTTTCCCTGAGCACCCCAAGATCCTTACCCGCATCCCCTAACATCCTTGAGCCAGTCAGAGGCCTTGGGTGGGGGTGAGGAGGGAGGTTTCCAAGAGCTGTGTGTTCTGAGGGTGCTGGCCATGGGATCAGCCAAGGCGGGGCTACCTTTGAAGTCCCTCCCTGCGGAGGTGCAGCTCAAGAGCCTGTGTTCCTTTCCTTCCCTGCTTATTTCTGTAGGGAATAATGCCTGGCCCCTAGCTGTAGGCCCTGCCCTGTACTAGGCTCCAGAGGTGACTGCCTCAGGCCCTGCCCCCAAGGAGCCTCCGTCAGCATCAGGAGAGGGTGACGAGGGTTATGGGCGAACAGGTACGGGGTGCTGAGGGGATCTGGAAGAGGAGCTTGCCCCAAGTGGTCCGGAGCTAGGACAGTTTGCCTGGGAGGCAAGGAGGAGAGATTGCCAGGAAGAGGCACGAAGGACTTGGTGCATTTGAACAACAATTCTAGAGTAGCTGGAGTGTGAATCATGGGGCACACAGCCAGGTTGTTGATATTTTGCAAAACTAGAGCAGTTACCAGGGACCAGGCCACAGGATCCTTGAGTACCTTGTCGCACTGGTCAGGGTGGGTGGGGTTGTGCTGCAGTAACAAACATCCCCCAATACAAGGTCATCTCTCACTTGTGCTCCGTATCTATCACCCAACAGTGAGGAGACGGCTCACTGATGTCCCTCGGGGGCCTGGCAGTTGGGGCCACAGCCACTTGGATGCTGCAGGCCAGAGGCAGAGAAACAGCTGCACGGGCTCTTGGAGCTTCCTTCCTAAGGCAGGCGCCTGTAGCTTTTACCCCAATTTCATTGACCGAAGTAGATCATGTAGCCACACCTGGCTTCTTTGGGGGTGGGGACCTGCATCCTACCACTGGTGGAGGAGGACAGGGAATATTTGGTGGTATTGCCCCTGTTGACCACACAGGCCAGGTGGTGTTCATACTTTACCCTGAGCAACAGGAGGAGCCTCAGGACAAGTTGAGCAGATGTGTCCGGGGTCCTGCTTGATTTCACTTTTTAACTTTTTATTGAAGTATTGCCTGAATCCAGAGAAGGGCAGGGACCAGAAGTGAGCAGTTGATAGAGTTCTGCAAACCAAACACATTCAGTCACCAGCACCCATATCCGGAACACTAGCAGCCCCCAGAAGTGCTCCTGTGTCCCCACTTCCTACCCAAGATTAGCACTATCTGTTTTTAAGTTTCAGACACTCCTAATCTTTTCAGTCCAACTTGTCTTCCTTGCAGAATATTTCTGAGACACGTGGAGTTGTGTGTAGCAGCGGCCTGTTGTTGTTCATTGCTGTGCAGTGTCCCGTTGTGTGAACATGCCAATTTGTCTACCCCTTCTACCTTTGATGAGCATTTGGGTCCTTTACAGTTTGGGGATCTGATGAATAGACCAAAGCAGCCTGGTGGCACAATGGTTAAGCGCTGGACTGCTAACCAAAAGGTCAGTGGTTCAAACCCACCAGCAGCTCCTCGGGAGATAAGACCCGGTGATCTGCTCCTGTAAAAATTACAGCCTAGGAAGCCCTATGGGGCATTTCTACTCAGTCATGTGGGGTTGCTATGAGTCAGAATCGACTCGACGGCATATAACAACAATGAATAAACCTGCCAGGAACATTCTAGAACACATTATTTGGTGCCCAGATGTAGCATTTCCATCGAGAGTATGCTGGAAGTGTACCATGGCCTCATTTGTGTTTAAGAAGGACCCCCCTGGACACAGGGGAGACTAGAGCAGTGGTCCAGGCCAGGGTGGGAGAGGAGGAGAGAGGGGTGAGCCATGCCCTCTGCCTCCACAGTCTCAGAATCCAGAGGCACCCCCAGTGCAGTCTCATCTTCCGTGGATCTTAGGGGGAGTCTATTGTTGTACATGTAAGGTTAAAATCACATATAGTCAATACCCTCAGAAACCCTGTAAAGCACGGCCCCGGTTCATCCCTAACTAGTAACATGTAGGCCTTGCTAGTACAAGAGCAAGAGTCATTTTATAATAGTTCCATACCTGGACCTCACGTCAACCAAGTGCATGTGCGATATAGCCCCCACCCCTGCCCCCAGGGAGCCTGGGGCTCCTGGCTCTGCTTTCCACTCCCGCTCCCGGGTCACAGGAGGAGAGATCCAGGGGAGGCATTCGCTCACAGGGATGGTGGGATGTGCCTTGCTACCATCTTAAAAGTGGAGCTGCCCAAAAGGAAGATCAGATAATGGGGGGGGGGGGAGAGGTCAGGCCTCGCCATGAGAAGACGGGAATATGAGGCCTCCCACCAGAGCTACCCAGGCCTCTCCAGCGCATCAGGCCCTTTAAGTCACAAGAACCGAGCAGGGCAGCAATGGGCAGAGTTGCCTCGTGGCTACAAAGTTAGGCAATGTTGCCAGAAACATCTGAGGTGCTTGGCAGGGCCTGTGTCTCAGGGTCTCAGGTGGCCTCTGCCCGAGGCAGCCATATCCTGCAGGTAAACGCCACACAGCGTAGTGCATGGGAAGCTGCTTACATGGACCAACCCCAGGCCTGCCTGCACCCTCTACCAGTCTGGTTGGATGCACTGCTTTTTGTAATAAATCTATGGCGTGATTATTGTTTTCACTGCTCCGCTCCCCTGTGTTTGGGTGGCCCAGGCGCGGGGTGGTCTCTCAGACCCCCACCCCTAGGGGCAGGGGGCATCTGGGGAAGCTGAGGGGGACACTGGCCAGTTATTAAAAGAAATGCATCTTTGTCGCAAGCACATGTGGTTCTTTATGTAAGTGGTTTTGGGGTCCAATAGAAAGAAGGAACATGGCTTGGATGTGCACACTACCTCTCAGCCGGACTGCTGGGTCACCCAGCCACTATTATTAAGGAGCTGTCAGCTCTTCTCAGGCTGGAGACTTGGGGGAGGGGTGCTTTCCTAGCAGGAGGGGCCCGAGGACATTCCCTGCTCAGAGCTTTCTGTGGAGGCACAGAGAGGGTTGGCATCTGCATGGGGGTATGCCAGAGCATGGAGGTATCGATGGATTCCCGAAGTACTGCACTAGGCTTGGGGGCCTGGCACACTGATGAGGCCTGTGGAGTGGCAGGCACACCAAGAGGCGGCTGGATGCTGGGCTTTGATCAACGCAGCCACAGCCTGACTGGGAACCAGGAGGGAACTGCCACCTGCTCTGGGCCAGGTGAGGTGGAGTGCAAAGGAAGGGGCTCCAGGCAGGCGGAAGTAGAATGTGAGGAGGTACTGACACCCGAGGAATGAGCTGTGGTCCCTAGGAGCACTGAGAGGTGAGGCCAGAGAGGGTGGCAGGGGTCAGCTGTGGAGTAGAGGGGAGTTTCCATCTGGTGGACTTCAGGGTGATAGGGAGCCAATGGGTTGTGAACAGGAGAGGATGGGGTGAGACCTGAATTTGGGGGAGGCTTGGGGATGTCTTGGTGGGAGACAGTGGAGGCAGGAAACAGTGGAGGCCAGAGTGGTGGTTGGCCAGACATCAGCACACCCTGGGATGAGCTGCAGGAGGACCGCCATATGCTCAGCTTCTCCCAGCCAGATCTAGCCCCTCCTGGCATCTGCAGGCCAGCTGGGTGGGGTGCTCCACGGGTACCCCGAGGCTCCCTCAGGTCCCAAGGAGCTTTCTGAATCCTCAACAAGGCCCTCACCATCATAGGTCCAAAACCAGTGTGTGGTACGCTGGCTGTTGGAACTGTATGTACACACATGGTGTCTATGGCAACCGTCTTTTAACCACAGTCCCACTTCCTCATTCATTCTAGAAAAATCAGAGCCGTCTGTCTTTTTTTTTTTTAATTTATTTTGTTTTTGTTGTTGTTAAGAATATACACAGCAGAGCACATGCCAGTTCAACAGTTTCTACATGTACAATTCAGTGACATTGATTACATTCTTCAAGTTGTGCAACATTCTCATCTTCCTTTTCTGAGTTGTTCCTCCCCATTAACATAAATTCACTGTTTCCTAAGTTTCCTGTCTAATCTTTTAAGTTACTGTTGTCAGTTTGAACCTATATAGATAGATCTTAAAAGAGCACAGTGCTGAAGGCAGACATTCTTTACTAGTTAAGCTAAACTCATTGTTTGGTTTTAAGAAGACTTTAGGGGATATTTTTGGTTTAAAGTTTAAGGTTTAAAGAGTACCTCAGGACAGTAGTTTTAGGGGTTCATCTGGCCTCCATGGCTCCATAAAGTCTGCATGCCATGATAATTTGAAATTCTGTTCTGTATTTTCCTCCTTTTGATGAGGATTCTTCTATAGACTTTTTGATCAAAATGTTCAGTAATGGTAGCCAGGCACCATCCAGTTCTTCTGGACTCATGGCAAAGGGGGCAGTTGTTCACGAAGGCAATTAGCCACACATTCCATATCCTCCTCCTATTCCTGACGCACCTTCTTCCTCTGTTGCTCCAGGAGAATAGAGACCAGTTGTTGTGCCTTAGATGGCCACTTGCAAGCTTTTAAGGCCCCGGGCACTACACAATGAACTAGGAGGTAGAACAGAAGCACTAAACATGTTATTAGGCTAGTTAACTGGGATGTCCCATGAAACCATGACCCTAAACCTCCAAACCAAGGACCCAAATCCCATTAGGTGTTTGGTTGTACATACATAAGCAGCCTCAGCAGCTGCTCTCCTTTTTTTTTTTTTGTCCTTCTTATAAATATATCTGTCGCACAACTTTTGCCAATTCAACTTTTTACAAAAAGACAACCCAATCAAAAAATGAGGAAAGGACCTGAATAGAGAGTTCACCAAAGAGGACATTGATATGGCCACCAAACAAAAATGCTCAACATCATTAGCTATCAGAAAGATGCAAATCAAAACCACAATGAAACTTTCACTGGAAATACAGTAAAGTATTATTTTAAAAAATAATAAAACCACAATGAGATACCATTTCGCTCCTACTAAGATTAAAAAAAAAAAAAAAACACATAGAAAATAACAAATGTTGTTGAGGATGTGGAGAAATTAGAACTCTTATCCATTGCTGGTGGGAATGCGAAATGGTACAACTGTTAATGGAAAAACAGTGTGGCGGTTCCTAAAAAAATTAAAAATAGAACTACCATATGAACCAGCAATTCCACTCCCAGGTATATACCCAAAAGACTTGAAAACAGACTTAGAGACTTGTACACCAATGTTCACTGCAGCACTATTCCGAATAGACAAAAGGTAGAAACAACCTAAATGACCATCAACAGATAAATGGATAAATAAAATCTGGTACATACAATGGAATACTACTTAGCCAGTAGGAGAAATGAAATATTGATACATGCTACAATATGGATAGAGCTTGAAGACATTATGCTGAGTGAAATGAGTCAGTCACAAAAGAAGAAGTATTATTTGATCTCTTTTATACAAAAAGATAAGAACAGGCAAATGTATAGAGACCAAAGTTTATTAGTAGTTACCAGGGATGGAAGGGAGGGTAATAGAGAGGGTTATTGCTTATGGAGTACTGAGTATCAATTTACAGTGATGGAAAAATCACATCACACAGCCAATTCATGTAATTGCTGTCAATATGTTGTTATTTTTAAAAGTCTTACCTTATTTTTTCCTTGTTTTTAAGTGCTCATTGGAGAAAATATAGACAATATCAAAAAGTGTAAAGGAAAAATCACCTCTGGTCCCTCTGACTAGAAGATACTGATGTTAGCATTTTTCAGTTGGTTTAACAAAAGTGGAATCATGTTGAACATCTGCTTGTGCCCTGCCTTTCCTTTATTATGTATCATTGAGAGCATTTGCTCTGGGCAGAAAAGAGTCTTTGGAAACTAGGCTGCTGGGGTCTGGGGTCCAGGCCAGGGTTCTGGGCCTGCTGTGCTGTGTGAACTGCTGGGGGCTGGGATCCAGGCCAGGGTTCTGGGCCTGCTGTGCTGTGTGACTTGCGGGAGTCTGTCATCTTCTCTGAGCCTCAGGCTTTGCCTCTCTAGGGAGAGGAGGAGGCTAGATGGTCTCGCAGGCTCCATTTAGAGTCAACATTTGGGGCTTCAGTCTTTTAACTGTCATGTGGCCTCATTCCCTGGGGGACATTGTGGTTGTGTTTGTGGTGCAGTGGGCACCAGGCTGGCCCATGGCGAGGGGTTCAATCCATGTACTCAGAGGCCAGCCTTGGGGTCAGGTCCAGCCTGGGGCTCACACCCGCCTCTAGCACTTTCCCTCGTGGGATCTTGGACAAATCACTTGGCCCTCTGAACCTTTGTTTCTTCCACTGCAGAACTGGGTGGTTGTGACAATTCACTTTGCACGTAGCTAGCACTCAATAAATGTGAGCCATTATTGCAGTGATGATGAGCTGCAGCCTCACAGGCCTGATGATTAAATCAGATGTATTCATATGGCATTAGGGTACCTGGAACCTAGCAAACAACCACCAGGAGTGGAGACTAGTCTTGTCACCCTTTTGTAGTCAGGGCTAGCTTTGTGGGTACTGCCTGAGCAGGTACACAGAAGGGTCCCGTGCCTGGTTTAATGCTCTGCTGTTGCTGTCTTGAAGCTCTTTAATCTTTCTGAGCAGGGGGCCTGTGCTTTCATTTCCACACATGACAAAGCACTTAACAAAGGTCCTCATGGGTCTGTAAGGACTGCCTGCTGGGCACCCTGCACACAGTAGGTGCTCAGTGACTTCTGTGGGGACAAGGGCACAGACAAGGAAGCTCCCCCAGAGGCCGCAGAGGTCCCACAATGGAGGCAGGCGCCAAGCAGGCCGGGATGTCACACAAGGGGCTGACTCTGCCACTGGCAGGAAGTCATCTGGAGTGCCAGTGGAATAGACAAGGCAGGGCCACCGTACCAGATACACTGCCCAGGAGATGCAGGACAACTGAATTAACTAGAATGGAGCTAAGAACTCAGGCCACTGAGAGCACGTGGGGAGGAGATTTTTGCCCACCTGTGTCTCCCCCTCTGTCCCAGGGTGGGTGAAGTGCCCAGTTAGGAGAAGATGCCTCCCAGTGCCTGGGCATCGATGAAGGGCAGAGGAGGGGACAGGGGCCGGCCACCTGGTGTCCTGAGTCTGAGACAGCTGTGTGAGGGGCTCAGGGGCAGAGAGGGTGACAGCCCAGGGTGCCTTGGAGGCCCGAGGGACTCCATGAGGAGCCAGGGCTGGGTGTGTGAAGAAGGCGTTGAGGACACAGTGGGCGGCAGGCAGGCGGCGGGGTCCTCTGACTGACAAAGGCAGCTCAGCAGAAAGGAAAAGAGGAAATTAAAGAAAGAAAAAAAATGACTTGTGGGCTCGAACCTTCACAAAGGAGGGAGAGGATAGGTGTGGAGGAGCTAGAGTGAGTGGCAGGCCTCCTGGGGGGGGATCAGAGTAGCAGAGGGGCTGGTGCCTTCCAGCTAGGTCACCCCACAGGCAGCCATGCTGGCCCCAGAGTAGCATTGTAAGAGGAGGCCAGGCTTGGCTCTGCCTCTTGTTCATTCTGTGGGGGTGTTCCAGGGGCCCATGGCCCAGTGTGTCCCCCACAACTTCATCCCTCCTGGTACAACCAGCCTGTTGGTATCTGGATTTTATAGGTGGAGAACTGAGGCCCTGAGAGGCACAGTGCTGTGCCATGGTCACTCAGGAGAGATGAGGGATCCCACAGGATAGGGGGCTGGAGGAGCTGCAGAGGTACACAGGGATCCCAAGGAGGGGAAAGAATCAGTCCCAGCTGAGGAAGTCAGTAAAGGCTCCTCAGAGGCCACCGCTGCCTGGGATTTGGCCCTAAAGAGATGGTGAGGGGGATGGGGGATGAGAGGGGATCATGCCAGTGGAGTGACCAGCCTAAGCAGAGGCTTGGAGGAGGGACAGCCCCTTCATGGGATGCTGAAGTTAAATATCAAACTAAGGGGTGGCAAGAGCCGGGGTCTCCCCCAGTGAGATCTGAACACTGTGTTGAAAAGTTGGGACTTGAGCTGGCTGAACGTAATAGAAAGCCATTGAATGTTTTATAGCAAGGGGGTGACATAAGCAGAGCTTGTGTGGGGCCACACAGGAGCAGAAGCTGGGGCCTGGGAAACCTCACCAGCCTGGAGGTAGTTATGAGATTCCTGGCCAAACGCTGGGCTGTGGCTGTGGGAATGGGCAGGAGGGGCTAAGAGAGGAGGGAGGGAGGCAGGGAGGGCCCAGAGAACATGGGGTGGGACAGGCAGGGTAGACAGACATAGGGCCTTCCCTGAGAAGGGTTGCAGAAGGTCTTGGGCCAAGGACAAGGGGGTTGTGAGGCGGCGGGGCTCAGGGTCTGAACTACAGAGAGGGGTCAGGGTGTATGGGGGGATGGGACGCTTTAGCCCTCAGCAGGTGGCCAAGGCTCTGGGAGGAGATAAGATCGGCCAGAAAAAGAGGCCACAGGACAGGACTGGAACCGCCACACTGAGAGGCCGGGAGAAGGCAAAGATGGGACGAACAGAGAGGTGAGTGGGGGCCAGGGCAAAAGGGCTCTGTTAGGCCCCTCCAGGGCCCTGGCGACAGGCGAGTCATTTCCAGAGGGATGATGGTAGGACGAGGGCATTGGTGTCAGGGTGCTGTGTACCAGAAGCCCCCCATCCCAGAGCCATCCTGAGTGAGGCCTCAGTATGGAGATCCAGGGCATGAGGTCCTGGTCCATCTGCCAGTGGGGACAGCCCTCCCCAAAGGAGGGTTCTTGGAGGAGGCCTCAAGGACAAAGGCAGGTGGCAGCAGAGGAAGGAGCTATGGCTGGGAGCTTAATGGCCCTGGGAGAAAAAAACAAACAAACAAACATAAAACCAGAGAATTATGGGGAGACGTAAACAGAGCTGTCAGGTCTTAGCTGTAGGGAGACGGCTGAGCCCGGGGAAGAACTGCTAGCGGCTGAGCCGGGATCCTTGTGTTCCATAAAAAGACAGAAGTTATAAAAGGAGGGAGATTAAGAAGATGCTGCTCCTCCACGTTAGGCTCCTGATGGATTCCATTCTCACGCCCCAGCCATGGCCCCAGACGCACACCAACCCTGGGGGGGCCACACACTGACCCTGGGGGCTGGCTGGCCTGGCCTGGCCAGGTCAGGGGCCAGGGTCTTCCAGGGATGGAGGGGCGAGGTGAGGGCCAGCGTGCCGGGAGCTGGACCCAAGGACGGAGGCGGCGCCAGCTGTGGTAATTTATGGGTGCTCACACACCCTACCATCTTCATTTTTACCATTGCTGCTGATGTCATTAGCCAAGCACTAATGGGCTTAAATTTCACCGTAAACCATCCCCACCGTCCTTGGCAGATGACAAACGCCCTGTACTTGCCAGCTTTGCAGAGCTGCCAGGCAGGCTCGGCATAGGCCAGGCCCCTTCCTCCTCTTGTGCCATTCTGGCCCCGCAGGGCTCCCAGGGACATGGCTGGAGACATTTAAAGGTCAGGGGAATTCCTGGGGGTTTCAGAACCTGGAGGGGGGGACCAGGTGTCTCGGAAGCTTTGGAGGTGTTGGGATGATGTGGCACAGGGAGGCGGGGCCTGAGGTCTGGTGCCCCCTCCCTGTGTGCCATGCTGAGCCTCCCAGGCCTGGCATCACAAAGGGGGGGTGGTGGCAGAGGGGATCCACGGGCAGGCCCCGGGAACTACCTGACACGTTCTTAAAAACCTTAGGGAAATAGTGTTTTGTTCAGGCTAACAAAAATAGCAATGGCAATGCTTTGGGCTGGAATTACGTTCATTTATTCATCCATTCGTTCATTCAGCAGACACTGGCTCATGAGTCTCTGCTCTCGAATGTCTGTCCAAAACCCTGATCAGCAGCTCTTTTGAATCCCATGAGAGAGCTGGGGTGGGGGGACAGTCTAGCAGTGGCTCTGAAGGTAGGAGGGGAAGTGACACAGGTGCCCTGGCTGGGGGGTACGGTCCCGCTGGCCTATATAGTGTGCAAGGAGGGTGTTAGCCTGAAAAGGAGGGAGGGGGGCAAGAATAAAGACAGAAGCAGACACAAAGGCTGCTCAGAGTTTTCTCGCTCGTGTTTGCACATGTACATGGCCACAGCCACTGCCACCTTTGTCTCCCAGCGAGGGGTTGGTACCCAAGGAGTGGCTAGGCTTATCCTCCATCAAAGCAGAGCAATCCCTTTCCCATGGGAATCTCACTGCCTTCCAAGTCCCCTGCACCCGCCTCTGTCATTGTGCTGGGAGCTGGCTCCCACCGACACTCAGCTAGCAGTGAGAGATCATGGCCAGAGGGAGGCCACTATGCAGGCCTCAGTGTCACACTCTGTCCCCTCCCTTCCCAGGCTCGTGTCCTCCCCCTGCAGTGAGCCCAGGCAAATGGAGAGGTTGGTGGCTGCTGTAGCAGGGCAGGGGGTGAGCTGCTGCTATGTGGCCCCCTTGCCCTCTCTAGGCCTCACACATGCAGCCAAAGGTGTCAGCCCTGCCCTGTTTCAACAAACCAGGAGTTGTAAGCCAGGCTTGGGAGAGACAGGTCTGCAGGCAGCTGGAAGAGGCAACCCCTCCTGCCCTTGGAGGTCAGATTGCTCAGTGGTTAGGCTTGTCGGCTTTGGAGAAACCAGGCCACTGTTACCCCTTTTTCCCCGCCATATTTGGAATTGGCTGTTGCTTCCTTCTCTATGCCTCCCATTTCTGGAATCTGAGTGCTCCTTTCTAGCCCTCTGTCACTACTTTGTTTTGTCCCTACCATTGCTTTCTGGGATACTATCCCAGCCTCCTTGCTGGTCCCCTGGCCTCCACTCTCACCCCCTTCACCAATCCATCTCCATCACTGCAGCTATTGCAAACTTCCCAACATTCATGTCTGAGGGTGGCGCTTACTCCCTTGCTCACCTTCCATGGCTCCCCATTGCCCTCAGCACAGTCTGATCCTTACTGTGGCCCACAAGGCCCTGTGCCCCTCACATTCAACTTGCAAGCCATGCCCACACTTCCATTACTCTCTCTCTCACACTCTCCTGCATTTCTCCCTTCCTTTGCTAATTCCTGCACATCCCTCAGATCTCAGATGAGGTATCACCTCCCCTGAGAAGCTTTCTCTGGTCTTCTGTTCCCATCCACATATGATCTAGGCCTCTCCTTCTCCAGGAGTCTATAAAATCTGCACTTATCTCTGGCTTCTCAGTTCCAAGCACCTGTGTGGCACATAGTAGGCGCTTAGTAACTGTTTCTCGGATGGATAGATCAGTGAGTTGGATGTATGGATGGATGGGTGGGTGGTGGATGGATGGGGGATGGATGGAGGGTGGGTGGATGGATGGGTGGATGGGTGGGTGTGAGGGTGGATGGATGGATGAGTGTGAGAGTGTATGGATGGATGGATATGAGGGTAGATGGAGATGGAATGTGGTCTGTGAGGGAGCCCCTAGGGGCCAGGAATTGGGGTTCTGAGTCTTGGACAAGTCACTGCCCCTCAGTAGACTTCCGTGGCAGGTGTAGAAGATCAGGGTGAACTGGGATGAAGGTGGAAGCTCTGAAAGACAGTAGTCGGGTGCTCAAAAAACAGTGTCCAATGGAACAAGTTTGCCCGGAGTCCCTGCAGCCCCCAAAGGCCCCCTTCTTTGGAGAAACACCAACGACCTCCATTCTTGCTTACACCCAGGATCCTTGCCCTGAGTAGCAGACTTGGAGTTGGGCTGGTCCAGTGCAAATCCACACTTTGCTGCTCCCCACAATATGCCTCCACTTCTGAGGCTTCAGTCCCCCTCTCTGTAAAGCAGATTAAATCAATTGGACAGAGAAGGCACTTCCCTCACTGCCCAGCTCACAGAGGGCACCCAGGGAACATGGGGCTTCAGCTCCCAAAGCCCACATGAGCTACAGTGCCCTAGCCCTGCCGTGAGCACCACATACGGCCACAGCACCCTGGCCTTTCTGCCCGGGCCAGCACTGCTGGTGGGAGCTGTGTTTGAAGTTTCCAAAACCTAGCCTGACCCCTGAGCCGTGACATTTGATTATAGTATCAGGCCTCCCACATATTTACCTAGGATAGTACTTCTGCCACTTATGAGCTGTGTGACTTTGGACAAGTACCTCAACCTCTCTGTGCCTCAGTTTCCTCATCATCTATGTAGACTGTGTAGAAGAGGGTTTGGCACAGGGGAGCACAATGTGAGATGTGACTGTAAGGATGATGATGACAAGGCACCTTTATGTCCATTTTCTCATCAGTCCTTTGCTTGGCCTGTGACGTGGGTCCTGAACACCATCCCCATTTTACGGGTGAGGAAGCGAGGCCCAGAGACATGAAGTGGCTCTGATGAGGCTGCACAGCCAGCCAGGGCCTCAGGTACTTGGTGTTCTTTCCAAAGACTCATGAGGTTCTGGTCTGGAGAAAGCCAGGCCTGGGCTGGGGTGGAACACAGGGGCCTTTCTGAGCCCTCTCTCCCCAGGCCTGTGGCTGCAGGGCCTCCAGTCAGTTGGCCAAGTCTTTTCCGCCTGATGTGCCAGTCAGGGAACACAGCCAGCCAGCCCTGCACTGGCCACTGCCCACCGGGTCCCTGTGCCAGGACAGTGTGGCCGTCCCCCTCCCCCTTGCCCCCAGGCAGGGACCAGCTGCTCCCAGGACCCAACGGCTGGGATCAGAGGCCTGCCACTCCATGGAGTTCCTGGCTTCCTGGCTTCACCTCCGCAGCCAATAAGGGCCAGTCTGGGATGTTCTTGAACTTTCCTCTGTTATAAATATTTACTTTTTAAAAATAACAGCTAACTTATTGTGTTCTCCTCTGCCAGCCAGGGCTCTAACTACTTCATGTGAGTCCTCTTGTTTGATCCTCACATTGCCCTCTGAGATAAATGCTATCACAGGTGAGAAAACTGAGGTGTGGACAGCTCCCACACCAGAAGTGTCAGAGCCCAGGTTTGGACTGGACCCGGGGGAGAGGCCCACTCCTAGACAGCCCCAGCCTCTGGCATGGCTCTTAGGGCCAGCCGGAGCCACTGGCCTGCTTGTCCCTCCCTTCTGATGATTCAGGGAAAGCACATGGCTGGTGGAAAGTACAAAAACATGTAAAACCAGGAGTTGTTCCTTTAGGACCAGACTGGACTTAATCCTTGGCCCTTCCTGCAGTGGGGAGCTGCCCGTACTACTCAGGGCTCAAGCCAGTTCCTGCTTCTGTGCCCCGCAAGGCTGTGCACCCAGAAGTGAAGACATAGCCTGTACAGGGATTCAAATGTGCCTTACCCCTTGGGGCCTCAGTTTCCTTATCTATAAAATGGGGGGCAGGTGATTCCTGTCCTGCCCATTGCCCAGCCTGGCATCGTCCCATCCTACTGATAAGGAAACTGGGGCTAACCCACTGGCCTAGAGTTCAATAGCTGGGAAGTGGCAGAGCCAGGATTTGTACCCGAACTGGGTCCTTTCTTCAACCACCCTGCATAGTCCGGAGGGTAGATATTTATTCATATAACAAGTTTTTAAATCTTTTAGAAAGCATCACATGCTCTTGGTTAAATGTATATATACACATATGTATATATATGGGTACACTTTCTACACTTTTCATCAGACTTGGAGGCTTGCTCCCCACTAATACACAAGCTTCCTTACTAGTTTTAGTGTCCAACAGTATGGAATTTCCCAAATGTGTCCCCTTCAGAGGGACACTTAGGGGATCTCAGTCCTTTGCTGCTATGGATGATGCTTTGTGTAGACAGCATTGGCCAGAGCAGAACAGCCAGGCAAAGGGCACGTGCACTTTTTATTTGTGTCAGTATTGCCAAAAATGTCTCTAAAGAGGCTGTCCTGGCTTACTCTTACAGCCCTGGCTAGACTGGGGCACCTTTTCCACACACCTTCACCAGCCAGCTGGATGGGGTGCACGGTCATGGCACCAAGGAAACCAAGTGGGGTATTTCTTTGGTGTGCTGGGAGGAGCTAGAACCCAGCCCTGCAGGTTCAAGGAAGTGGGCCTGAGCTCTTCCCGCCACACACCCCTCACCACCTGTGAGCTGGGCAACAGGCCCCCTCTTTGGGGCTCATCTGTAAAACAGGTGGGGGGGTAAGGTACCCCTCTCATGGGGTTGTTGTGAGGATGAGGTGAGTTTGTAGCTGCACAGTGCTTAGGACCATGCCTGACTGTTCTCAGTGGTCTGGGTGACTCTTGTGTCCCAGGGACTCTTGCCCATGGGGTGGGGGCCCAGCCCCTAGGGTGGATGCTCAGGTCATGGATTTCAAGGGAAGGGAAGAGGGGTGCCAGGAACCATAAACGGGAAAGGGGTCAATCAGTTTATCCCAGCCTCCCACTGTATAGATGGAGAAACTGAGGCCCAGAAAGGTCCAGGACCTGCAACGTTTGCAAGCTTCTAGGTGAGAAACTGCTTATGCTAGCTGGGAAGCAAATGCCATATGCAGGGTCTGGAGGTTGCCCAGGTCACTGCAGAAATCCAGCTTTGAAACAAAGGGCGTGGTGCTGGGGGCCTAGAGGGCCCTCCCCGGGCAGGACAGAACCTTGCCAAGCCCACTCTCCAGGATTCGGCAGGACCAGAGTTCTAGGGCTGAGCCCTCGCTGCTCCAAATGCGGTCCATAGACCAGCAGGCTCACGTCACCTGGGAGCTGGCCGGAAATGCAGACCCTCAGCCACCCTCCCTTTCCATCCTTCTACTCCCTCCCCACCAACAGCATCAGAATCTGCATTTTACCAAGGTCTCCAGGCAATTCGTGGGCAAGATAAGAGACCCCAGCCAAGAAGATAACCTTGGGGGAAGATGCCTTTGGAGACAGGATACCACACTGAGGGCAGTCCCAGAGTGCCCTCCACACCCTTCCTGCAGACCTACTATGTTCCAGACACAGGCAGCTCCCCAGAAGACAGAGGAGTATCATGTGTGGACTTATTCCCCATGAACACAAGAACAGTAGCGCTGAGAGTTGCTGCCCTTCCCTGAGCCTCTGCCAGCTGCCAAGCCCACAGCCCCATTTACCCTCACAAATCCCATTAATGAGAGCATTTACAGCTAAGGAGCAGGAAGCTCAGAAAGGGTGAGTGAGTGGCCTGGGGTCATCCAGCAGGTATGTGTGCAGGACCGGACTTGAATCTAGAGCTGTCCAGCTGGAAAGGGCCTGGCCCCTTATAGGCAGCATAGGGATAGGAGCAGAGGAGGGCACCCCCACCCTGAAGCTGGCTCACACTGTAGCTGGCCATCGTGAATCAGACACCCCTATCTTGCTCACTGCTGTTGGGAGCAGGAGAGGCCTGCAGTTCTTCATGCTGTCACAGCAAAAGGAGCCAAGAAGGGTTTTCCTTCTTCTTTTTAAAACAAGGCAGCTTAGGGGGTCAGGCCATGTGAGCAGTGTACAGCTGGAAGAGGCTGTCTCTCCCAGATGCGAGTGACTGGAAGTGAGGGGGAGGGTGTTCTCAAAGGATCCAGTGCAGTGGGAGGTGAGGCTGAGGGGGTTGGGCCTGGGAGCAGCAAACGGGCCTTTAGTCAAAGGCTCAGAAACTACTCACCCTGGGAGAAAACAGGAGTGTTGTTGGAAACGGCCAGATGCTGGACTCAGACATTTGTCCTTGTCTCATCTTGACCCTTAAACACCTCCAAATTTCATGGCTGTTTGGGAGAGAGGAAAATCAGCCAACTGCCCACTCAGGCACAGGATGAAGCAGCAGCTGAAAACCAAAGGCAAATATTTTCTGTCCTGAGGGAAGCCTTCCCAGGCTGGCCTTCCCCTGGGGTCATGGGCTGGATCTGTGGTATGTCCAGGGTCCACCCCACCCAGGGACAGTTGGGGGCAGCGGTGTTGTCTATTCCAGCCACGCCTGGAAATGGCAGCTCCCCACTGCATTCCACCCAGTCATCCCAGCTGTTCTCCAGCAGGGGCTCCCTGTGTGGAGATGAAGACCCCGTTAATATCAGGATAGGAGCTGTGTGTGAGTCTGCTGGGAGGATCAGGGTGAGTAAAGCCATGCTCAGCTGCTAAGCCCCATGTAAATTTGTAATTCATCACGACAGTCACCACACACACTGGGAAAGTAGTGGCACATGGCTCGGTGAGATTTACATCTATCTACAGATGAATAAATGAGGCCCATATGAACCTAAGACCTCATCTCAAGAATGCTGCAGCCCCAGGGACCAATCCCCCATGTGGGACCCTTAATAGGGGCCTAGCACCTTAGGTGGGTGTAAGGAAGTAAGTGGGGCTTGTTAGTGGATAGACCTCTCTACGGCCCCACACCGAAAACCCCTCCCCCGCCCTCTTTATCCTCCCAAGAACACGGTTTCGTGAACATGCTCCACCGCAATCTTAGATCTTGTGCCCTAGTGCGGTACGCGGTCATGGCTCCCTGGCATCTCCCTGGTGCCCAGCTCTAGGCCTTCCCCACAGAGCCGGGGTGGCAGAGCCCAGAGAGGGTCTCCCAGAGCTGGATCCTGAAATGGCTCCTTCTGCTCTCTGGAACTCAGTTTCCATGTCTGCGAGATTCAAGGTGATGTCATCTCCTACAAGGGCAATTAGAGGGTCAGAAGTAAAATCTATCCAGGACCTTGGCCATAGGAGAGGTCAGAAAACAGTTGTGGATGTTAATGTTACACTGCTCTGCAGTCTGAGGGTCACAGAGAACATTCTAGATTTGAGAGGCCCCCAGCTGTTCATCTAGGCTGGCTGGGGAGATGCCCCTTGGGAAGGCTCTGCCACACCAGGCCTTGTGTTTGCTCAGGAGGCCCCTTTCTCCTCTCTCTCTTCTCCCTCCTGGAAGACAGACCTGCCCCCCCACCAGGCCTAGTTGTACCCTCCCAGTTTGAGCTGGTGGCCCAAGAGTGTCACCAGACAAACCCGAGGGAAGCAGCTGCTGCCCTCGAACTCTTCTCCCTGCTCTGTGTATCTATTCCACAATATCCTCGATAGAGGTGCTCTGAGCTCCCCAAGTTTCTTACCTTGGTGCAGTAATCCCCAGACAGAGAGGGCTCCCTCTGGGTGGGGCCCAGTCCTCCCCCACCCCACCCCACCCCACCCCATTCCACCCCAAGCCCCTTAGACCATTCCCTCTAGCCCAGCTGGACTAAGGAGAGAAATCATCTATTTCCAGGGTAGGCTGTGTTCTTTCCTCCCACTAAGCCAGGCAGCTCCTGCAGCTGTAATGCCCTCTTCCTGCTCTCTCATCACCACTACCACCAGCCCTCCCCCCCTCCCCTCATTGGGCAGGAGGGAGCAGGGGCTGTTGGTGGGTGTTTCCAGGGGTGGACACAGAGCAGAGTCTAGGACGTGTTTGTCAAGGCACTGAATGAATGGTCAAGGCAAGTGTGAGGGGGCTTCTGGCTCAGCCAGCTCCTTTGCTGCCCCCACTGGGGAATTACAGGAGCTGGGTAGGCAGCCTTTTGAAGAGCAGGGTCGTGGGTGTGGACACTAACTTCCTGCTACTTATTCCCTTGAGGAGGGCTCAGGAGTCTGAGCTCCTGAGTCTGGGGTGCAGGTCACCCCTCTGCCTGAGGTTGGGTCTGTTGGAGAAGAGGGAAGGGTCTACAGGCAGAGGGCCTGAGAAGACGGGAAGGGCCTGCGGAAGGCAGGAAACTGCCGCCTATGCCCCGGACACCCCTGCTGTTCCGCAGCCCCCAGCACTGAGATGGGTGGGGGTCGGCTTGAGGTTGTACTGACACGACAGGCCCGCTGCTGTTTAAATGGTGTGTCTGTTTGGAATGGCTTAGGGAGGGGCTGGAGATTGGGGGTCATCGCCCCACTTGGCGCCGCTGCCGCAGCCTGAGAGTTCATGTGGTAGAAGCTACAGCTTTGTAGACGACCGAGGGTGGGCGGGCGTTGGAGAGAGAAGGCCGAACACTAAAGGGGGTTCGGCGCCCAGGGCCCACCGCCCCCGCTAGCGGAGCCGCTCTGTGAACTGGGAGAGGAGGGAGGAAGGCGAGGGGACGAGAGCGCCGGGCTCCCCGCCCCCATCCCACCCGGCTCCAAAATTTCGCAGAAAGGCACGCGGCGCCTAATCGGTACTTGCCAGCCTGATATTTAGCTGCGCGATGCCCGCACAGGAGCGGGGGCCGCAGGCCGGGGAAGGCGCTCAGAGGCCGGAGCCGCCGAGCGAGGTGAGGAGCGTGGAGCGGGAGGGCGGGCGCGCCAACCCGAGAAGCAGATATAGAAAGGGGGGCAGGTTAAAAATAACCCTCTCCGGCTGGGAAGCTCGCGAGCTCTCGCCTCGTTCGGTGCCAGAGGACTCCAGGGGAGGTGGCGTTGGGGAGGGCAGAGCGGGATTCCCCCTCCTCCGCGGGGCGGGCTGCCCGCCTGCGCGCCGCGGCTGCACGTGTGCGGGGCCGCGCACCCACGCCCCCTCCCCGCCGCCAGCCGGCGCCCCCTCCCCAGGGCCGGGCGCATCTGGCAGCGGCCCCTGCCCACAGCCTTGCGCAGCTGGAGGAAAGCGCTCCATTATTCATTATTTACGAGCGTTAATAGGTTTGGGACACTGGCGGGGGGTGGGGGTCGAGGGCGCAGTGGGCACTGGGGCTTTAGGAGTGGGGTGGAGAGCGGAGGGTGAGGTGAAGGGGGCAGGGGCTGGGCTGCGGCGCGAAGCGCAAGGAGGAGTCCCCGCCCGGACCCTGAACCTCCGCCAAGGCGTTAGGGATGTACAGGGCACTCTTCCGAGGCGCACCTTCCCGCTGGGTGCAGGGTAGTGTAGAGCGCCGGGAGGGAAGTGCGGGCCTTTTGATTTTTACCGCTCGGCTTCTGTCCTTCAGTCCTCGCCCTTCCCGAGGCGCGAGGAGGGGGCTGCGGGCCGCGCGCCCCGCCCTGCGTGCCCCTCACCGTCGCCGCCGCCGCGTCCCCGCCGCAGCCCCGGCCTCATTTATCATCATCTGTGGTCAAGTGGAGTGTGCAAGGAACAGCTGCTTCACTCGGCTGACTTCCGAGGGCGGCTGCAGCGAGAATCAGGGAAATGAGTGAGGGGGGCTGCGGGGGCGCGGACGCCCGCGGTCCCCGCGCAGGCGGGAGGAAGGCGGAGAGCGTCCAGTGCAGCTTCTGCCTCGTGGCGACTGCAGTGCCCCTTTCCTTTCTCTCCTGGCTCCTCCAGTTAACGTGGATGGGGGCAGGGGGCACCCGGGAAGGGGCCGGGCACGGGGAGGCGGCCTCGCCGGCTGAGGGCGACCGGAGCGCTGCTGGCGCAGCTTGAGGTTGCTGTGACCTTGCTGGGGTCAGCAGGTTGGGCTGCAGAGGAGGCGGCGCGGTGTCTTTGGTTGCGCTTTCCGGATTGGCGCAGAGGCCGGGAAACTAGGCGGGGGCGGGCAGGGGCGTGAGGGGAACATAAATAGAAGGTGAGATTTTACCTGCCCCTGAGGGAGGCCTGCAGATTTTCTCCCGGCAGCGGCAGGCGCTCAGCCTTTGTCTTACACCGCTGAAACATCTGTTGCAGATGGGCGGCGAGGCCGCAAACCGCCACTGCGCCTTGCGGCGCCCCCGGCCCCAGTTTGGCCCGAGCGGGCCGCGAGGACTCGCTGAGCCGCGTTAACCGTGCTTGCGCTGGGCGCACGCTCGATTGCCCCAGCCGTAGTGCATGCCTCTGGTCGCGGGGGAGGGGGGACTCCTCGCCCCCGTCCCCAGAATGGCCCTCGCGGGGGCGCCCAGTGGCCCGCCCCGCTTTCAGAGGGTGTCGTGGCAGCGATGGGGGGCGGAGGGGCAGTGGTGGAAAGGGTTAATGGCCTAGCAGACCCTAATTGTCAGACCCCAGCCCTGCTTCCTTTCAATTACCCTAAGTAGTGACTGAATGCGCAATTAACGAAGTCAGCTTGCGAACTGGAAAGCAGTCCCCGCTTTAACATTTACCAGAATGCTCCACCAGCTGACTCGGACTAAGTAATTTCCTCCGCGCTCTCCCTTTCTCTCACTCTTTTCTGATCCCCTCCCTGTTTTTCTCTCTGCTTAATAGTAAAATTATACCAAGCAGTTTGTGGTGTGGCAGGCGGCCAGAAAAGCGTTTCTTTAAACACCGTCGTCTCACAATTAGGTAGCAAGAGGATTTGACACGCCGTGGCAGCCTGACAGGCACTTCCTCCCCTGGGGGCCAGGGGAGGGGCGCCCATTCTGCGGCTCCCCCAGGTGGAACCGAGGTTGGAAGGGCTGAGGAGTTGGCCTCTCTGACTGTCACGATGCTGCAGGGAGGGGATGTTCTGACCTAGGCTGGAGGAGGGGGAGCAGTCCCTGACTCCTCCAGGAAGCTGGGGTGTCCAGGAGTGAGACCTTGCACCCTGGTTTTGATCTCCATCTCTGAGTTCCTTTTGTTTGACAGACAGCTGTGGCAAGGTCTCGGCTCAGGGGGGCCTCCCTGGACATGTGGACGATCCTCTCTGGGCTCTTGTTGTCCCTTCTGCAGACCAAAGGGCAGGTGGACCTAGATCAAGCTTGCAGGAAGTGGCTGAGGGTGGCCCACTCTCTTAGCGGTAGGTTTTGTTGACCAGGATGGGGGATGCAGGTGCCACCATGGTCAGAAACCATGATCCTCCTCCAGCTCCAGGAACAGATGAGTAGGCCTCATAGGCACACAGGCGTGTGGCCGCCGTTAGCCACTGAGCAGCCATGCAGGCGGTGGGCCAGTGGGTGTGACTCTGTAGGATTGCCAGGACTAGCACTGGAAACAGGGCATTTGACCATTGACTGTAGCAGCCCGGCAACACGAGGCAGGGGGTACATGGACAGGGAAGTGAATGCAGTTTCCCCCTTGTTCTTTGTACCTCCCAGCCTCACTGAGGCTGATCCTTCTGCCTGCATGCTCTTGAGCCCTGCTCCCCAGTAATGTCCTTCCCTGATCACCTCCTGTGACTGGTTTAGTGCCCTCTCCCTGGACCACCCACGGCCTCCTTCCAGCCACTTCATCACAGCAACTTGGCTGTGTGTCTGCCTTCCTTGGGAGAGCAGGGGCCCTGCTGCTGTTTCCCCATCTGCTCAGAGGGTAAGATGAGCAGAAGTGGTCTTAGAGGGTGAATGGGTACAGGGACATGGTACACCAGGGGCTGTGACCTGGGGGCGGTGGTGGGCAGAGCGCGAGCATTGTCTCCTTCCTGATTGGATGTCCAGCAGCTCATCCTACCACTAGTTCTGTCATTGCTGTTGGGGGCCGTGCCACAAGGAGCCTGGTGGAGCCTGTGAGAATGGGGCAGGGCCTCACCCTGTCACCCCCCCCCCCAGGTGCCCAATGTGGAATGCACAAGAGTCATTGTCACTCAGTCTACCACTTTGCACAGGCCTGCATTGCCCCCTCTCAGGGTTTCCTCTGGGACCAGGGACGTTCTGGGAGCCCTTTTCACTCTGACTCTTCATCCATCTCCTACACTGAGCCCGAACTGTGCACCCAGATTCCCAGGAACAAGCCCCTGCACTTGCCGACAGAGGGCTCCACCTGCTCCTGTGACACTAGACTGTGACAGCTGGGAGTTTATGACCAAACAGCCACAGGCAGCTTCCCTTGACACCTAGAAGTGTTCAAATAAAAATTAAAAAAAAAAAACTTTTCTTTTTAAACTCAGTTGATAACCCTTAAAAAGAAATCTATTTTACAAAATTCTGATTTCTGGCTTTTTAAAGGAAAAAGGTCAGATGCTCTGGCACCCTGTGCCCCCTTTCCTGCTTAGCAGCAATCTGTTGGAGGTAAGTGGGGCCCTCACTTTATTTGGGGCCAAGATCCCCAATTTGCCTCGTCCCCACCTGCCCACCTCACTCAGCTGCAGTACCTGTCTGGCCCTGGGGGACAGCCTCTTTCCTCAGAGCGGCATAGTGCCAAGCCCAGGGGAGGTGTTCTTTGTGAAGTGAATGAAGAAGAGTAATGGCTGCAGCCCCTCTCCCTCACTCAAATGTGCTCTGTGCCCCTACTCTACTGCTTGTTCTAGATATTTTCTGACATTTTACACATTTTATTCTGGGCAATGTGGATCAGCTGTGATCAAAATGGGCAGGAATCCCTGCCCTCATGGAGCTTTCTCTCTAAAGAGGAGACCGAAGATAAAACGAGTAAGTCACACAGTCTGTTAAGGGAGGTACATGTTATGGAGAAGAAAGAAGGCGTTGGGCAATGGGGGAGCTGTTCAACCTCATTGGTCAGAGAAGGCCTGAGAAGGTGACATAGGAGAGGAGATGACGGAGTGAGCAAATAGTTACTTGGGAATGGCTTTCCCATGAGAGAACAGCCTTGGCGCTGAGAGAGGTGAAAAGGCTTGCCCAAGGCCACAAAGCTGTCAGCAGCCAGACCAGCCCCAAGCTCCCGAGCCTCTGCCCTTCACTGCCCTCGTTGGTCTCTCTCACCCTTGTGTTCCTTGCCCTCCCTCCAAGCCAGCAGCTGCACAAACCCTATCCAACTGCCTGCAAGGCCAGGGGTGGGGTGGAGAAGGGAGCAGGCTGGAGCCCCCTGCAGTGCCCTCAGGCCCCCCTCCCAGGTGCCAGTTCAGCCCCTTGGTCTTGCTGGGCCTGGGGTCAAGACTGTCCAGTGGCATCAGCCTGGCCTGGGTTGGTGGAGGGGAGGACAGCTGTGCTCCTCATGGCCACTGGGGTGGCCTGGGCCCCCAGACCTGGCCTTTTACCTCTGCATCCCGGCAGTCCTGTTTTGTTTTGGTTTTCTCTTTCCCTCATTTTGACAGAAATGGGGAGAGGTGGTGGTGCTTTTTGTTGAGTGGTGAATAAAGTGATCTAAAAAAAAAAAGATAGTTTTCAGTGACTAATCAGTAGACACTGATACTAGTGACGTTCTCCACTGACAACCTCCCGGGATGGTGCAGCTGCAGCTCACCCCTTCCTGCTGCCCACCCCTCACAGCAGGGATGCTGGCCGGTCATCTTGCCTGCCGTAGACTCTCTCTGGGCCTGTTGTTGTTGCACCCATAAACAGGGAGCAGGACAAAGCTTTGGAAGTCAGGACACCTATGTGGAGGTCTCAGCTCTGCTGCTCTCTCCCCCTGGTAACTTGGCAAGTTTCTCCATTCCCCTCGGAAACAGGGGTCATGGCTTCCTAACTGGGCAGTGTGCTGGAGGGGACTAGCAGGGCCCCAGACACACAGCAGCTGCTCTGAAAAGAGCTGTGGCTACAGGCAGAGAGGCATGGTTAGAAGGTAGGGGCCTGGTTATCAGGCAGAGGCATGGCTAGTAGATGGAGGAGTCCCATTCAGATGACCATGTCTCAGCCGCCTTGCAGCAGGATCCCTGGAGGAGACAGCGTTGGTGGGCTTTGTAGGGAGGTTTCCTGCACGCTCTGGAGAGTCCAGAAGCCTAATCTCCACTCACATGCTCCCCAAAGATCTCTGAGCCCCTGGTCTCACCAGGAATCCCCAGCCTTAACTAAGAAGCCTAGCTGGGGCCTGACACCCAGAGGGTGCTGGGGCAGTCTCTCCGCCTAACTGCCCTACGCCCACTGCTTGCCTTTTAATATTTGGGACCTCCAGCCCCTAGCCTTCCTGCAAAGGGGCACGTTAGACACCCCTGTGGTGTTGCTCACAAGAGCATGTGTGTGTGCATGCGTGTGTGCGGGTCTGCCAGGGTGTATAGACACGAGTGTGAGTGCTCACAAATGAGGGGCGTATACCCAAGTGTGGTGGGGAGGGGGCTACACACACATGAGGTGGTCTGTGAGAGGCCATGCTTTGGGGTGGAATCTGTCTTGTCCTCTGGGATTCTTTATGCCCCTGTGATGGTTCCCCTCTACCCCAAGCAAGCCTCTCCCAGCTGGCCGAGACCAGCAGCGGCAGAGCTGGTCCCCATAGGTCCCTCCCCTCTGCTAGCCCTTGTCTGGAGGACTTACATCCTGTCCCAAAGGCCTGTAGGCTCCTTGGAAACACATCCCTTCCCCCACCGCAGCCAGGCCCTTAGGATTCAAAGTATACCACTCAGGACAGTGTAAATCTGGCTAATGGTTTATCATTTCAGTCAAGTCACTCATACATTCATTATTCATCACCCACAAGAGAAAGGGAGGCCGGAGTGCTTTCACCTTCTTCCTGCCTCCCTGGGCACACCCCCTACCCCACACCTCTACCCCAGCCTGTAACCAACCCCCTTTGTCCTCGGATCCTAGGCCTTGAATGGGTCAGGTTTTAAGTTTTTTCCCTGCAGCTACAAATCAGGAAATGGGGTCATAAAACAACCTTGAGTAAGTAGGTGGGATGGACTGAGTGCTTCTGGGCTGCTGCTGGGGAACAGAAAGTTTCCTTCTCTTCTCTCTCCCCCTTCCTCCCTCTCTCCAGCCACTGCCTCCCAGCTGGGAGCCTTCTGGGTCCACACTGTGTGCCCATTTCCCTGATTGGGGGCCTAGCCCTGCGGCCTGGGGGTGCTGGGCCTGCTGACCTCTCTGAAGCTGCCCAGGGGACAGTAGTTACTGTGGTGATAGCAGGCGGCCAGTGACCACCATTGCCCATTAGTGGCCTCCCTAAAGTGGGTCTGGCCACTTGAAGGGTGAGGGTGAGGTAAGGATGCAAGTGGGGGCCTGATCCAGCTTTCAGGGCCTTGCAGATTGCAGGAACTGGCCCCCACACTACAGCAGGGAGAGGCATAAGAGGGAGCCTGGAAACTATGAGCTGGAGCACCCTACCCCCATTCCCCAGCATGCCTTCTTCTTGCCACTGTTCTCCAAAATGGAAAATCTTGAGGTAGGGTCCAGGAGGTGTCCTTTGGTCTGGCTGTGGCAGCTTCAGGCATCAATCAGGAAAAATGGCACTGTGAGCCGGCTCTGCCCTGTGGCCCTGAGCAGGTCACGGCATCCCTCTGCACCTCGGTGTCTTCATATGTAAAATGGGCAGTACAATTGTAGCATCGAATGGGGAAACGTTGCAGGGTAGACCTCAAAGAGCATGGGCCACCCCCACCCCTTTCGTGTCCTGTGGTGCCTCAGGAGGGAAGGTTAAGGCTGGGGCCTCTGCCTGAAAGGACTTGTGCCCCCAAGGTTACCCCAATGCTGATGGCCTCAGAGGGCTCTGGCCTTGCAGTGGAGGGAGTCTGGGGGCTGGATTCTCATAGTACCACCACCCTCTGGTCCCCCCCTCCACTATTCCATAGCAGTGTAGATGGCTAGGGGTGGCTTGGGGTGCCAGGCCAAGCTTTGTGCTGCGTGGCCTCAAGTGCTGCCCTTTCTGAGCTTCACTTGCCCTCTCTATAAAATGGGCCTGGCAAGACTGAGGTCCTGGAGTTGTCCTGAGGGCAAAGTGTTGAAGGGTCTGGTGTCTAGAGGATCCTCCCTCCGTCCCTCCTTCCTTTCTTCCCACCTTCTTTCCTTGTGGTTTGGTAAGAACTTTAGAGACCAGGCCTGTGAGGTGAGGCCTTGACCAAGTGACTGGAAGAGAGGCAAGTGGAGGACATGGGGAGCAGGGACAGGTTTGTGGGGGGGTGAACCTAAGGGCAGGGGGGTTAAGCTGGACTAGAAGGAGCCCAGTGAGGAATGGGAGGTCCTACTCCCCTCTGTTTCTCACTAAGCCAAAGGCCAAACCCACAATCAGGCTCCTCTAGCTGCCTTCTCCCCTCCCCAGTTCGAAGGTTGCCATCT
The DNA here is from genome assembly GCF_000243295.1 of Trichechus manatus latirostris. Lineage (NCBI taxonomy): Eukaryota > Metazoa > Chordata > Mammalia > Sirenia > Trichechidae > Trichechus > Trichechus manatus. The sequence continues at coordinate 2,385,231 of NW_004444016.1, read as the reverse complement.
CTCTGCCAAGAGGCCCTCTTTGTGCCCCTCTCCCAGCTCCACTGCCTGCCTCTCCTCCCCTGCCTCGTCCTTTCCTAGTGCTCTTGAAAAGTAATAATAATCATAATAATTAATAACAACAGAGCCCATGGCAGGCCCAGGCTGCTCTTAAAGATGCAGAGCTCCATTTTCTCCTGGCAGAGCTGGTGGTCCATTGAAGCCCTGCCTTTGTTCCCACCTCCCCCATCTGGGGTGGAGGGTGGTGTTGGGGTGAGCATTTTTGCCTGTCTTCTCTGTCAGGCACTAGGCTCCTCATATTTTAATTGAACTGTCTTTTCTTAGAGATAGACACTCTCAACGCATCAAGCTGCTAGAGTGTATTGGGAAGCCTGCCTATAATATAGCTTGGCTAAGTGAAAAGGCGCAGCCTTCGGACTGATTAAACAAGGAAGAGCCGTGGACTGAGCAGGCTGGGGAGGACTTCTTAATAGTGCCAGCATTCTCTCGCTGTCTTTAAATAATGCTTCTGGTAATGAATTTTGGAGAATGTGAAAAAAAAAATTAAAAACCTGTAGAAATGTTAATGATATCCACAGGACACTCAGCAGGAAATGAGAGCGATCTGGGACTAATAAAAGCCAAAATGTAATTTGTGCAGATATACAAGGCACAGCCTTCAGTGCTGTCCTGGGTCTCTCTGAGTTCTGGGCTCATAAATATGGACTGGGTGGGGCAGGGGCTGGGCCTGCTCTCCGCGCTGCAGTGGCCTGCCTGGGTGGGCACCACGTGCTCTGAGGGAGCAGGGTTAGCAGGTGCAGGGCTGCCCATGTGGTAGGGAGCTACCAGACCAAAATCGAAGCCCGCCTGGCCCCTCTGGGCCAGCGCATCCTGGCAGGTACCTCCTGCAGTGTTTTACCCAAGCTGTCAGGGATGGTATTAAAGTAGGTCAAGAGGACAGCACTTCTTGTCAGAGTAATGCCTGTGATAAATCCGGGAGGGGGTGAGGGGAGGCTGCTGGCTGACAGGCCAGCGGGCAGGAGGCCCGCCCTGTGGAACTCTGGTCCCCCACATTGCGGGCACCTCCCTTGTCACCTCCCAGGTCTGCAGCACCTCCATCTCTGAGTCAGGGCGAGCTGACTCCAGGGCAGAAGGTGGGCCCTGGCAATGCTGACAGGGCTCGTGGCTGGCTGTCCTGGGCTCGTCCTGCTTGACTGGATCGGCCCCCAGATGCTGAACTGAGCCAGGGGTCTATGGTAGGATCCGGGCCACAGGAAGAGGGGTAAGCCTGCCTCTCCCCTCTGGGGGGATCCCTGGCCTCCCATGTCTTTGTTTCTCAGCGTCTTTTCTGTGCCTCCCTCTTTACTCCTTTCTGACCCTCACAGAGCCCTGGAATCTCTGCAGCCCGAGGCAGGCCACCCTTCCTCTCAGCCTTGAGGAATGAGAGCTAGAAAGCCCCGCTCTCCCCTGGGCCCAGTTCTTCTTGCCTCCTGGCTGGGCAGCCAGCATTATCACAGGGTAAACCCCAGCGCCCTCTGGGACTCTGCGAACGACAGCCAGACCCTTGACAAGATCCCTGGTCCAGAGCCCAACACATTCCTCCCCTCCTCCCCTTTGCCAAGCTGTACTGAGTGTTTTCTGGGGTGGCAAGTTCGGCCTGCCTGTCAGCTCAAGAACCTTCTGTCTATTTAGTGAATCTAGTCACTCTGCTCTGAAAGGCCCCCACCCCACCTCACCCCAGGTCATTCCCTGACCCAGAATTCTGCTTCAGTCAGCTTGACCCTACCCAGGCCTGACCTCTAAAATTATAACCAGATGGATGGAGCTAGGGCGTGCCCTAGCCCTGACCCTGCAGAGGTGGGAGGGGCGGAGAGCCAGGTCTGGGAGAGAATGCAACTTCACACACGTTCAAGGGATAGGGTGTAGCCACAGGACTTCGTGTATCTCTCCCCCATTAGTATGTGCGCCCTCACTTCAGGCCATGTAATCTGTTTGTGCACCTACAATATCAAAAATAAGCAGGTGCCCTTGCCCGGCATCCCTGGGAGTCGAAGCAGGGACAGTGTGCCTGCAGTGACTTGGGGCCCCTAATCATCCAATGTCTGTGAGAAGGAGCAGATTCCAGATGGCTTGGCAGTGATGGAGGAGGGGTGCGTGTGCCCTGAGTGTGCATGTGTGTGCACATCTGCCTCGTGTGTGCCTGTTTGAGCATGGGTGTGTTCATATGTGTTTGCCAGTGTGAGCATGAGTGAGTACGCATGTAAGCCTGTATGAGCATGCGTGCCTCTGTGAGCGTGTGTGTGTGTGTGTGTGTGTGTGTGTGTGTGTGTGCGCACCTAAAGATGTAGCAGGGCGACTTCTCCCCAGGTGGGGCGGGCAAGCCCCCTTGGCCCTGTGTGGCAGGTCACACTTGAAGGATGGACCACAGGGACCAGATGACAGGCTCCAGCAGGCCCCAGGGGACAAGGGAGCCACGACTGCTCTGCTAAGTGCTTTGGAGCTGTCAGTGCAGGGCTAGGGGTAGTGGGAGGGGCTGGAGAGGGAGGAGCCGGCCAGGGGTTGGGGGTGGCAGCTGCCCAGGGACCTGCGGGCAGGCAGTGGCCTGGCACTGGGTGGCTGGTTTGCACCTCCATGTTGGTGGCTGTCTTTGGCAGGGCTCAGCTGCAGGGGATGTGGGCACAGGAATTACAGCACCGCCTCCCTGACACACAAGTTGTCAATATGTGCACAGCTGGTGGGAGGCTTGGCAGGGCAACTGTGCAGAGCTGTTGCAAGTGAGCGGGGAGGGTGGGGAGGCTGCCTTCTGGGGCAGGAGGAAGTGGCGCATCTGATCCTCTATCGCTCTCCCTCCCTCCCCTCCCCTCTGCCTCTCTCTTTCTTTTCACAGATAACCAGCCCGAGTCATGCAGTCTTTTCGAGAAAGGTGTGGTTTCCATGGCAAACAGCAGAACTACCAGCAGACCTCACAGGAGACATCACGCCTGGAGAATTACAGGCAGCCGAGTCAGGCCGGGCTGAGCTGTGATCGGCAACGGCTGCTCACCAAGGACTATTATAACCAGCAGCCTTATCCAGGCTATGAGGGCAGTGCGGGTACGCCTGCCAGCTCGGCAGCCTCAGCCGTGGCTGAGAAGTACCACCGAAGCAGCAAAGCCCTGCCCTCGCAGCAGGCCCTGCAGGGGCGGCCGGCTTTCCCCAGCTACAGGGTGCAGGACAACAGCCCGTACCCAGGCCGCTATTCGGGTGGAGAGGAGAGCCTGCAGGCCTGGGGGGCTCCACAGCCACCACCCCCACAGCCACAGCCCTTGCCGGGGGGCGTGGGCAAGTATGATGAGAGCTTGATGAAAAAGACAGCAGCACCCACCAGCAGGCAGTACCTGGAGCAGGGCACCCAGCTGCCCTTTCGGACTCACCCCCTCCACATGCAGCAGCAGCAGCAGCAGCAGCTGCAGCAGCTTCCACAGCCTCAGCAGCCCCTGGTGTACCCCAAACTCCAGAGGCAGAAGTTGCAGAACGACATCGCCTCACCGCTGCCCTTCCCCCAGAGCAGCCACTTTCCCCAGCATTCGCAGTCATTCCCTGCCTCCTCCACCTACTCCTCGCCTGTCCAAGGTGGCGGGCAGGGGGCCCAGTCCTACAAGAGTTGCACGGCACCATCTGCCCTATCCCATGACAGGCCGCTGACAGCCAACGCCAACCTGGCTCCAGGGCAGCGGGTCCAGAACCTTCATGCCTACCCGTCTGGCCGCCTCAGCTATGACCAGCAGAAGCAGCAGCAGCAACAAGCCCTTCAGAGCCGGCATCATGCCCAGGAAACCCTCCATTACCAAAACCTCACCAAGTACCAACACTATGGGCAGCAAGGCCAGGGCTACTGCCAGCCAGATGCAGCCGTTCGGACTCCAGAGCAGTACTACCAGACCTTCAGCCCCAGCTCCAGCCACTCTCCTGCACGCTCCGTGGGCCGCTCACCTTCCTACAGCTCTACCCCGTCACCACTCATGCCGAACCTGGAGAACTTTCCCTATAGCCAACAGCCACTTGGCACCGGGGCCTTCCCCGCTGGTATCACCGACCACAGCCACTTCATGCCCCTGCTCAACCCCTCCCCAACAGATGCCACCAGCTCTGTGGACCCCCAGGCTGGCAACTGCAAGCCTCTGCAGAAGGATAAGCTCCCTGAGAGCCTGCTGTCGGACCTCAGCCTGCAGAGCCTCACAGCCCTGACCTCACAGGTGGAGAACATCTCCAACACTGTGCAGCAGCTGCTGCTCTCCAAGGCCACTGTGCCACAGAAGAAGGGGGTCAAGACCCTCGTGTCTAGGACCCCGGAGCAGCTCAAGAGCCAACACTGCAGCCCTGAGGGCAGCAGTTACTTGGCTGAGCCGGTGGGCACACCGCTTTCAGAACCACTGAGCAGCACCCCACAGTCCATCCACGCCGAGCCCCCGGAGGCTGACTACCTCAGCGGCTCCGAGGACCCTCTGGATCGCAGCTTCCTCTACTGCAACCAGGCCTGTGGCAGCCCTGCCAGGGTCAACAGCAACTCCAAGGCCAAACCCGAGTCCGTGTCCACTTGCTCTGTGACCTCACCGGACGACATGTCCACCAAGTCTGACGACTCCTTCCAGAGCCTGCACAGCAGCCTGCCACTGGACAGCTTCTCCAAGTTTGTGGCAGGTGAGCGCGACTGCCCGCGGCTGCTGCTCAGTGCCCTGGCGCAGGAGGACCTGGCCTCTGAGATCCTGGGGCTGCAGGAGGCCATGGTGGAGAAGGCCGATAAGGCCTGGGCTGAGGGGCCTAGTCTGGCCAAGGATGCCAGCAAGCCTCCTTTCTCTCTGGAGAACCACAGTGCCTGCCTGGACCCCGGAGCCAAGAGCGGGTGGCCACGGCCAGGGGAACCAGAGGCTCTGCCCGACCCCTTGCAACTGGACAAGGGCGGCAACACCAAGGACTTCAGCCCAGGGCTGTTTGAGGACCCCTCCGTGGGCTTCGCCACCCCTGACCCCAAAAAGACGGCCGGGCCCTTCTCCTTTAGCACCAAGGCCCTCATCGGGGCAGCCCCTGCCGACCCTGCCACAGCAGCCTTTGACTGCTTCCCAGACACAGCCACCGCTGGCTCAGTAGATGGCACCAACCCCTTTGCCTGGCCAGAGGAGAACCTGGGCGATGCCTGCCCCCGGTGGGGACTGCACTCTGGCGAGCTCAACAAGGGCCTGGAGCCAGGTGGGAAGGCCTCGGAGGGTGCCAGCAAAGAGGGTGCCCAGGAGTCGCCGGCCTGCCTCAGTTTCCAGGGGGAGGAGCCCGCAGGGGAAAAGGCAGCCATGCCTGGGGACTTCAAGCAGGAGGAGGCAGGCGGGGTGAAGGAGGAGGCGGGGGGGCTGCTGCAGTGCCACGAGGTGGGCAAGGCCGACCACTGGCTGGAGGAGAACCGGCACTGCTGTGCTGCCGCTGACTTTGGGGACCTGCCGCTTCTGCCGCCCGCTAGCAGGAAGGAGGATCTGGAGGCCGAGGAGGAGTACTCCTCCCTGTGCGAGCTCCTGGGCAGCCCCGAGCACAGGCCCAGCCTGCAGGACCCACTGTCCCCCAAGGCCCCACTGGTGTGCACCAAGGAGGAGGTGGAGGAGGTGCTGGATGCAAAGTCTGGCTGGGGCTCGCCCTGCCACCTGTCTGGGGACTCCGTCATCCTGCTGGGTCCCACTGTGGGTGCTGAGTCTAAGGTCCAGAGCTGGTTCGAGTCCTCCCTGTCCCACATGAAGCCGGGCGAGGAAGGGCCCGATGGTGAGGGGACTCCAGGGGACACCACCACCCTGGATGCCTCGCTGGCACCAAAGCTCAACAAGCCTGCTGTGCCCGAGACCCCCATCGCCAAGAAAGAGCCCGTGCCACGGGGCAAAAGCTTACGGAGTCGACGGGTGCACCGGGGGCTGCCCGAGGCCGAGGACTCCCCATGCAGAGTGCCAGCACTGCCCAAGGACCTCCTGCTCCCTGAGTCCTGTGCAGGACCCCCCCAGGGGCAGATGGAAGGGGCAGGGGCCCCAGGTCGGGGCACCTCAGAAGGGCTCCCTAGGATGTGCACACGCTCCCTCACGGCCCTGAGTGAGCCCCGCACACCCGGTCCCCCGGGTCTGCCCACCACCCCTGCGCCCCTAGACCGACTGGGGGGCAAGCAGCGAGCAGCCTTCAAGTCAGGTAAACGGGTGGGGAAGCCCTCGCCCAAAGCCGCTTCCAGCCCCAGCAACCCTGCCGCTCTGCCCGTGGCTTCTGACAGCAGCCCCATGGGCTCAAAGACCAAGGAGCCGGGCTCGCCCGACACTCCAGGCAAGGACCAGCGCTCTATGATTCTCCGGTCCCGCACCAGAACGCAGGAGACCTTCCATGCCAAGCGGAGGCGGCCAGCGGAGAGTCGACTGCCCAGCTGCCGCACCACCAAGAAGCTGCTCACCAACAACCACCTGCCCGCACCCTTCAAGGCATCCGGAGGCCCCCAGAAGGAGGGCAGGGCAGGCCAGCGGGCGCGGGTCCCCAAGCCCGGCGGGAGCGTCAGTAAGACATCCGAGCGGCCCCTGCATGCACTCAAGCGGAAGGCCTCCTTCATGGCTCCCGTCCCCACCAAGAAGCGAAGCCTGGTGTTACGGAGCAGTGGCAGCAGTGGCAGCAGCTGTGGCGGGGATACCCACGAGGAGAAGGCCGAGGGCACCTTAGCCCTCTTCAAGAGGCTGTCTTCTCCCAAAAAAGCCAAGCTGGCCAAGAGCAGTGGTGGCGAGCCCCTTACAGAGCCCCCGCCCCCAGAGGCCCCCAGCGTCTGTATCAAGATGGCCTCGAGGGCTGCCTTCCAGGGGGCCGTGAAAACCAAGGTGCTGCCCCCCCGCAAGGGCCGGGGATTGAAGCTGGAGGCCATCGTGCAGAAAATCACCTCGCCCAGCCTCAAGAAGTTCGCATGCAAGGTGGCACCCGGGGCTGCACCTGCTGACCCCCTGAGCCCAGCCCTCCCCGAGAAGTCGCGGGGGCTCAAGAGCATGGGAGGCAGCCCTTTGGGGGCAGAAGAAGGGCTGTTAACCGCGCGTCTGGGGCAGAAGCTCCCAGCAGCTCTGGGGGCTGACCCGTTATGCAGAAATCTGAACAACAGATCCTTAAAAGGCAAACTCATGAACAGTAAGAAACTGTCTTCAACCGACTGTTTCAAAACTGAGGCCTTTACATCCCCAGAGGCCCTGCCACCCAGAGGGACCACCCTGGCGCCTAAGAAGAGAAGCAGGAAGGGCAGGGCTGGAGCCCTGGGACTCCCCAAAGGCCCTCTGGATAAACGGCCCCACCTGGGCCCAGCTCTGCTCCCGACCCCCCGAGACAGGGCCGGCAGCACACAGGGGGGTGATGAGGACATCTCTGGTGGAGGAGGCAAAAAGCCAAAGATGGAGGAGCTGGGCCTAGCCTCCCAGTCTCCCGAGGGCCCACCCTGCCAGCCCCAGACCAGGGCACAGAAGCAGCCAGGCCATGTCAACTATAGCAGTTATTCCAAGCGGAAGCGGCTCACGCGGGGCCGGGCTAAGAACGCCACCTCCTCACCCAGCAAGGGGCGTGCCAAACGTCGGCGGCAGCAGCAGGTGCTGCCCCTGGATCCTGCAGAACCTGAAATCCGCCTCAAGTACATTTCCTCCTGCAAACGGCTTCGGGCTGACAGCCGGATCCCAGCCTTCTCTCCATACGTGCGGGTGGAGAAGCGAGATGCGTTCACTACCATATGCACTGTTGTCAACTCCCCTGGGGATGAGCCCAAACCCCACAGAAAGCCTTCCTCCTCCACCTCCTCCTCTTCCTCCTCATCCTCCTTCTCCTTGGATACAGCCGGGGCCTCCCTGGCCACACTCCCTGGAAGCTCTGTTCTGCAGCCACGGCCCTCCCTGCCCCTCTCTTCCACCATGCACCTAGGGCCCGTGGTCTCCAAGGCCCTTAGTACCTCTTGCCTTGTTTGCTGCCTCTGCCAAAACCCCGCCAACTTCAAGGACCTTGGGGACCTCTGTGGTCCCTACTACCCTGAACACTGCCTCCCCAAAAAGAAGCCAAAACTCAAGGAGAAGGTGCGGCTGGAGAGCACGTATGAGGAGGCCTCACTGCCCCTAGAGAGAACACTCAGAGGCCTTGAGTGTGCAGCTGCTGCCACCGCTGGAAAACCCCAGAGGCCTGATGGCCCAGCCGACCTGGCCAAGCAGGGCTCGCTGCGCACCAGCGCCCGGGGCCTGTCCAGGCGGCTGCAGAGTTGCTACTGCTGTGACGGCCAGGGAGATGGTGGTGAGGAGGCGGCCTCAGCCGACAAGAGTCGCAAGCATGAATGCAGCAAAGAGGACCCGGTGGAGCCTGGCGGGGGCACCCAGGAGCACTGGGTGCACGAGGCCTGTGCTGTGTGGACGGGCGGGATCTACCTGGTGGCCGGCAAGCTGTTTGGGCTGCAAGAGGCCATGAAGGTGGCTGTGGACATGGTAAGAGGCCAGCCCAGCCAAGGCGGGGAGCTTGGGGTTCTGAAGGACAAGGCTGGGAGCCCTTTGTCTCTCAGACATGCACACACCACACATTAATAATGTCCACAGACTTGGAGCACCATCTGGGGGGCTCGGGGACTGGAGACGCCTGCAGGCTGAGGTGGCACGTACCTGCCCATGCCCACCCCTCTGTCCAGCCTGCCCGTGCTGCCTGCCCAGCCCAGGGCCTGCTCACATTCACCCAAACCTTCAGCTCCAGCCCACCTGGGGCCACTGATCCCCCCTTCTCTTGAGTGGACCAGAACAGACCACAAGGCAGCACAAGGCTGGCCCTTAAAAGCAAATTGTCTGCCCCAGGTACCAGCTCTTCACCTTTAAATGGAGCTGGGCACTTAGGAGACCCCTGGGTATAGCACATGGTTGGGACTTTGCCCTGGTGACAGGGCCCTTCCCACCTGGCAGAATGGCCCCAGGACCAGACGACAGGGGAGCCCTGAAAACACCCTGTCGTGGAGCTCTGGTGTCTCCGGTTCAAATGCCAGCACGGCCTCTTGCTCACTGTGTGCCTTGAGGCATGTTACTTAACCTCTCCATGCCTTCATTTCCTCATCTGTAGTGTAACCGCACCTGCCATGGAGGGCCTATGAGGATTAAAGGGTTAATTCCCGTGAAGCCTTTAGAACAGTGCCCGTGCGTGTTTAGTGCCCTATGAGTATCTGATATTGAGATCAGCGGTGGTAGTAGCAGTGTTGTGTTGTTAGGTGCCATCAAGTTGGTTCCTACTCACAGCAATCCTATAGGACAGAGTAGAACTGCCCCATAGGGTTTCCAAGGAGTGGCTGGTGGATTCAAACTGCTGACCTTTGGGTTAACAGCCAAGCTCTTAACCACTGCCCCACCAGGAGTCTAGGTAGTAGCAATAGGAGCAGTATTGTTACTAGTAGTGTTACTATTGCCAGACGCCCAGCATTCACAGTGGCCCCTTACCGAGGCGGGGAGCACGGGCCATTCTGCAGATGAGGTTTGGAGCAGCTCAGAGGGACCACCAAAGCTCTCTCCTTACCCGTGCAGGCCTGCCTCCTGCTAGCTCAAGGGGTCTGGGGGCAGGTAGGGTCCGCACTCTCCCTGGGCCTGTGTTCCTTCCCGCCTCCAGGGCTTCTGTGACGATTGCCCTCCCAGGAGCTGCCCTGCTCCACGCCTGGCCTACTCACCCATTCATTCATTCACTCATTCATTCAGTCTGCTGAATGCTGGGCTCTGGTCCCTGCTCCTGAGTAGAGGTTCAGATCTGAGGAACAGTCCTGACTGAGGAGGAGAAGCTGGGGGTGTCAGGGCTGGCCTGGGCCTCGGGAGTGTCCCTGAGGGCTTCCTGTATCTGAGGAGCTTCATGTCAGAAGGGAGCTGCCCCACCCTGTACCTCTGGCCTCCCTATACCACCCCCATGGCGACACCCAGAACCGAGGCTGAAGCCCACCCACTAGCTCCCTCCTGCCTCCATGGCCCTTACCCATCCTTCCAGGCCTTCTGCCCCCTGCCCCAGCATGGCTGCCTCCACACTGCTGCTTTCACTGCCCTCCCTGCAGCCGCTCTCCACTCACCCCTCCATCCTGGGTTCTCATGGCCTCACCTGGCAAAACCACTCTCCAGAGGAGCCTATGCTGACCACCCCATCGGTGCATGGCTCAGCCCCCCATAGCCCAAGGGGAGATTAGAGACCATCTTTGGGTGCTTCCTCCCAGCTCGCCAGGACAGCCCCCCAGGGTCTCTCCCCTCTTCCCTTCCTTCTCTTTACTCCCTCCTACTTTCTCTGCTTTTCTCTCTTATGACTGGCTCCTTCCCAGCAGTCTTTAAATAGGCTCCAGTCTCTCCTGTCCTTAAAAAATAATAACCCTCAGCTCCCAGCCCCAGCTGGCCCCCACCCTTCTGCTGTTCACAGCCCAGCTCTCAAAAGCAGTGTCTACACCTGTTTGCATGTCCTCTCTTCCCATCCATTGCAGCTCATTGCTCAGGCTCTTGCCTGCACCACTTGACTGGGCCAATCTCGGCACCCAACCCCCCTGACACTCGCTCACACCCACCCACCCCCAAGCCTATGTCTTCCCCTTCATGGCCTGGGCCGGGGGCAGGGCACAAGCACAGAGTAGCACCCCAGGCCCAGCTCCTGCTCCCAGGGCTCGGGGCCCCTCCACGCTGCCTCCACAGAGATCTGGCAGCACTTCTGCTGGTGTCACAGCTATTAAGTGCTGAACTCTGGCCACTGTCCATGCTCAAAAGATGGCCTGCCAGCCCATTGCCACCATGGGGCCTCCCCAGGAAGGTCAGAATAGGCCTCAGATGTCTGCCAGTGCAGCAGCTCCCTGCCTCTGGACAGAAGGCCTCTGGGGCAGCTCAGGAAGGGCTGAAGGGCCTCCCTGCCAGAGAGGGTGAGTGCAGGGCGCCCTCCCAGGGCCTCAGTGAGCTCATTAGCAGCATCCCAGTAACGGGATGGGGCTTCCCAGGGCCCCTGGCTACACGTGCCTTTCCCAGAGGAGAGGGTACTCAGGGCCACCACTCAATCCACCTGCCCTCTTCAACACCTTCGGTGCCTCCTGTCCTCACCAGGGCCCCCTCCTGCCTTGGTAGCCCAGTGGCAGCACCATTATGGGAACTCACACAGCCCCAGTTCAGTCCCAGCTCTGCTGAGGGCTGGGATGTGACTTGGGGAAGGCACTTGCCTCTGGAAGCCTCCTCTGTGACACGCTGGCCCCATTAGCAAGGCTGCAGGATTAGATGGGGCCTCTGTGACTGACCTGCCTGGTACCCACAGGGGCTCTGGGAGGAGGCCAGCCACCACCCCATCATACCTGCTGGCCCTTTGGCCTCAGCTTTGTCTCTGGAGGGATAGAACTTCTGTGTGGGACCCTGGGCATGCCCCTCTTCCCTCAGTGTCCCCCCAGCCTTCTCCTCTGTCCTGGGAATTCTCACAAAGCCTGCCTACTCTGAGCCCTGCCATACCCACCTCCTGGAACCTCAGTCTCCCAGTCTGCCTCCAGAGAGTGTACCCTCCCCAGGACTGATTCAGGCCCCCACCCCTGCCAGATGGTGCCTGGCTCTGCAGAAGCTTTGGGGAGTGGGTGCTGAAGTGTGACTCAATGTGATGAAGAGGCCCCAGTTTGGGGTTCCCGCCTCCTCTAGCCTGAGTCCTGTTGTGGTAGCAGGGGCAGTGGTGCTGGGGTCAGGAGTACCTGACATCTCCATCTTCCCTACCTCAGTTTCTTCATTCCTAAAATGGGGATCATTCATGTGCCTGCCTCATGAATTGTTGGGGGGCCTTGGCATAGGAAACAGGAGAGAAGCCCCAATCCCCAATCAGCCACAGCAGTCCTCACTGTTACCCTTTAAACATCCAAGCATACCAAGGGCCAATTTTGGACAGGAGACTTCAGCCTGATCTGGGCCCCACTCCTGCTTCATCGCCTTTTTGTTGGTCAGAAATTTGGGGGGGATATTTGGCCCCAGGAGACCCCAGCCCTGCCCAAAAGGAAGCTGCCCGTTCAGAAAGGTCATGTGAAAACCCAGCTTTCAGAATGTTTCCTCAGCTCCCACCCTGGACCTACCCAGTCTCAGCTCTGGGCGCCAGAGAGGGCATTCTTGGGCTCATCTGGGAGAGGGAGGAGAGGATTTCTCACCCCCGGCCTCCCCCAGCTGTTTTGGGGTGGAGGGGTCCTCTCAGTCTTGGGTCCTTGGATGGAGCCCTGTCCTTTCCAATTGCAGTATAGGGTGTGGTTGTGAACATGTGCTCCAGAGTCCAGCCTGCTGCTCAAGCTGGACTTAACCTTTCTGAGCCTCAGTTTCCTCACTGGTAAATCCAGTAAAAGAACACCACCACCAGCCTCATAAGGTTGTTAAGAGGATGAGGCTGCCAGCTGTGTCTGGCACACAGTGAGCCATCTTTACTTGTTTCAGCAGCTTAACATCTGAGCCTGGGCCCTGTCGCCACTGACTTGCTGGGTGAGTGAAGGGAAATGGCTCCTCCATACAATGAGGGGCTGTGGTTCTGGAGTCTTGATGATTTGGGGCCAGTCCCTGTCCCTCTTCAGACCTCCGGTTTGGCCTTGCTCTTCCAAGAGCTTTCTTGGCATTGCCATCTTGTCCCCTAGGCACCAAGCCAGGCACAGTGGGGCTCCCAAGCTCAGGGCACACACACTTTGAGACCCAGCATGGGCCGGGCACCAGGCTGGGTGGACAACATTTACTGAACTCAGCATCTCAGGAGATTGGCTTCCTTATTTCCTCCTTTTCAGAAGTGAAACTTGAGTCCTGGGGAGGTGCCTGGCTCATCCTGGGGCGGGGATGGTGACTCCTGGCCCAGGGTGCAGTCTGCTGCCTTAGGGAAGAAAACCATGTGGATCACATCACTTGACAGGCATGGGAGCCTCAGTTTCACCATCTGTGAAGTGGAGTGAGTGAAAGCTGCCCACCTTGAAGGCTGTTAGGAGAATGAGGACACACACAGGACTTGGCTGGCACCCAGAAGCACCCACAGATGCTGGCTGGTACTCGCAGCGATAGTGGTAACTGGCATTATTGGGTTTTTGCCATTGGCTGAGCACGCAGATTACTTCAGTGAACCTTCACAAGCACCCCCATGGCACCATACCCATCTGACAGATGAGGAAATGAGGCACAGAGAGTTTGAGTCACCTGATGTCACACAGTGCAGAAGGGCAGAGTTGGGATTCGAGCCCAGGTCTGTGTGATATCAAGACCCACATGCTTATCTACTAAGTGGTCATTTCCCATCCCCGAGCACCCCCTATCCCATAGCACCAGCCCAGGGGCTGCCAAAGAATCAAGCCTGGTGGGTGTTTGCACTTCAGTCCTGAGCCACCTCCAGTCGATTTATGGAACCATTGCAGGGGACCAGGGCATGTCTGTAAAGCTCGAGGGCTGAGCTCTTCAGTGGAGACTCACTTGCCTCCCCTTTCTTCACCAGACATGTTCCAGCTGCCAAGAAGCCGGGGCCACCATTGGGTGCTGCCACAAAGGATGCGTCCACACCTACCATTACCCGTGTGCCAGCGATGCTGGTAAGAGCCAGCCTGCAGGGGCAGGAAGGGCCTAGCGGGACCCTGAGCACAGCTCTTTGAACCCAGACCCCATGTGACCCCTCGGCTTCCCTGCTCTCCTGCCCCAGAGGTTCTTTATCTCCTTGCCTCCTGGGCCTGTGCTGGGCAATGCTAGGGACATGAAGATGAGTCAGTCCCCCGACCCCCATTTGAGGAATGTCCAGTCTGATGGGGGAGACTGGGGCATACATTATAAAATGGAGAGCTATTAGAGAAGCTGTCATTGCCGAGGGATGGGGAGGATCTCTGGCGTCAGAGAGGAGGGAATACTGGGGCTGGGCCTTTGAAGGATGAATAGGAGTTCTCTGGGCAGAGAAAAAGGGAAAGGACAGCAAAAACAGAATGAAGTGGAAGGAGATGAGATTCAAAACAGACTGAGGCCAAATCATCTTCTGTTGATGATGGAGAACAGTTATGGAATGTTTAAGCAGGGTGATGGGGTCTGAAGCCTCTCCCCCATTCTCTACTGTCACTCATTTATTGAGCACCTACTATTGCCAGGCATGCAGAATGACAGACTGCAAGGGCTAGAGAGATCTGAGAGCCTCAACCCTCATCACCCAGGTGGGGAGACCAAAGCTCAAACACAATTCTTACTTCATCTGAAGGAAGAAATTGCTTATGATGGCATTTTAGTCATTCATGATGGCATTATTTTAGGGTAGAGACAGCTTTTGCACGGATTCAACCCCTGGTGGCGATCTTACTGTGTGGCCTTGAGCAAGTCTCAGAACACACTTTCCCCATCTGTAAAATGGGGATTATAATAATCTCTTCTATTTGGAGCTATTTGGAGCCAGGAGTGAAGTAATGAACACACAAGGCTTTGTTCATGTGGGGGGGCCCAGGGAATGCAGCCTCAGCCCACCTGACCTCTGTCTCCCTCCCTGTGCTCACCCCTTCCCCCACCAGGTGAGTTACTTAGATGTGGACAGAGAACTAGGGGGCGGGGGGCTCCAGTTCCCTCCATCCCTCCCTGTGAGCTGAAAGAGGGATGACATGCTCGTGACCCCGCTTCATGGATGGAGCAGCCGAGGCCACATCACTCTCCCAAGACCAGCAGGACCCTTCCCACTGCCTGGAGACCAGCTACCCCTGCTCCTGACCTGGTGCACACTCCTCCTGTCCTGGGCAGGGGACCAATCCCTGTCCCCCACTTGCCCGCTTGGTCCTGGCTGGCACCTGCCCCTCCCCAAGCCAGGCTTTGAGTGGTGACAGCTTCATGGAGGGCTGAGCCGACAGTCGGCTCCCCTACCCGCACCATGAGCACTGAAAACCAGATTTTAATCTGGACTCAGCCACTTAACCAGAGACAGGGCCTCACAACTAATTAGCAGCTACCATGGGCTGTGGTCTTCACCCTGTGGTGATTTTTTAGCACCTCCTTTGTGCCATGCCCTATGTAGGCACCTGTGTTACCTCCACTTGCTCCTTTGCAGGGAGGTTGCCTCACCCAAGGTCACACAGCACGGCTTGGGCATAACCAGGGTGTGGTCCCACATGCTTATTCCATACCCAGTGCTCCTGCTCCTACCCCAGTATTGTCCAGCCCCGCAAGGGGCTCACGTTTGAATGGGACACACAGGGAAACCTTGATTCTTGGCCAGAGTGATGCAGACCAGACGGAGTGTGTGCTGTGAGGGATTCATCCTGCCTGAGCTATAGGCAATCCAGGAAGACTTCTAGGAGGAGGTGACATCTGAGCCAGGCCTTGAAAGACCAGAGGACAGAGGGAGTGGGCAGTGGCTGGTTAGTGTTGGGACTTGCACGTCAGGCTTTAGCAACAGAACTTTTGTTACAAATCAAATTCTGGAAGTATTCCCCATATAATAGGGATCTCCATAGAGTCACTGGATTAAAGTAGGAGCGGAGCCCCAACGCTAGAGAGACAAGGCACTGACAAGATCAGAACTGTGTGTGAGAAAGAGCTGATGGGACTACTGCAGTAGTTCAGGCAAGAGACTGTGGGTGTTTGGTGCATATAGAGCCATGTGGTCCGGAGACTTCATTGGCACAGAATTGATAGGAATTGATGTGAGAGATGAGGGAGAGGGAGGTGTCAAACCTGATGTCCGGCTTCCCAATGTGGGGCACCATCACAAAGAAGAGGGGACAGGTGGAGAGCAGGCCTGAGGCAGGGCAGGGATGTGCAGATAGAGTGTGTTAGCTGTTGATGCTTAGCTGCTGGCCCTTCTCAGCCCCAACTGAGTGGCTTAAATAGCAGCCCTTTTATTATTTCTCACGGTGGGAGGGTGGGCTTCTCTTTGCCAAGTTCACTCGTGGGCTGTAGTGCACTGTCAGGCCCGCTGGTGCAGGACCATCCAGGATGGCCTCAGGTGGAGCATCGCCTCTGCTCCATGTGGTCGCTCATTCTCCACAGGCCAGCCTATTCTCACGGCCTCGGTGGACTCAGAGCCAGACAGAGTTACAAGGCCTTTTGAGGCCTAGGCTGGGAACTGGCAGGGCAGCTCTTCCAAAGCGTTCTATTGGTCGAAGTTGGTCTCAAGACCAGCCCAGATCCAAGTGGTGGAAAACAGACCCCACTTCTTGATGGGGGCGGGGCTTCAAAGTCCAATTGCAAAGGCTTGAATACAGGAGGGGTAGAATTGGGGCTGTTTTTGCATTCACAGAGGGCAGGTTCCCTTTGGACATACGGGGCATGGTCACAGCCAGGTTCTAGAGAGACTCACCAGCACCAGCAGGTGGAGGGCGATAGAGGAAGCAGTGGGGAAGAGGGCACCACCATTTTACAGCTGGCAGCTGTGGAGAAGTTTGAGGGGACCACTGGGAAACTGAGGAGCTGAAGCCAAAGAAGGTGGGAGAATGAGGGAGCATGGCAGCTGGGAGGCAGGGAGGAGAGTCGAAGCTGCCCTCTCCCTGGGTGCTCTGGAAGATGGTGGCCTTAGCCAGCCAGGAGAGGTTGGGGGTGAGGGGGAACTGAGGAACAGCAGGCCAGGCTGATCTGATGTCTAAGCCACAGGCCCTTGTTAGCACCCCTCGCATACCACCCATTCCTGCCAAGTGAGGCCCCACAGGGACCTCTGGGTGTCTGGGTCAGGCTGCCAGCCTCTGCCCCTCACTGCTGCCCTGGCCCCCAGCCACTCCTTCCCCCTCCCCTCCTGTCCAGGGGCCCTACTCTGGAGGAAAGCAGTGACTGAGCAGAGGCCGCCAACATGGTCGCACCGCCAGAACCTTCTCACTTAGGCCAGGGGTCACCTTGTTAGCTGGGCCCGCGGTTCCCAGGTTCAGACACCGAGAGAGGGGTCCACCTGGAGCCCTCGCCACCGACTGGCTGGCTGCCTGAGAGCCAGGAGGAGGTGGGGGGAGCTTGTTTGTGGGTCTGGCTCCCAAGCATTTGTGGGTGTGTTCAAGACGGTGCTGGCAAGGCCTGGGAGGCAAGGCGGACCTGGGATGGAGCTGGGGAGGAGGAGCGGGGGCGCCAGTGGGGAAAGCCAGGGCCTCCCTAGGTGGTGGCAGGCAGGGGAGTGGGACTCGAGAGATCCTCATACCTTGGTCCCAGGTAGATGCCAAGGGCAGAGCATGCTCCTCCATCCTCTATGACCCTTCAAGGTGGGTAATGCCCCTAGATGCCAGACACATGCTGGGATCTGCTCAGGCCCAAGGCCCTGTACTCCTCCTTCCCCTGCCCCCTGCTTAGCTGGCCTCCCCAGCTAGGACATGAGCCCCCTTGGAACAAGCCCTCAGCCCGAGCACCTGTCCTGTGCCAGACCTGTTCTGGTGGCTTACACTCCCCATGGGATACGTACACATAGGTGGCATCATGCCCACTTTACAGATGTAGAGATCAAGGCTCAGAGAAGTAGTAACCAGTGGGTGGAGCTGGCATTCAAATCCAGATCTGCGACTGAATCCAGTCAGTCAGCAAACATTCAGAGTCCCCACTGGGAGTCAAGGCCTCGTCTAGGGGCTGGGGATATACTCCTCCAATGAGTCAAAGCTGGTGTCCTCCAGGCTGCCCTCCCAGGGTGGATAAATAGTATAATAGGAAGTAGTAACAAATGCCACAAGCAAGGCCCTGGGCTGTGTTCAGTGGCTGAGGGCAGAGGCCGGCTGCCGGCACAGAGCAGGGCCTGAGTTGAGATTGTGGGATTTTAAGCAGGATGTGATTTACTCCGTGAAGGAGACAGCCTAGGTGGGTGGGTGCTCCCTCCCTCTCCCCCTGACCAGACACCACAAGCCCTTCGTGGGTTGCTCTGTCCTAACCACAGAAACTTCTCTTTGGTCACAGGTTGCTTATTCATCGAAGAGAACTTTTCATTGAAATGTCCCAAGCATCAGGTAGGTGATCACAGACGGAAGCCCCCAGGGAGGCCCAGCTCTGGGAGGGAGTTCTCCTCCCCAGCCAGGAGTCATGGTGCCGCCCCCACTCCTGACCAGCCAGGAGTCCCAGTGCCCACCCCCCACCCCCACCCCCCAGCTCAGCGCTGATCTGCCACCACCAGCCACCACCGTGGCCTCATGATTCACGGTCGGTGAGTGAGGCGGGAGCAGGTGGGCACGTGCTGCGTGAAAGGACGCTGTATAGATCTGGCAGGTCCTGGGCGACCTTGATTCCCTGGAGGGGGCTCCAGAAGATGCCTGGGAGGGCCTCCCCAGTGCCCTACCAGAAAGGGGACTGAGGGAGGGCTGAGCGGGGCCCAAGCGGATGTTTGCCTGCCACTGGAAACCACCCCGGAGTAGCGGAGTAGCGCTCCGGGGCTGTGGTGGGGGCCTCCCGCGGGTGCCGGGTCGCGTCGGGGGCGGGGCTTATGGGAAATCCGCGCCTGGGACAAGGCGGAGCTTCCAGCTGCGTTTGGTCGGTTAGGTGCGTTGGGTCGGCTCCAACTCATATCGATCCCAGGTACAACAGAACGAAACACTGCCGGGTCCTACGTCATCCTCACAATCGTTGCTATGTTTCAGCCCATTGTTGCAGCCACTGTGTCAGTCCATCTCACTGAGGGTCTGTCTACCTCTTTTTCGCCGACCCTCTACTCTACCAAGCATGATGTCCTTCTCCAGGGACTGGTCCCTCCTGATAACATGTCCAAAGTACGTGAGACGAAGTCTCGCCACCTTTGCTTCTAAGGAGGATTCTGTTGTACTTCTTCCAAGACAGATTTGTTCGTTCTTTTGGCTGTCCATGGTATATTCAATATTGTTCGCCAGTGCCATAATTCAAAGGCGTCAATTCTTCAGTTTTCCTTATTCGTTGTCCAGCTTTCCCATGCATACGAGGCGATTGAAAACACCATGGCTTGGGTTAGGCGCACTTTAGTCCTCAAAGTGACATCTTTGCTTTTTAACACTTTAAAGAGGTCTTTTGCAGCAGCAGATTTGTCCAATGCAATACGTCCTGGGGCGGGTCCTAGGAGGAGTTAACCCCTTGCGCTCAACTGTGAATAACGGACTGTCGACGTCTACTCTTTTCTTGCAGAGGCTGCAGTTGTAACCACCCTCAATGGCTGGGGGAGCTGCCGGAGCCCGCTCGACCACCTGCCGCTGAAGGAAGGGAGCCGCTTGCGGGTCCGGAGCCGATCCTTGATCCAGATCCCGGATCTTGGATCCGGCCACCGGGGGCTGAGACTTGTAGCCCTGACTGGGCAGAAAACCCCTTCGGAAGCCGCCTGCTCCCAGGAACCAGACGGCATGTGGCGCTTTCGCCCACTAGCCCGGAGTCGGGTTTGGAGGGGAGCTTGCGAAGCGGCCAGACTCCTTGGGGCACCCAGTCTCTGGTGGGTGTGGGAGAGGGCTCTGGCCTGGGAACGTGCCTCCCCCCCGGAAGTTCTGAAAGGAGGTGGCATACATCCCACATGGGTGCAGACGCCACCCTAGTCTGTCGTGGCACGCAACTGATCTCACTGGGTGGGGGTGGGGGGCCAAGGGGCCCTGGGGGAGGCAGAGGGAGGCTCATGGCTCCACGAATGAGGCGGGAGTATGCAGGAGGCGTTCCAGAGAGCGCTAGGCCGGTGTGAGAGGGAGCCAGAGCCTCTGGAACAAAACGTTTGGAACCTGCCCTTCCCACGCAGCCTTCGCCTAAGCTTTCGTGCGGTTTGGGCTGGCCCCGGTGAGCCCGACACCCATGCTCAGGGGATGCCGGCTCCCTGCGTGGGGCCGGGCTGGGGTACCCCTTTGGCTTCTTCTGTTCGTCCTTTTCCCAGTCCTCCACCCCACCGCTGGAGACCAGCCTAGGAGCCCAAAAGGAAAGGAGACCCTTCCGGGGCACACCTTCGGCGGATGCAGCCATCGTCCCTCTGCACGACTACCGTCTCCGGGGACCGCAGCGCCCACTCAGCACGGGAACAGGGACAGCGCTAGATTCGTGTACAAAACCTGTGTACCCCTTTCTATATGTTACATAGAATGTATATATGTTGGGAACATGCTCGCTTTTCCCATGTGTCGCGCTGTGCGTCGTGGGCCCTGCACCACAGAGCCCCAACCGGGCCCTTGCGGGGGATGGGGCTACCACAATGCCTCTTCCCTACGCAGTCTCCACCGGCCTGGCCAGCCCCTGCCAGTCCGTCCGCCTGTGTCCTCAGTTCTGTCCACGCTTCGATAGGCCTGATGCAGCTCCCAGACCGGGCCACCCTAGTGACTTCTTGTATATATGACTGTAAAATGGTAAACGTGTGTATTATATCTGGCCTCGTTATATAGTGTATATATATGTATACATATACATATATATAATATATATGAAGACTGTAAATGTTAAGACGACTAGTGTTCTTATTAGTATATTGCTTCACACTGAAGATTGTGTGTATCGAGCTGTTTCTAAAAGATGTTTATTTTCCTTAAGAGTAAAAACAGTCATTGCATTCAGAAAAAAAAAAAAGTCAATAAAGATACGACGATTGTTTTGGAAGTCTGCAGCCCGTGGCTTCTGGCAAGAGTTCCCTGGGAGAGGGGCCAGGCTTTAGGTGGGGGTGAAGTGGAGGAAGAGGCTCAGGGGGACACAAATGCCGAATCAGGGATTCTTGGCTATTCCCGTAGGAGCAGGTAACAGGCCCCTGCTACCAGGTCATCACCCCCATGTGGTCCCAGGGTCCCATTGTGATGGTGGTACAACACTTTGGGTGTGTGAGATGACTAGGGGATGCGTGGAGGAAGGCGAGACTTGACACCCAGACATACAGGAAGACCCAGGTTGTAGCTCCTCCTGCCAAGGCAAACCCTCGAGGACACTGAGTTCATCCTCCCTTGTAACCCCAGATCTGATGGGGGCTGAAGCTGGGAGGTGGGTAGAGACAACTGAGACCATCAAAGCCTTAAGGGTTAGGGGTTGATACAGCCCAAAGATGTGGCCCAGAGCTTCATGGGGGAGGACTAACTGGAGGTCATACAGTGAGGACCCTCATAACAACATCAAACGCAAGACAGGGCCCCACCACTGTCCCTATGGGGATGGGAAGCCTTTGCCTAGATGCTGGGGGAAGCGATTGCCCAAAGGACCCCCTACTGGTCGGCATGCCTATCAACTGAAGGACATACTCCAAACTTAAGTTATAAATAATTTCATTTTTTATTCTCTGTACAAAACTTCTCAACCTATGAAAATAAAGTCTGCAAAGGACAAAGCACGTGAGCCTCTGAGGCCAGGAGGCAGATGCACCCTGATGATGTACACTATGTACAAGTCTTCCCAGAGAGGGGAGGGAAGCAATGCTGGCCAGGACAGCCCAGTCGACCCCTCTTCCCTCTAAACAGGAAAAGAGCCACTGCCGGGGGAGCATGGGGTGAAACAAGGCTCCTGCCCTCTGCCCTTGCAACCCCCAGAGCAGCCACCAGAGGTAAGCACCTTTCAGTTACCACTTGTACAGCTGGGGTGCAGTCGGGGCGGTGGGGTTGCGCCCACTCCAGCCTCCCAGGGCCAGAGACAAAGATCTCCGCGGGCCTCCTGTCACCCCAGGCACAGTGCAGCCTGAGGGTGAACCGCTGGAGATAGACCGGGGTCTCCAGAGCTGCCTCTAGCATGGCTCCAGGTGAGGACGCCGCCGCCTGGGTTCTACGCTGCCCCCAGGGTCTAGCTGGAGGTGACAGTGGTCCCGCCGCCCAGGCGCAGGAGCATCTGCTGGCAATAGTGCAGCAGTCGGCGGTCGCCGAGCTTCTCAAGCGTGCGTGCCGCCTCGGCCAGCATGGTCACGCGCTGACCGGGTGCCGACAGGAAGCCAGGTGGCAGGTAGCAGGAGGCCAACAGCAGGGCCTCTGCGTGCTCTCGCCTCGTGGGCCGCGGCTCCAGCTCTGCCACCACGCCTGCGCACAAGGGCTGCGTCAAAGCTGGGTAAGGGGCTGCATTAGCGGCGGGGCCGCAACCCCAAAAGACCACCCGGTAGCACAGGCACTGCTGCCCGAGGGTGGTCTTCCCAGGCCCCAAGGGGATCGCGGGTCCTACTCCCCAAGGTCGCTCTCCCCAGCCCACCTTAGGCCTCGGGGCCTGCCCCGTTGAAGATGGGCAGCTGTGTCCCACAGATGTCGGTTGCCCACATGCAGACAATCTTCAGTAAGAACCTCCTGTCTCATCCCTCTGGGAGGAGGGCTTTAGGGAACCCCCCACATCCTCCTCACGGCACCGCTCACCTCCTCTGCCGCCCAGGCCGGCACGCCGCCTCAGACTGCGGTCCAGGAGCTGGTGGGTCCGTGTGGGGCTGGCCCCTGCCATCAGCCGAGCTGTGGCCTCATGCAGGAACACCTGGGTGGGCAAATGCCAGGAGAGTCAGGGCTTGGCCGCAGCCACCCTTCCCGCCCCCATAACCAGGCGAGGGTCCCAGCACTCACGCGCCGCATGGCGGGCCGGAAGCTCTGGGCCAGTCGCCGCAGGCTGCTTAAGTCCTGCTGGAAGCCACGCAGCTCCAGGGCTGAGGCCTGGGGCCCACTGCCTGCCCCTGGGGAGGCCTGAGCTGGTGCCGGTGGCTGCTGCTGCTGCCACAGGCTCGTGCGCGCCACCAGCAGCAGGTCACACAGAAGCAGCTGCATGGCCTGAGGGGGTGGACAGGGCAGGGTCAGGAAGGCCCAGCTCAGAGCACAGTGGGGTGACCCACGGCGCCAGGGGCCAGCCCCGGGCTGCACTGCTGAGGCACTGCACCCGCCACACACGTGCAATGCAACAGCAATGCACCTCGGGGCCACCCGCCTCTCCAGGCCCCCGTGCCTGCCACCTGTGCCCTGGGGGTAGGGACATTGTGGTAAGGCAGCAGGGTCTCTCCTCCCTGAACCCATGGCCCAAGCCTTAGCCAAAAAGAAAGGTCAGCCAGACCCCCAGTCCTGTTCTACTTGGGTTAACCCTGTGGACTTCTGTGACCTGTGGAAAGGCCACGACCCCTAGACCTGCCAGGCCCCCCAGCCCCACCCCTCACCTTGTCAATGGAGCTGCCAGCTGGCATGGTGGCCAGGCTGTCCTGCAAGTGCCCACTGGCCTTCTCACAGAAGGCCAGGCTGGCCGGCATGGACTCTGCCTTACTGCGGCCCAGTAGGGCCCGGGCAGCCTTGAAGGCGTGCAGGGCCGCCCTGGGCAGGGTTCTCCTGTGGGCGGGGGGGGAGGAGGGGTGGTCAGGCTGGGCCCCTGGCCCTCAGTGAGCCCCCACTGCCCATGGAAAAGGGGGGGCAGCCCCTATCACATGGGGCTGATGGCAGGCAGCAGGGCAGTGGGCAGCTCGAAGCACTCACTCGGACTCCTGCAGGGCACGAGGCAGGTGCTCCACCAGTGGGCACAGCTGCTCAGCTGCCTCCTCGTCCCGCCGCAGCCAATGGATTGCCACAGTAGCCAGTGATGCCCACCACTTGGACACAGGGTCAGTGCCTGCAGAAGAGGGAGGGTCTCTGGGGAGAGGCCCCACACTACCAGCACCTCTCCCCACCACTGCAAAGCCCCCTGAGCCCTCAGCAACACTGCATCTACTGTAGGGGGAGGGGCTGAGGGCTCACCAGGGCTGATGGAGAAGCTGCAGGCGGGAGCCCCAGGAGCCCCAGCAGCGTCGGAACAGCTGTTGAGCAGTTGCAGGTACCCAAGGGCATCTGAGAATTCCCTGCAGCAGGAGAGGGCTGGCTGTGAAGACAGGCGGCAGGGTTCCCTCCCCCTCCTCCACTGTCTCCTCCTGCCTGCTGGTGGGGAAACTGAGACGTGGAGAGAAGGGAAGATTACAGCTGAGGATACACAGCAAGGGGCAATGGCCAGACCCGGTCCACCTACACTGGTCCCTGGACACAGCTCCTCCTGGACTCCAGGTGGAAGGGGGCAGGGACACTTACTGGTCTCCACCAGTTGATCCGGGACCAGGATTGGGCTGGACCACACAGTTCAGAGCTTGCTCCAGGAGATGTTCACGGAACAGCTGAGTGACCCGGGCCAGGGGGTCCACTGGGGAAGGAGAGAAGAGGTGAGGGTGGGGGCAGGGCACAGCAGACCACTGGTGCCCACTTTTACCTCTACACACCCAGACTTTCTCCTGGACACGTGGGCGGCTTGACCTACACTCCAAAATGCCACAGAGCATGGCCAGCGACAGACAGGAGTTGGTGGATAAGTTGCCCGCCTCCTCTTATACAGGATACCACTGAGGTGCTCTCCGCCTTTCCAGGAGATACCTGCAGGCCTGAGTCTTAGCCCTTCTTCCTCGGGAGTCGTCTAGTCTATTGGATACCCCTCCCAGTCTCACTTCCTCACTCCACTTGGTGCTTCCTAGGACCACTTCCCAAATAAACAAATGCCGTCCAATCCTCATCTCAGGGTTCGCTTCTGTAGTGCCCCAGCTAAGAAAGACCCAGCCGGGCCTCCCCCTTCCTGCAACCCCTACAGCTGCAACAGATGGGACGGGGATGGATGGAGTGGGCAGGGACACCCTGAGACGCTGGGGATGAAGGACAGGGTGGAGGCACAGGATGAGGGATGGTGTGGAGGGATGAAGACAAGGATTAGGGGACGAGAATGAGGATGAAGGACAGGGATGGGGAACAAGGGATGGGGACAGGGGATGGGGACAGGGAACAAGAGATGGGGATGAAGGACAGGATGAGGGACAAGGGATGAAGATGGGGGACAAGGGACAGGTCACAGGGATGAGAGATGGGGGACAAGGGACAAGGATGAGGAATGGGGGACAAGGAAGGGGGGGCAAAGTACAAGAGATGAGGCAAGTGGTGGGGATGAAGGATGGAATAGGGACAGGGCACGAAGATGCAGGACGGGAAATATGGGACAGATATGGGGAACAAGGGATGAGGATGGGGGGCAAGGGATCGGATGGGGGACAAGAGACAGGGCAAGTGGTGGGGATGAGTGACGGATGGGGGACAGGGGACAAGGAACAGCAATGGCAGACAAGGGATGGGATGAGAGCACACCTGGGTTCCCGGCCAAGCTATACAGGCTCTCCCGCGGGGCACTGTGCACAGCCCAGTCCCCGTCCACAAAGAAGCGGTGGCCCACAGGGTGGCAGAGCCACTGCATGACAAGGGGCACGGAGCCACTCTGCGCCAGGCAGGTCTGCCGGGCACTGCTCAGGAAGAAGCGCTGTGGGGGAGAGGAGTTGAGTGGTCACACTGGACCCAGGCACTGGGCTGAGGCCAAGGCCCGGCCTCAACCCCATAACAGCTTCCTTGTCCTGGGCAGCCCCATGCCAGGGAGCTACTGGTCAGAGCTGCCAAGGTCAGCCGTAGCCCTCTCACCACCAGCCCCTCACCCACTCACAGTCAGGAAATGCAAGGTCCGAGGGAGACTGGTCTTGACCCTCAGGGCAGCTGCCACATAGATCTCGGCCAGCGTTGCCACGGACATCGCGTCCCCTGCGCATTCAGCCAGGTTCAGAGCACCCAGTGCCAGGTTGATGGCAGCGAGGTGCCCGCCAGTATACTTCCCTGGGAATAGGCAGGGCCTTGAGCCAGGGTCGGGGAGGGGGTGGAGGGGGGGAGGGAGCCCCTCGGCCCGCTTAATGTCCAGCCATACCCATGGTGTACAGCTGGTGCAGTCGATGGTAGGCCAGGGCAGCATCCCGGGCACTGGCACGTGCATCTGCTTGCAAGGAGCCATCCTTCTGCAGGCCCCCTGCCTGGCTGGCCAGCCAGCGGCCCACCCAGAGATGTTGCAGCAGGTGGCGGATGAGGTTCCAGAGCAGACTACATGCCAGGTCCAGGTGGGAGGTAGGTAGGGGCCGGCCCAGTGCCTGAAGGGCTAGCCACAGCTGCTGGGCAGCCTGGGCAAAGTCTCCCTGGGGATATGAGTTTGCTGGGTGAGAGGGTGGAGATAGAACACCCAAGGACACAGCTCCACTATCTCTGCAGTTCCCTTGGCTTGGGCTCCCCGTCACCAAACTGGGCATGCTCGGCTTGGCCCAGGCCACCCAGCAGCACTAGGCTAGGTAGTTGGGCCCCAGGGGGTCTGAGGGGTAGACAAGAGTGGGGAGAACAGGGCAGACAGCTGGTGTGCACAGAGGGCAGAGGACAGAGTGACCCCCTCTTCCCAGAGCTGGGGGCCTGGTGCCGCCCAGGCCCCTCCCTGCTTACTGTCCCAGGGCCAGCCCTCACCCGGGCCAGGTCCAGGTCGGCCTGCTTGCGATGCCTCCAGAAGTGCACAGCGGGGCCCGAGTGCGGCCGTGTGACTGGCTCTCCATAGACAAAAAGGAGCGCTAAGGAGCCTAGTACCAGCAGCCCATTAATCAGCCAGATGAGTGGGAGCAGCAGCCACTGGGCACAGCCAGGACCATCTAGGGGCGGAAGGCAGAGCTACAGGCACAGCTCCCAGGGAAATGCAGAGCCCCAAGCCTGCAGGCTTGGGGTCTAACCCCAAGAGTGCCCCTGTCCACCTCTGTCCCAAAGATGCCCAGGCTAGCCTGCTCTTACCTCTGCCCTCGGTGGCCAGCACGTTGCGCCCAGGACCATGGTAGACACTGGTGGCGTCTGGGGGGCCTGGGGGGCCAGGGAGGCCCCACCCACCCAGCAAGAAGGCCAGGGGGTTGCAGGACAGACAGAGAAAGACGAGAGCGCACAGGGCTAGTCGGGAGCGGTCCAGCAAGCCCCGGCTGCGTGGAGGCGGCGGCGCAGGCTTCCCCTGGTAGGTGAGGTGGGCAGGGTAGTGAGGGCAGAGTAAGAATGACCCCGAGAGCTTGGGGCTGGGGAGGGGGATCAGGGCCTTGCCTGGCTCCAGGCCTCAAATTTCTGTCTATGAAGTAGGAGGTGGGACAAGATCTTGTCAGGGTCTCCCCATGACCATGCACTGGGGCTCAGAGGGGCTCAGTCGGGGAGGGGAGGGGAGGGGACAATGCCACAAGGCCCAACCTGGCTGTCTTCCAAGACCAGGCTGTCTGGCTCCGAATCACTGCCACTGCCACCACCACTGCCCCTGCTACCAAGGGACAGAGGGCTGCTCTGGGAGGGTGAGCCAGCGTCCGAGGTGGGGGGAGTCAGTGCGTCCACCACCTCCGGCTTCACGCCCTCCATGGGCACGTCTGTGCTTCCCCCACTGCCACAGGTGGACACCAGATCCTTCAGAGACTCTGTAGTCCAGCAAAGAGCAGGGCTGGGGGTGAAGGCCAAATATCCCAACCCACCCAAATCAGTTCAGGGCCCTGGGTAGTGAGGGCTGGGAGCTGGCATAGCTCCTGAGGCCCTGGAAGCTGGGGCAGAGGCCATATTAGTGCCAGCGGAAGAGCCAGAGCTAAAGGTGGGGCCAAGGGACCAGAGCAAGAGGCCAGGCCTAGCCAGGGGCAGGGCCAAGACAGGGCCAGGAGTCTGGGTTAGAGGCAGGGCCTGAGGCCAAGGGCAGGGCCAGGGGTGGAGCCAGGACTGGTAGCGGGGCCTGGGCTGAGAGCAAGGCCAAGACTCACTGCTCTTGTGGGCAGCAGTCCGCAGACTCAGATTCTCCTGCTTGAGTTTCTGGTTGCTATGTTGCAGGAAGCGGATGTAGTCGATGGCCTTGCGCAAGACAGCCGATTTATTCAGCTGCAAGGGGTGGGAGGGAGAGAGCGCAGGAGGGCAGGACTGCTTTGCAACACAGCTGCCTCAGGGCCTTTGCTGTTCTCTCTACATGGACTGCCTCTCCCCTAGTCATACCTACCTCCCAGGACGGCAGAAGGGGTAACATGTAAGATGCATAGAACAGTGCTTGGCTAGCTGCCGTTACTATTACTAATTTCTTTATCCCCACTCCCTTGCCTTCTCCACGTTTCTGCATATACATTACCTTAGGGAGGCCTTCCCTGACTCCTCCCCCAACTCCAATTTAGACCTGCCAACTCTCATATCCCGTTCCATGCTCTATTTTCCTCTGCAGCACTCAGCCCCCTCTGGTGTCCTCTCACACTGACTTATTGGTCCTGCTCACCGTCCGTCTGCCCCGCTGGGACCACAGATCCCTGAAGGCAGGATCTGTGTCTGTCTTTCTCACTGCTGCATCCCCACATCCTAGAGCAGCCCCTGGCAAACAGAAGACCCTCCATCATGTTTACCTGTCAAGTTCCATCAGTCTAGGGTGCAGCCCCAATCCTCTCTTCCTCTGGACCCCGATACCCCACCCACCCTGGTCACCCAGCCATACCCTGGCCAGGCCCTCGCCCGCACCTTCGCCTCAGTGCCCACTACCAGGTCCTTGAGCTCTACGATCTTGTCGTTGATGGAAGAGCGATAGCGCTTCTCGATGGCGTTGTGGGCCGTGCGCTTCTCACCACGGCTCTGGGACACCCCAGGGGCCTTCCCGCTGGCTGCCAGCCGGTTGATGGGCAGCTTATCCGTGTCCACCACCAGTGGCACTGTGGCCAGGATGGTTCCACCACTCACCAGGGTCTGCAGGCACCAGCACAAGTTAGCAGGTGATGTGTGTGTGTGCAGGCCCCACACCTCTCTGCCCCGTGCATGCCACCCACCTGCAACGGCCCTGTCTGCACAGCAGCACCAGAAGCCAGCGAGGCAATCCCTGTCGTCTTCATGGTGGCTCCCACATCTGTCTTCATGGCCGTCAGAAGCAGTGAATCGGCCTTGATGAAGTGGGGCTGAAGCAGGACCTGGGGGTGGGAGGCAGGGCTTGAGGCACGCATCTGGGCCTGGGCAGCCTCCCCTCCTGACCCCAGGCCAGATCTACTCACTGGGACCTGCTGGATCTGCGAGGCCACAGTGGTCGTTCCAGGGACCACTGGGGGTGTGGCTGTGGCTGCCAGCAGCTGCTGGGGGGCTGCACTCTGGACCTGGGTGTGCAAGGAGCCAGGGGGAGCCCCTGGCAGGGAAACCTGTGGCTGGCCAGTCAGCAGCTGCTGAGCGCTTGCTGGAGGGGTGCCTGCAGAGAGAAGGGTGGGGCTAAAGGCATAGGCTGTCTGAATCCACCTTAAGCCCACCCTTCAGGTCCCTATCATCGAGTGAGTCTCCCTGGGACCTCAGTTTCCCCATCTGCACAGTGGAGCTCTGGTGCACATGGGCCAGCTGTCCAGCCAGACATTTGCATTTTGAAGGGCAGCACTGATGGGGACACCCCTGGCAGAGTGGGAGCCAATACTTAATCCAACAGTAACTGTACCACAGTACTGCTCATGACAGTCCACTCAAGCAGCAGAGTGGAGACTCAATTCCTAAAGCCTGCAAATCCCTCTTCCAGGCCCCAGCAGACCCTGCCCTCCTTCCTAGGCCCCTGGCAGTCCATCCCCGTGCTCCTGCCACCCCCTTTTACCTGTAGAGAAGCCTGCAGCCAGGCTGGAGTAGCCCAGCATAGGGGCCGAGCTGCACAGGGGTGTGGACGGCGCCGGGCCTGGGAAGCTCTGAGCCAGCAGGGCTCTCGGCAGGGGCTGTGGGGCAGGGGGCTGCAGGATGCTCAGTGGCACAGGCTCCTCCTTGATACCAGGCCCACGGGAGAAGGCGGGCACAGATGGGTACATCTTTAATGGGGTAGGTGTAGTCTGGGGAGGAGACAGCAGCAGGGGCGCTGCTGCCTTGGAGCCCCCCAGGAGGCCTTCAAGGGGGGAGTCCAGCATGGCAGGAGGTGGGGACAAGCTGCCTGGGGAGCTGGCATCAGGGCTGGCCGGCTCTGTGCCCCCTGCCCCGCCCCCGGCATAGGGGGGGTCAAACAGGCCTGGGAAGTCGCTCTCCTGGTTGTTGATGAGCTGAAGCATGTCTGGGGAAGGAGAAAATGTGTGTGAACCAGCAATGGGAGGGCTGGCCCCAGACAATCGTCACACACTTGCACACGCAAGTGTCCATACAGTGTCCATGCCCTTGTCCATGCAGCCCACATTTGTGGGCATAGCCACAGGACACAAGCCCACCCTCACAAACAAGCCCATGCTCCCAGACCACAGTCATTTCTTGGGCACCCAAGTGAGGCCTGGTGCCCCAGGTGCATCTAAAAGCCCTTGGAACAACTTGAGGAGGCCAGTGCCTTGCTGGGACCATGGATCCATAAGGCTCATTAACCTGCCCTGCAGCTACGGTGGGGCGGAGCTGGGGCACTGCCAGCTTCAGAGTCTGAGCTCTTAACACCCCTGTATTTGTCTGGGCATCTGCTAACACCCTCCATCCACAGCACACACACACACTCATTCACTCAACCAGCATCATCCACTGAGTGCCCACACGCTGTTCCAGGCACTGTTCCAGGTACTGTTCCTGACCATGAACAGGACAGGAAAAATACCCTACCCAGAACCAGGGAACTTTCTGGGAAGCTGGAGATGTTGTATATCTTGATGTAGACAGTGGTGAATTTTTACTCCTGCCCTCAGGGAGCATACCTTCTAGAGAACATCCATCCCTGGGCCCTTACACATACACACACACTCACAGAGGCCTCGCACTGAGGGCTCCAATCCAGCCTCTAAGCGCTTGCTCAGGAGGTGACAAGTCCTTCCAGCCTGCCTCCCTTGCCGCTCCATACTCCATTACCACCTCCACCCCAGGACCAGCTCTGTGAAGAAGCATACCCACTCAGTCCAGGACAAAGGGAGTCCAGAGGCCCAGGTACAGCATTGCCCTGGCCCTACTTAGTTTCTCAATCTGTGAAATGGGGGCAGGCCTCACAGATCCAGCACATCTAATCCTCGGTGGGGGCAGGGGTGCAGACAAGGGCTGTTGGCCGGGAGAGCCCCGGGCCAGGCAGCTTCTACTCTCAGCCCAAGGTAGGGGAAGAGTGGCCACCTAGAGTAGGTGGGAAGAGACAGAGGCTCTTCAGACGGGTGACAGGCTGGCACCCCACCGCTGGCCACTCCTGACCTTTTCCTTCAAGGCTGTCCAGCAGGGTCCTCTGGGCACAAAATTTGAGAGGGGAACTGATAAATTGCTGAGCAGTGGGCAAGCCCCTCTACAGTTTACAGAGGTTAGAGAGAGGCCCAGCAAAAAGCAGACTAGCTAAAGGCCCTGAGAGGTGGTGGGATCCTCCATGACTAGCCCCACTATGGGTCCTGTGCCCCATTCCTCCCAGGGCAGCATGGGGTCCCCAAAGAGGAATGGCAGGGCAGTCCCCCAAGAGGATCCCACCTCAGAGCTAGGACACCTCCTGCCTTCCTGCATGATGAGTCTGGCAAAGGCAAGAACTCACTCGATGGATGAGGCATGACTCAGCCCATTTTACAGATGGAATTTAGAAATGGAGGCCCGGGCTGGGCCATCATCCTCCTGACACGAGGCTCTAGGAAGGCGGTGTGACCATTGGCCCCTCTACGATGAGAAAACTGAGCCGCAGAAAGTGACTTACAGACACACATGACCAGATGCCCCAGCTGCTGGCTACAAGGAGCCAGAACCCACAGGGGATTCAGCCCAGTCTACAAAATGCCCAGCCTTTTGTCTCTGTACCTCCCCTCCCCACCCCGCAGGAAGCCAGGAGCAAAGCTGCCCTCACCAACCCATTCCTCAGTGGCACAGACAGAGGCTCAGGGCCAAGCCAGCTGCTGGTCACGCAGCCAACCAGAGTGTCTCTGTGTGTTCCGGGCACAAACCCAGTCCCTGTGGGACCAGGCTTGGCTATTTGGGGCTTTGGTCTCCCCTCCATCAAAGGGAGTGCACTCTGTCCTTCCTTCCTCCTGGTACAGCCTGGGACCCCTCCCCCTCCACCCCAGCCTGGCCACAGCCCTCTCTCCCAGCTGGCAGCCAGCAGCCTGGCAAAGCTCAGCCCACGTCCCTCTGACCAGCTCAGGACACCCACCCACTGGGTCACTAGGTCAAAGGGCTCTCTCTGCAGGGCCCATGAGCACAAGCCAGGAGCCCCTCCCAGCCCCCTGCCCACCCCAGACTCGAGGTGGGGCCAAGGCCAACAACCTCTTCTCTTCAGTGGGCCTCCGTTTCCTCATCTGTAAAACAGAGATCAGACCCTTCTGGGCAGCTGCTTTGCCCCAAGGGCAGCTGCTCAGAGTGGGTGCTCGGTGTTGCCAGACCCCCTCCCTCTGACAGGCGTCCCAGCAGGAGGGGTCCCTAAAGCTTCAGTGGAGCTCAAAGGGGTATCAGGCTCAGCTTCTCTGGGTTCCTCACGTAAAAACCCTCACAGTCCTCCAGGATTATACAGGTCAAAAGTGCTTCAAACTGCAGAATCTCCCACCCGGTTCACACAAGCCCCTGTGAAAATGGGGAAACTGAAGCCCTGAAAGAAAAACTGACTGAATCCAGAACTGTGAACCAGTGGGTTCGAGACACCAAAAGGAGGGCCACCAAACAGGCCGGACTCCAGACACACAGAAGGACAACAGACTCCCTTTCTCCCTGCTTCCTCGGGCTTCCTGCTCCCCCCACCCCACCCCCTCTCAAGAAGGAGCAGAGCTTGGAGAAAAGCCACCCTCTTCCTCCAAAACCCCAGTCCTGCGTCGGCTCTGTACACAAACCCTTCCCCTGGACCAGGAGAGAATTGACAAGACGGGGGCGGGGGAGAGGTAGTCCACAAGCCTCCCCAGAGAGCCAGCGACTTACACTCCCCCTCCAGAGCTCTTTCCTACTCAGACCGAGTTCCTTAGCCCCACCATGGAAACCGGGATGATGTATCGCCCGCAGCGGAGATGGGGGACTGTAACAAAAGATCGGGGGTTCCTCAAAGAAATACCTTCGAACGTGCAGTCCATGGCGCCGCGGCCCAGCCCGCGCCCCCTCGAGGCGTCCAGGCGGCTAGCCCTGCCCGCCCCGTCACCACCCAGGGCGCGCGCGGTGCCGACTCCACCTGTCAGCACGCCCAAGGCTTTTAATAAAGCCCGCGACCCTGCCCGGGCCACGCCCCCCGAGCCACGGGCCGCGCATGGGGTGAGCCCGCACGGCCAATCAGCGCCACGCCACAGCCTCACTACTGGCCCCGCCCCGGCCTCGCCCTCCGACAGCAAAGGAGCTTGGGTTTCACTCGGCGGCGCTGAATGGGGCCGGGGTTACTCTTGGGCGCCAGCGCTTAACCCGCTCGGCGCCGGCGTTCGCTGGGGTTACTGGCGGTCACGGCTCCCCCAGCTCCTGCCCACTTGGTTCCCTCCTGTGAGAACTGGCGTGGGGTGGGTGCAGGGCCGTGGGTCAGAGCAGGGAGGACTAGGGCAGGGAGATCACTGGCTCCCTCACATCATGAGAAGTCTCGATCGCTCTAAGCCTCAGTTTACTCCTCTAGAAAATGGAACTATCACATCTCCGGGGCATCGAATGGGAAAAGTAAGGAAGATAACGTGGATGCAGCGCTTAGTACCCAAGGAACGTTTAACAAAGCCAAGGGTTGCCTGGTGGTGGCCGCCATGGGGACCTCCCCCTCCTGGGGCAACTCCAGCATGAGGCCAACCCCCACTCCAGGAGGGACTGATGGCTTGGGATCCAGGGGAGAAACCCTGACAACAGCGTGGGAAAAGGAAACCCATCGCCTACATCACACATCCAGGTAATCCTCAAACCCTGGGATCCTGACTCCCAGCACAGATGTCCCTTCTCAGGGGGGTCTGGAATAGGGAGTGGGAGTCAGTGAAGTCGGCCCCTCCCCCCGAAGTCTCAGCCCCTCAACACTGACGGAAGCCCACTTGCTTATTCACCATAAGGTTCTGGGGGCTGAGAAGGGACCCAGTCCCTGGACAAGGGTGAGATAACTATTTAATGCAGAGGCAGGGGTTCAGCCCAAGGGTGCTAGCCCTAGGGTGCCTAGGCCTGTCTCCCCTATGTATGAAGTAAAAGTTAGAGACACCAATGGACAGAGCCTGGCTGGCAGCTCTGGCTGCGAGCTCAGGCTTTTCAGCAAGTGGCTTTTGTAGCCAAGGAGACCAGCTGCCCCTCTTCCTGGCTCCAGGCCCAACCTCTGGGGAGGGGGGGCACTGAAACCCCAGGCAGGCAGACACAGCAGGGGGCTGGGGTCCCTTCTGGCCCCAATTTCTCTTCCTTTTCCAGGAGCCAGTTCTCCCTTACGGCTCCCAGCCCTCCCTCCCCTTCCCAGGAGCTAGGACCCTCAGGTCTTCCCTTCCATGGCCTGGGGAGGGGCTCCAAGGACAACGAAATTCTCTAGCACCTCTACTCCCTCTCCCTGCAGCTGACAGTACTCCTGCAAAAAAAAAAAAAAAAAAAAAAGCCCTGCTCTGGCCTCTCACGAGGGACCTAAGGCAGAGACAAGGCCTTGACCTAAAGGAACCCTGACTGACAGCTGAACCCCAGGCCTCATCATCCAGGCCTCAATGTGTCCCAGAGGTAGACCTCTGGCTTCGTTCTTTTGTCATTGAGACTTGGTGACCAGGAGCAGCAGGCTCTCAGGCAGAGGAGCAACCTGAGTGAAGATGCTGCTAGAAGACCAGCTGGGGGCCCCTAGGCACCAGGTGGCACGTGGAGGGGCCCACCACCCTCAGAAACTTGGGGCCTGAACTACCTCCCCACCCCCATCTCACTCTCTCCAGGGGCCAGATCTGAGGCCAATTTCTACAGAAGCTGGGCGCCAGGGCTGAGTGGGGTGGACACTGGAGAGCCAGCTCCCCAGCCACCCAGGGGGCAGCCTAGGGCCGCAAACGGGACTGGGTCACCCTCTCCCCTGACTTGTGGTGTGGTCCTGGGCAGGTCACTCCCCTCCCTGAGCCTATACCCCCTGGTGTGGGGAACAGCTGGGGTCTAGGAGAGCAAGTATGTAAAGCAGCAAAGGCTGCTCCTCCCCAGCGAGGCGAGGCGAGGCAGGGATCCAGAACTGGAAGGATAGGCGGGAACTGACTGAAATCTTCATGTCAGAGCCCCACAAGCCCTTGATGGGAATTTTGTTTCTGAAGGGGGGAAGCAGGCCCAGAGGCAGGTATGGCAGGGAGGTGCCTCGGGTACAAGTCTCAGGAAGCGCCTCCCTTTCCTGACCACAGCTGCAGTCCTGCACATTAAGACAAATGTCTCCAAATGGTAGCACATTCTCAGGTCAGCTCAGCTCTGTGCCA
Source organism: Trichechus manatus latirostris (assembly GCF_000243295.1). Classification (NCBI taxonomy): domain Eukaryota; kingdom Metazoa; phylum Chordata; class Mammalia; order Sirenia; family Trichechidae; genus Trichechus; species Trichechus manatus. The sequence continues at coordinate 2,350,359 of NW_004444016.1, read as the reverse complement.
GCCAGCCAACACTGGGCTCTCAGCAGAGATTCAAAGCCCTTCTGGTTCCTAGAGCACTCTCTGAACTTGGGGAGAGAGGAGGCACAGACACGGGCCTCCTCAGTGGGCCTCTCAGACCACACTATCCTTCACCTTCCCCCAGGCTTGTGAGGCCTAGACAGCCCTCCTTTTTCCTCTTCCTCCTCCTCTGTCCTGCCCTGATTCTATCAGGGTCCAATAGGAAACTTGAACACTGTCCCCCCCCACCCCCTTCCAGGCTCTACCTTCAAACCTCCCTCTGAAGGCAGACACAGGGAAGGCTTTCATTCCTGTTTATTCACTGCTGATTTATTCGGAGCCAATTTATTCGGTGAGGCCCAAGGATATCCTGAGACAGCCTCATGCCACAACCTTGCACAAGCCCAGCCCTGACCATCACAGGGTACTGGAGACCCACAGGGCTGCGGGGCCCAGAGGTCAGGAGCCAACAAACTGCAAAAAACAGCACGCAGTATGAACCTGGCACCACCACCACACATCAGGAGAACTGTGACAGTGACTCATGGACTCCCAGCTCACCACCTTGGGTACTGATGGAGGTCGCAGAGCAAGGCCAGGGCTGCAGGTGGGCACTTCTCCTCCCTAGCCACCTCCTTGGTAATGCAAGCCAGCAGAGTCTTGTGTCCCCAGCTGGTCAAGGATGCAAAGGGGCATAAGGCTGCCTTTTGTGCCTGCCAGCCGCCCCAGGAAAGCAGGTGTGTGCCGGCTCTTCCTGGAATGGGCTGGGCATGGGCCCTCTGGACAGATGAGGAAATTAAGGCTCAGAGGTCCCACAACTACCAAGCTAGGGCCTGGGTCTGCAGACCACACCCACACTCTTCACCCCGGCTTGCTCTGGCTCTGCCCCCCTCCTATCACTACTTGTCCCAGCTCAACCAATGCATGCAGATGAAGACTGGATGAGACGCCAGAAGCCCTGGAAGACCCAGCTCCAGCCCTGCCCCTCCCAGAGGCCTGCAGATCACCGCTCCCAGGCCCACTCCCAGCTGCCTCTCCGGATCAGAGGCCAGGCCTTGTCTGGAGGCTCTTCAAGGTTGGGGCCAAGGCCTGCACCAGCTCTGGCACCTAGCACAGGGCTGGCACGGGACCACAGAGCTAGGGGGTGGGGAACACAAGCCCCTGCCACCATCACCCTGCTGGCCTCTGGCCATCTGAGTCCCCCACTCCAGCTCTCACCAAGCCTCACCTTCCCAACTTTCTGTGCGTATAACACACTTACTGCCACCATGCATTTGCCCAGGCTGTCCCCTCTGCCAGGAACACCCTTCCACCATCTGTCCACTTGGCAAAGTGCTACGTCATCTTCTCACAGACTCCTCCCCCGTGCCCGCTCCACATACCAGCTCCCGACCATGCTGGCCACACTGTCAAGTTCTTCCCGAGTGGTGCTCTGTGAGGCCCAGCAAAGCGTTCTGAATTATGCTATGCTCAGCCTGTAATCTGGGGATTAAACACGTGGGCCAGCGCCAGTAGACACCCTGCCCCAGGTGTGGCCCAGGGCTCACACTGACCATTCTGGGCCTGGAGCAGTGGCACTTTTTTGTGTGGTCCTCTGCTGCACGGCAAACAGCCCCAGTCTAAAGAGTAGTGCTGCACACTTCTTTGTATAAGCGTTTCCCTTTCTGGACTTCTGCCCTGCAGCTGATTTTAAACCTGCCGTAGGCATGTTGGTCCACAGACTGCACACTGATTCAGAGCTGCCAGGCTGCTCTCTGGGAATGACAATGCTCCTGCAAAGTGCCCCTTTCCCCAGAGCATCACCAGCCCTGGGTTTTATCACTTTTATTTACTTTACCTTGCTTTGCTTAGCCCACCAGCTGTGGGGCTGGAACCTCAAAGGTGCTTTAATTTGCATTTCCAAGGCTGCCTTGATTGCCTTCTGTGTGCACCCAACCGTCAGGGGCTAGAGAACTCAGGAACAGCTGCTGTGCCACCCCCTTCCCCCCAGCCCCCACAGCTAGCTTCCTCAGCAGGCTCCTTATCCTCTGGACCCTGGGAAGCAATTCCTTCTGGGCCTGGATTCCCTGCTGCTTCCCCACAGACCTCCAGCCCCGCCCCCCAGCAGCCCCTGGGCCTGGGCCACAACAGGCTTGGCGGCAGTGGGCAAGTGGGCAGTGGGCAAGTGAGGTTTCATGAGGCCTTCACTCCACCTCTGTACAATGGCCAAGGAGCAGACAGGGCCTTTCTAAAGATGCTTCCAGCTCTACAGTCTCTGGTCTTTAATGGCAGCTTAGAAGGGGGTAATTTCTCCCCCGGCGTATGGGTAGAGGTGGGATGGCTCCCAGCTGGCTTTGCCCAGGCCCACCCTGTATCCCACCTAGAGACCCAGAACCCCCAGTGGTGAGGCTCAGAACTCTGAACCATGGCCCAGAAAATCCTAGAAACTTCCAACACATGCTTCTTGAATAATCGCTGCTAACAGATATTGAGCTAAACGTATTAGGCACCAGGCAGTGGCTCAGTGCTTCAAATTTCGAGACACTACCACTAACTGGCATTGACTGAGGGCCAGCTCTGTGCCCCACACTACTTATGCAACTGACTTGTTAAATTAGCTCATTTGATCCCCATAGCCCCAAGATGCTGGTTCTATTTTATTCCCACTTATATTGATAAAGTCAACATCAATATGAAGGTCAGAGAGGGTAAGCCACTTGTCCCAGGTCATGAAGCAGGGGCTAATGGTGGGCCCCCACCCTTCTAGCTGCAGGGGAAATGGGGCGTCAGAGACCTGAGGTGTGACTAGAAGTAAAGCCTGAAGGAAGATGGCTGGGAGGTCAGCTGGGGCAAGAACGTGAGCAGGTTCCAGGTCAGGGTGGGCCTCTCCATGCCACAAATTTCCCCTAGCCCTGTACCACGGCACACCAAGCCTCAAACCAGCCTGTAAGCTTCCCTTCCCATCCCCTCTCACCAGGGCCCCACCTCTGCATTTATCAGGCTCTCCCTGCCCTGCCAGCCAGCTCTGTGTAGTTCTCTGGGATCTGGATCTTGCACGCTGTATGGTCCCGGTCAGTTCCCGGGGTCAGAGGGTACATCTGACAGGGCCTGTGGCTGGCAGGGGACAGGGCCAGACACACTTCCTCTGGCCAGGCAGCAATTCCTGTCTGGGCTGCACCTGTCAGCAGAGCAAAGTCCAAGTCCTGGATGTCTGTCCAGTGGTGACCCCTGCCTAGAGCTGACCAGGTCACTAAGGATGTTTGTGTCTGGCTTTGTAAACAGTCGGGCAAGAGGTAACTCCTAGCCATCTGCCCATCAGCCCCTCTGGGACCCACTCCCAGCACCCTTCTCCCCATCCTGGTCTCCTCAGCGGCATTACGACAGGACCCACAGGGGCTCAGAGGCCCCTGAAGCTCAGACACACAGGGTAATTTCTCTAGAGGAACCACCATTCATGGCCATGCGGGGTGGGGGTGGGGTGGGGTTTCTGCCGTGCCAAGGCAGGACAAGGGGTGGCAAGGGAAGCATGTTTGCAGGCTGGACCCCAGGCCTGAGGGACACGGCACGGAGTAAGGGAGAAGGGGCATGACGCCAGGGCAGACACAGGAGTACTCAAGGGATGGGCTCTGGACATGAGAAATGCCACAGGAGGGGCTCGTTTGGCAAAATTATGCAGGGCCTGAGACCACTGCAAGATGAGGGATGGCATCTTGGGGGCACTAGGGAGCCACGGATAGTTTGGGACCCAGGGAATTATGCATACAGAGCTGTGCGCTGGGTAATGACAAGTCTAGAGCTGGTTTTCCCAGGAGTGCCTATCCTTAGTGTGACCAGAGGGAGATCTAGGGGCACAGATGCCCTGGGGAGAGGGGTAGGTGGTATGTGGCCTGCCGTGCCCTCTCCATCAGGGCTGGCCTGGGCCCTCAGAGGAAAGGCCTCCCCTGTGGTGGGGTTAGGCACCTTGGGAGGGACCCCTGGGCTGGGAGAGAGGAAGGGGAGCAGGGAAGGTGATCCAAGAGGGGAAGCTCTCTTCATGGGGAAGCCATGCTTGACCAGAGAGCAGCCGCCGCAAGGTGAGACAGACAAGGACAGACATGGAGGTGCTCCAGGCAGTGTGCCACCTAGACTTTAAGGTTCCCTCAGAATGCCCCTCTGTTTGTTGAAACATCTCAACTGGTATTCCATCAATTTCCTGGAGCCTTTTTTTTTTTTTGCAGTGCCTTCAGTGCAGATTGGATTGCACTGATGGAATACCAACTGAGATGTTTCAACAAATAGATGCAGTACTGGAGGTGCTCACTCATCTATGTCAAGAAATTTGGAAGACAGCTTCCTGGCCAACCGACTGGAAGAGATCCATATTTATGCCCATTTCAAAGAACGGTGATCCAACAGAATGCAGAAATTATTGAATATCACTAATATCACATGCAAGTAAAATTTTGCTGAAGAGCATTCAAAAGCAGTTGTAGCAGTACATCGACAGGAAACTGCCAGAAGTTCAAGCTGGATTCCAAAGAGGATGTGGAATGAGAGGTATCATTGCTGATGTCATATGGATCCTGGCTAAAAGCAGAGAATACCAGAAAGATCTTTACCTGTGTTTCAGTGACTATGTAAAGGCATTTGACCATGTGGAGCATAACAAATTATGGATAACACTGTGAAGAATGAAAATTCCAGAACATTTAATTGTCCTCATGAGGAACCTGTACATAGACCAAGAGGCAGTCATTCAAACAGAACAAGGGCATACTGCATGGTTTAAAATCAGGAAAGGTATGCATCAGGATTGTATCCTTTCACCATACTTATTCAATCTGTATGCTGACCAAATAATCCAAGAAGCGAGTCTATATGAAGAAAACCGGGGCATCAGGATTGAAAGAAGATTCATTAACAACCTGCAATATGCAGATGACACAACCTTGCTTGCTGAAAGCAAAGAAGACTTGAAGCACTTACTGATGAAGATCAAAGACTACAGCCTTCAGTATGGATTACACCTCAACATAAAGAAAACAAAAATCCTCACAACT
>NW_004444016.1:2309995-2345244 GCF_000243295.1 Trichechus manatus latirostris | reverse complement strand
TACAGCCTTCAGTATGGATTACACCTCAACATAAAGAAAACAAAAATCCTCACAACTGGACCAATAAGCAACATCACGATAAAAGGAGAAAACACTGAAGTAGGCAAGGATTTCGTTTTACTTGGATCCACAATCAACGCCCATAGAAGAAGCAGTCAGGAAATCAAACGACACATTGCACTGGGCAAATATGCTGCAAAAGACCTCTTTAAAGTGTTAAAAAGCAGAGATGTCACTTTCAGGACTAAGGTGCACCTGACCCAAGCAAGCCATGGTGTTTTAAACTGCCTCATATGCGTAAGAACAAATGTCTTGGAAAAAGTACAGCCAGAATGCTCCTTAAAAGCAAGGATGACAAGACTTCGTCTCACATACTTTGGACATGTTATCAGGAGGGAACAGTCCCTGGAGAAGGACATCATGCTTGGTAAAGTAGATGGTCAAGGAAAAAGAGGAAGACTCTCAATGAGATGGATTGACACAGTGGCTGCAAAAATAGGCTCAAGCATAGCAACAATTATGAGGATGGCATAGGACCAGGCAGTGTTTTGTTCTGTTGTACACAGGGTCGCTATGAGTTGGAACCGACTCAACAGCACCTAATAACAACAACAGAGTGCCCCTCAGTCAAGCCCACCCCCATGGTAACGCAGTGGCTCTCCCTTCCTGGCCATTCTAAACTCTGTCTGTAGTTGCGTCTTCTGCACTTACAAGCTTTTAAAGATCCAATAACTTCATCCTCAGTGGGAGGTGATAACGGCTATGGGCTTGATTATAATCCTAAACACGTGTGGAAGGCTGTCCCTCACCTTCCCTCTCAAGCAGCCACAAGGGAGCCCAGTGCAGGAGGAGGCCCAGAGCCAGAGGAGACAGAGCAGGGCTGGACTTGAACCCAGGGCAGTGCCCTGACCAACAGAGACATGACTCTACCCCAAAACCTGGCCACATGACGGAGGGTTTGGCCGAAGCCCTTGGCTGGCTCCCCAGGGCTAGTCCCCAGTCTTATGACTCAGATGCTGCTCTGGGTGGGGAGGGGGAGGCTGCAGTGTGGCCTCTGATTCCTCTGGGACCCACTCACAGGCCCCAGTATAGCCCACGTGGAGCCACCTCCCTGGTTCTCTGCTGCATTCGTTGCCCCTCCTTCCCGCCCTGCCCAGTCTTAGGAACACAGCGGCTAAGAGCTGGAATCCAGGCTCTGCATGGCCTGGCTGTGTGACCACGGGCAGACCACTTCCCCTCTCTGTGCCTCAAAAGGCTCTTCTCTGTAAGATGAAGATTAATGTCTACCTACTTGGGGTTGCTGGGAGGATTAAAGAGATGGCAGCACAGGCCTAGCATATAGTAAATGCTCAGTAAATGCTACCTGCTCATGTTGTGATCCTCCACCCCAGCCGCCAGCAGGAATTTCTAAAACACACCCTGCTCAGAACCCCCGGGGACTCCCTGCTGCCTCCTGGGTCTCCATCCTGGCACCCCCACTACTCTCCAGCAAACTGGGGCCCATGGAGCTACGCCTCCCCTCCAAGTTGCAGTCACTTCGGACTTCTCCAAAGGCAGGCCCAGCTCCACCCAGCAGCCCCTTCCATCCTCATCCTACGGAGCTGTGCTGCCACTTAGGAGGGCAAACCACCCCAGAGGTCCATCTGCAGGGGCCCCTGCGCACAAGTCAGAACTGCAGTGGTGGCTGACAGGGAGCAGAGCAAGCCACACTATGGTGAACAAAATGACCCCATTCTAATTTATTTCTTATTTCTAAATTGTGGTAAAATATACATAACATAAAATTTACCATTTTAACCATTTTTAAGTGTACAATTCAGTGGCATTAGTTGTATTCACATTGTTGTGTAACCATCACCACTGTTTATTTCCAGAACATTTCCATTACCCCAAAGAGAAACTCTGTACCCCTCTCTAGTCTAATTTATAAAAAATACATCTTAGTGACTGCCTGGGGCTGGGAATGGGGAGTCATTGTGAACAGACAGGAGGGGTCACTAAAAGTGGTGATGGTCACACAGCTCAGAAATTGACTAAAAATTACTGAATTGTACACTTAAAATGGGTACATTTTATGGAATGTAAATTATATTTTATGGTAATTTTACGGTATATAAACTATACCTCAATAAACTTCTTTTTTAAAAAGGTAGGTGAAGAGTATGGAGCCATGCCAAAAAATACACACACACACACACAAAGGAAATAATCCCCTAAATAATTAATAGGGCTTATCTCTGGGTGGTGGGTTTAAGGAGAATTTTCTTTTCTTCTGTTTGCACACCCGCACTTTCTAATTTTTCTACAGTGAAAAGATTAATTGTGTAATTGGGGAAACAGCACACGCAGTTTGAATAAAACATAACTCCTCCTCTGCAGTGGACAAACCTCCACTCCCGCCCAGCAAGCAGGGGCTGCCCAGTGCTCAGGGGCCTTGGGGCCCTCTCATTGCTCAGACCAGCAAGGGCCTGAATGCTGCCCAGGCCTAGCATCTGGACGGGAGTAGATAACTTCTAGAGGTGAGCTGAGGAAGACCTGTGCCAGATCTCGTGTCCCTATGCACGTCTCTGACTCAGCTGTCCCAACTCCCCTGTTGGGGGTGGGGGGCTTGCACCCTCAGTTTTTGAGAGGGGTAAAGTGAGACAGGCCCAGAGGATAGGACGCCTAGGCAGGGTGGCACAGTAAGTGAGCTGTGTCCAGATTCAGGTCCCGACTCCAAAGCTCCTGCTCTTGCCCCTCGGCCATGTTGACTCTACCGCTGCTCTCATCGGCCCAGCACTAAAAACAGGGAATGGAGTCAGGCCCAGGGAGTTCACGGGTTCAGAGGTTCACCACTGGGCCTGGGGAGCTCAGGGGTTCACCACTCCAGAGCACAGTGAGGACAGCCCCTCCTGCCAAGGCTGGGACAGGCTGCCGAGCTCTCAGCCAGCCTTGGAAAAGTTCCTCCATCAGGTTCCCTCCTCTGAGGTCCTCTCCTCCCCAGGCCCCAGGGGAAGGCAGGCTGGTAAAGCTGGGCTGGTCACCAGCTAGGCTAATCCGCAAGGCTGCAGTAGGGCAGGAGTGGGCGGCTCAGACTGTGTTGCCCACCCCCAGGAGGTCACAAGCCCACAGACACGCTCATCCAAGCTGTGGGAGGATCTAGTCCCCCAGCTTGCTCCTGGGCCCTTGGCCTCCGTTTCCCCACTCGTCAAGTGCAACTCAGCCCGTGCTGCTAAAAGTCGCACACAGCAACCTTGCTGGGCAATGTGCCGGGGCTGCCCACACAGCGGAGGAAACAGCCCCTGACCGGTGTCCCTGCTGCCCCTGTTAGCGCCAGTTTCTCTGCTCCAAAACCCTTCCTCGGAGAGGCCGCCTCTGACGGCTTTACCCTCAACCCACCCCAAGGTGCAACTAAATGTCCGTTTGCGAATTTGTGTGAGTGTGCTCCCCAGAGGAGGGGATGACAGCCTGGCCCACTTGACCCGAGGGAGGAACGCGACAGGGCCGGGCGCGCGCCTGCGCACGAGCTCCCGCGCCGCGCTGAACTCTCGGCCGGAGGGAATGACCAAGAGTAACCCCGCGCTGACGTCATTGCCGGAGCAGGGGCGGGCCGGGTGACTCCGGGTCCCAGTTCCCACCGCGGCCCGGGGGGTCGGAGACTCGAGGGCCCAGGGCGCGGGGACCCAGGCGCCTGAGACATTAGGGTACCCGGGCGCGGCCCGGCGTGTGGACCCCGCGGCCCCGCGAAGCGGGATAGGCTCGGCGCGGCCCGGAGGCTCCAGGCGCGCAGCCCGGAGATGCCGGGGACCCGCGCTGCCAAGTGCCGAGCGGCCGGCGGGCCAGGACCGCGCCCCGGGCCCCGGGCCCGCGCGCCCACGCACCTTCGATGTCGGTCAGCAGCGCAGCGTCCAGCTCGCACGGGGCAGCCAGTGTCTGCTCCAAGGCCGCCTCGCTGAAAGGCGGCCCGTCCATGGCGCAGCGCCTCCTCCGGGCTGCCCACCGGCCCCCGCGCTCGCGCCCCGCTCTGGCCTCCGTGGCAGCCGGCGCCGGCGGAAAGTCCCTCGGACGCTGGGTTCCCCTGGCGGCGGCGGTCCGCCTGGCGGGCGCGGCGGGGCGGAGCGGGGCGCGGAGGCCACGCCCCTCCCGATCGACGGCCCTGCCTCACCTGGGCAGAGCCGGGATCCCAGCCCATGCCAGTGGGCCAGTCTGGACTGCCCCCTCCCCCACCCTCTCCACCCCGGCAGGGGCAACTTCTGTCACTTCATCCATCCTGACGCCACCACAGCCTCGGGCCAACTGTTTGGGAGCCCAGGCAGGTCACCGCCCCTCCCTGGGCCTCAGTTTCTCCAGCCCCAAGCAAGGGGGTCTGAGTGGAAGCCCCAGGACTCAAGGTCTGTGTTATTTAGTGCTGCTATAACAGAAATACACAAGTGGGTGGCTTTAACAAACAGAAATTTATTTTCTCACAGTTTTAGGAGGGCCTGGAAGTCCGAATTCAGAGCCCCGGCTCTAGGGGAAGGCTTTCTCTCTGTCTGCTCTGGGAGAAGGTCATTGTCTCTTCTCAACTTCTGCTCCTGGGCAATCTTCATGTGACTTGGCATGTGTCTTTACCATCTCAGCTCTGCTGGCTTGTTTAATCTTTTATCTCAAAAGAGATTGACTCAAGATAACACTCTACAGTTACAGCTCTGCCCAGACCTGCTGTGTGGACTTGAGCTAATTGCATCACCGCTCTGTGCCTCAGTTTTCTCATCTGCAGCAGGGGCCTAGTGATGCCTCTCAATAGGCTGGCTGTGAGGTTGCCTGTGAGATCAGCCTGACCTTCCTGCAGAAGAGCTTTCCTTGCCCCAGGAGAAGGCTGGCCTCTTCAGGAGGGGGTGGCTGAAAGGGAGCCTGAAGAGGTTGGAATTTCCCATCCTATCATGATCAGGGCCCCAGAGAGACAGTGGCCTGCCCGAGGCCACACAGCTACTCAGGAAACCCAGCAGGGCTGGGGCTTGGGGCTGTTTGACTCCAAACTTGGTGCAGCAGAGTCAACGGCATGAGGAAGAAGCTGAGCTTTAGCCCTGAGCCATGTTGCCCTGGGCCTTCACAGACTGGGGCCAGGTCAGCAGGCAGCCCTGCTGGGAAAAGGGCTGGAGTCCTAACCCTGGGCCCTGTGGCTTGGGGACAGAGCCAGGTAGGACAGGTGGGAGGGAAGGTGTCCCAGCGATGTGAATTAAAATAAACAGAACTGACATTCAGGAATCTAAAAGTGAGAAGGCAGTGAGTGAGCTCCCTGTCCCTGCAGGAATGCAATCAGAGACAGGCAACCTTGGTAGGAGGCAGCAAAGGAAATGGCTCATCAGGGGTCTGGAGCCCATGGCCCTCCTATCCCTGGGTCTTGGTGAGTCATGCTCTCCCAAAGATGGCCTAGTTTAGACTCCAGATATAGCCCGTTTGGTCACGCCCTCCAAGAGTAAAATCAGTGGCTCACTTTAGGAGCAGGGAGCCTGGGCTGAGAGAGGCTTGTCCTGGACATGCAGCTTTCTTTGTTCCCCTCCTGGAAGTGGCTGTCATAGAAAATTACCCAGAAGAGGGGTGGCTAGGAGCCATGGGGGGCTCTCCGAACCACATCTCCTGCATGAGTGGCCCTACTCAGGCATCTACACAGAACCTCGACCCTCTGGATGAGCTTCTGTTCAGTAACCAATGAAACCTCCTCCCTCCCCCGCAGCCCCTGAGGAGCTAGGCGCCCAGGAGGCCTCAGGGAATCTGGTGACTTCCCTGAAAATTCAAATAGCCTTTTCCAGGGAGAGGGGTGGGCCGAGGAGGGATGCTGGGTGAAGCCTAAAGACCACTTCCTTGAAGTCTGGCAGCCAGTGTGGTTTTTCGTCTGTTTGCTGAACGACTTAATTCCCCTTTCTGAGCCTCAGCTACTGATCTGTAAAGAGGGACTAGGCCTTTCTGCAGTCAGTCACTTTCAGAACAGACCTGCCTAACTATTCTTTAAATGGTTTTGCTACATATGGCACAATAAATACTCCATGACTGCAGGAGTTAGGGGAGAGGGAGAGAGGGTGAGGTAAGGTCAAGGGGAGCCCAGCAGCACAGACTGGAAATGCCAGTTGAGACTGAAGGCTGGCTAAAGCCCCCCCATGGGGCATAGTCCAAGATGGGGGTGGGGGGCTATAAATCTTTGCCACCAAAGAGAGGAAACTTTGCTCCATGGGCTGGAATTTCCATGGCAACCCTCAAGGACAGGGTGGGGAAAGCCTAGCTGGGGACCCTGTTCCTCAGGGGAATCTGCTGGTCTTGCCCACTCCTCCCCTTCAAAGATCCAAAGACCCTAAAAAAGACCCCTCCTGGCTGGGCAGGTCTGAGCACACACCGGAACTGGACCAGCCTGTGGTTGCCCCCTGTCCTGGAGTGCTGAGGAGAGGGTGAGGGCTGGGGAGCCCGCCAGCTGCATCCACACTGGCAGCAAGTCTTGAGCACTTACAGTGGGCCGATCCTGTGCCAAGTACTTTTCCTGTATTAACCCATTTATTCCTGCCCCCATTTCACGAATGAGGAAACTGAGGCATGGGGCCGTGAGGGAGTTGCCCATGGCAGCAATGTTGCCCCTGATTGTCAGGGCTGGGGGGTGGGGAGTAGGGAGGAGGCAGTGTTAGGAGTAGACCAGTTCTTCACCCGAGGAAGTTGGGGCGCCGGGCCAGAGAAGCCCCGCCCCGCGGGCCACCGGGCAGCCAATGGGCGCTTGACCCGCAGTGGGGTGACGTGGCGTCACAGCCTAACTCCTGAGAGTCCTGCCCGGGTCACATGCGCTGAGCCCACTCACCGGGGCTGGGGGTGCTGGTAGAGCCGGCCCTGGGGCCCTCTGGGCCTGCTACATCTGCCTGGCCGCCAGGCCAGACACCTGGCTGGGACTGCCGCCAGGTGCGCGTCCGGGGCACCCGGGCGGGGCTGGTCGGGGGCGGCCCCTGCCTCCGCCCCGGGGCCTCCTGCCGGGACTGTGCGGGCGCCTTCGGAGGGCTTGGCTCAGCCGGGGGCACCCAGCCCGACCTCAGCTTTGCCAACTGTGAGAGAGGGGTTCGAATCCCCCCTTCCTGCCCTGGGCGACTTAGAGACAGGGAGGTGTCTTCTGTGGGTTCTGAGTCGTTGGGGGCAGTGGCCAGCGCCAACAGGGCCTCCCTGGGCCCTCGGTGCCCTGAGCTCATTGGGGGCGGAGGGGCAGTTAGGTGCCTGGGGGGCTGCCATTAGGCCGGAGGCCACTGAGACCCCGGCCTGCCCCACCTCTGGAGCCCCTGCCGCCCTGCCTGCTCTCAGTTTAAACTTCATTTCTGCAGTAGCTAAGCAGGACCCTCCCCAGGTGACAGGGGAGGGGCCAGACAAGGGGAAGAAACATACCCAGGGGCGGCGACACCCCCGTTTCCCCTTCTGTACCAGGGACTGGATGGCTGTTGACCTGATGATTGTGTATGACTGTGTTCTCATTCCTGCGTGGCCTCCTTTGCTAGCTGGGCATGCGACCCCAGCTCTACACTTCCACACCTGCTCTGCCCTGCAGGCTCATGGATGTGGGCACCTCCAGGTCCTCCAGGTCAGCCACCTGACAGGCCCTTCACTCAAGTGAGGGGCAAGGCTCACAGAAATGGACCCCTGCCCCCTAAGGGCTGGCTGGCTATTTGGAGAGAGGCCAAGGGTAGATTGAGGGGGAGTCACAGACCTGAGTGGATGTTGGGGGCAGGGAGAGTGAGAGGGGACCCCAGGCATCACCTGACCCCCCACCAAGGCCAAATGTAGCCACAGATGGGTTCTGATTTTGAGTTAGTTGTCAAAACTTAGGTTTCACCTGAAGGCTGGGTTTCTGGCTTTTTTACTAAAAAATGGATCTCTGAGAGTGACAACTGGCTGCCCCTTTAGCCAGGACTGTGAGCTCCTTCCACAATCCCATCCCACCCTGGTACCACACCCAATCCACTTCACTCACTCTGTTAACTACCAGGCGCCTGTGGCATCAGCTGTGCTGCCTGTGAGCCCATTTCCCAGGTTGAAGGGTGAAGGCAGAGGTGGGCACGTACATGCTCAGCAACACATGGTGACACTGCAGCCAGGCTAGTGCTCTCAAGCGAGCATTCATGGTGGCAGGGAGGGGATGGTTCCAGACTGAACATTTTCTGGAAATGTTCCACTGACACCCTGGTGCTGAGAGCAGAGATTTTGCTTCCCGAGGTATGAGGGCCTTGGCTTGGAGGCCCTGGCCAGACCCGTCTAGAGGCCACCCAGCAAGCCCTGGTAGAGGCTCCTCCAAAATAAACTGCAGTTTCTGGGTGCTCTGCACCTCCCTCCCCTTGGGGCCGAAAGGAGACACTTTTCTTGGAAAAGAGGTGGGTTGGAAACAGCTCCCTTTTCAGGTGCTTCAGTGTGGGACACGCTGGCCCCACAGTGCTCTACACTGCCCCTTCCAGGTCTCTGGGGAGGGAAACTACAGCCAGAAAGCAGCCCCTCCCAGGGCTCCAGGAAAGAGCCACAGATGAGGGCAGGTGGAGGAGGATGCCCTGAAAGGCTCTGTCCAAGTCTATGCCCCCAGGCGTGTCACTCCCATCTCTGGCCCTGTCCATCCCCACTTCAGTGACCATCTATTATTTGTGCCTGCCCAGATTTCATCCCCCCTCTGTTAACAGCCTGGTTTTCCATGGTGGATTCTGGGACTTTCGCTGGAACTATTGGGAAAGAGTTGCCCTCTGTCAGACTGGAGCTGTTGGCAACCTTCAGTTAACCACATGAAGAGCCAACTCAGAGGAAGCAGACTAAAGATGGAGAGAGGCAGATTTCTGATGAAATCCCTAAGCACCTGTATCCAGCTGTGCCTGAAAGTGGAAATAACTGAATATCAGTTACATAAGTCAATGAATTCCTCTTTCTGGTTAAACTCATTTCTGTCACAACCAAGCCAAATCTAATGAGGGGTCTGGGCTGCAAATTACCCCCATCTTGGACAGTCATAACAAACCTTAGCATATTAAAAGCTCATTGAGGCCCTGCTGCTGCTTAACTTTAATCCAGCATTTCCCAAATGTGTCCCTCCACAGGAAACCCCCCTTCAGGAATAACTGTTAATGTATTGGGGAAATGCACCTTGCCAAGGGCTCACCAGGGATCTTAAGGTCCCTCCTGGAGGCTGGCCAGTCAGGCCAGAGTTGCATGGCCTTGCTCTCCCTCCTCTGTGGCTGGCCTGCCTGCTCCAGCTGTCAGCCTGGCTGCTGCCCCAGAGCCTCCCACCTTACAGGCCTCAGAATAGAGCTCCGATGCTTCCTGGCTGCAGAGTGTCCTGGCTTCTGAGAACCAGGCCCCGAGCTCCTTGAGGGTAGGACCCCAGCAGCTTGCCCATTCAGCACCAACCTGGCACATGGCAGGCTCTGTGGAACCTGGGCAGAAAGCATAAGTGTCTGGGTATGCTGGCAACCTCCTTTCCCAAGGAGCAGAACAGGCCCAGGGCTCTTCTTGTGCGCACAGCGCCACGGGGCGGGGCACAGGGTGGGCTCAGGATCCCTGCTGTCTAGTCACAGGGACCCCAGGACTCAGGCCTGGCTAAGCACACCACCCCCTCCCACCGCCCCTCCCCAGGGGCATCTTCCTTCCTCACCTGGCTGGAAGCAGGCAGGGCCTCCACAGAGCTCCCTGGAGACCAGGAAAACAGCTGGCCTCAGGGAGCTGAGAGCTGCTGCTTCTGGCCTGGGCTGGTGGTCCCAACACGCCCCCGCCCCAGTCATGGGCCCACTTGCCTCCTGCCAGCTGGCAGGGGGGCCCCATCCTGAGCCACCTTCCCAGCAGTGCCTCATGTTCAGGGTGGGCGGGACAGTGTCCTTTCTGCCCACTCTTCCGTGGCCCTGGCCTGGGGCCCAAGGTCTGGGTTTGAGCCCTCGCTCTGCTGCTAATCCCTGTGCAACCTTGGCAAGCTTACATCCTGCAGGCCTGTTTCTTCTCCTGAGCAGTGGCTCCGCATTGACTCCACATGCACCTGAGGGTCCCTCCTCAAGCCCCTGAGCCACTCTGAGAAGGCACAGGCACCAACAGCTCCCACAACCCACCCCTCAATTAACCCTCTATGCCTCTAGGGTCCGGAGAAGCCCCTCTTGAAGGCAAGACGAGGAGAGCAGCCTTTTTAAAGGGAGAGAGGGTTGCGGGGGGAGATGAGAGAAGAGGGGATCAGTGACTACTGAAGGTTACGGGTTTCTTTTTGGCATGATGAAAAATGTTCTAAAATTGTGGTGGCAGTTGCACAAATGCTGTGAATACACTAAAGGACACCGAATTGTGCACTTTAAATGGGTGAATTGTAGGTATGGCATACGAATTTTATCTCAGTAAAACTGTTACCAAAAAAGGGGAGAGGAAGCTACTTCTCAAACTCATAAGCTCTGCAGGATTCAGATGCCCAGATGTTTGGGGAGCCTAGCTGAGGAGGGCTGAAGGGGACTGAGGCCTATTTGCTTAAGTGCCTTGGGTGCTCCAGGCCCTGGGTGTGTGCCTCCCTCCACATGCTGGGCTGGGGATGAGCCACGGAAGAACCACTGCACCTAGCACCCGAGCTCTCGGGCAGTCTGAGCAGGTTTACAGTCATCACAACCAATGCCCCAAACCGGGCCATGCCAGGCTGGCCCTGCAAGGATGGTGGTGGGGTTTTCCTCCAGGCCAGACTCCCCTGGCAGGCAGGGGGCTCTCAGCCAGTCTGGGTGGTGGTGGGGTAGCTCCCCAGAAAGCCCTGCTTACAGAAAACAAGGAGTCAGGTCTGGCAGGTACAACAACCAGTCACAGCAACTCGACAGTGGTCACACAGGAAAGCTTATTTATTTGTCATGGAGTATTTTACATGCAAGAACCCAAACTAGAGAGATGACACTGAAGGGGTGCCAGTGGGTGGCTGGCCACTCTGGGCTGCTCTGAGCTTCACACACACTGACCGCCCCCAGAAACATGTGACAAGGACAGGGAAACCAGGCTCCAGGGGTGACTGGACAACGAGCTCCACACATTCCACTTTTTTACAGCCCCTACAATCCTGAGAACTCCCACAAGTGCAAACTTTAGGAAATGCATATCCACCCCCTTCTCCAGGAGCACCTGGAGACTGACATACCAGAGCAGCAGTTACTATTTGGGCCATGTCCCTGAGGCTGTGGCTGCAAGGGAAGCCTAGCTTGGACCCCAGTGGGCAGGAAGGGCTGGAGGTGGGTGTGAGGAGATGGGCACTGCAGGGCCTCACAGGAGCGGCTTCTAGGCAAAATACACTTATTGCAGTTGGTGACGACGGCTGGCTGTGACTCTGCATGGGTGAGTGGGGGGACTGGCCCTCCTAACATGAGCCCATGGGGGACATAGCCAGGCAGAGAGCACAGCCTCCTCCACAGCACTCCCACCAGACCTGCTGGGCATGGGCCTGCACCTAGGAAGACCATGGCCTACCCTGAACTGTCCTAGGCTAGGCCAACTGTGCAGAAGCATGTGGGCGTGGGGCAAGGGTGGGCGCAGGTGGGCTGTGGGGACCCAAAGTCTTCCAGAGCCCTTGCCACTAGCCTCCTGGCAGGACCTGGAGGCAACGCTGGTGGGGGACAGGTGCTCCTGTCCCGTCCCCTGCTTTGGACCTCTGGTGGGGAGGGGAAGGGCAGACAGTACTAGTCTCTCAGACAGCAGGGTCATTTACACTGAGGTGCTGACAGAAAGACACAAAGACAGATGAATGGTCACCTTTCCCTCTGGTCCAGGCCAGCAACAAGCCCTCTCAAGCTGGTACACGAGTCTGTCATTCCCCCAGACGGGCCCAGTCCACCTGCCTGGTGCCCAGGGTACCCAGGCAGGGACCAGCAGCTCTGTCAGACTTCACTCGCCTCACCGCTGCCCACTGGCCAAAAAGGCAGGCCGGAGGAGAGGGTTAGTTTTCACATCTCGGTACACACGAATACAGAACAGGTTAAACACATCCCCAAGAAAATATTTTGACAAAATAAATATTTTAACCTATAATCAGGTATAATTAGTGCTTATGGGGAAACCCACCAATAATTTAGTGTAATTAAGTAAATACTGTATCTATGATTTCTAACACCTGTAGAGACTGGGCTTGGGAGGGTCTGGATTTCCTGCAAGGAAGCTGCCCCTTTCGTACCTGCGGGCCTGCGGGCTCTGCTGCCAGACTTGGGGGTGGGCCCCATGCCCAGGGTGCTGCAGCCTCAAGGCACCCTACAGAGGTGCACAGATCCCCTCAAGGCACTGGGGCCTGTGCGTGCTTCCTTGGCAGGCCTAGAGTCCCCTCAGCCTACATGGGGCAGCTCCCTCTGGACGGGATGTTGGAGTAAGAGGCACCAGGAGCCATCACAGGGGTGGTGCTGGGCTGGGACCATGGGTGATACTTCTCTGTGTGGACCAATGGCTTCCTGCCATCCCACAGGATCCTGCCACCCCACTGCCTGTCAGGCTCTGGCCACAGTTACTAAGGACAACTGCTCCTGGGGTCTCCCTGGGAGGTGCTCCTCTTCTTCTTCCTCTCAGCCTCTGCAGGCTCCTGGCCATAAGGGGCTTCCCCTTCACCAGGCAGGGGGCTGGCTGTCCCTCAGAGGCCCCTGGTATGGCTGTGGGGTGTGGGGCCACAGCACTGACTGTAGAGGGCAGGGAAAGCCTGGCTCCCCACCCCATAGCTCCTTGTCCTCCACAGAAACCACCCCTCAGACTGCTCCAGGGCTGGGATACTAGCAGGTCTCTGGACACACTCGGACCACCTTCTCTGCAGTTGGCATCAAGCTAGCTGACTTCAGAGTCCCAGCAGCCAAGATGAGTCTCAGCGGCTCTGCCCTGGAGGACCGTGGAGCTGACCATGGGTGGAAGGGGAAGTGCAGTGGCTGCCAGAGAGGCCGGCCTGGAATCAGGCTGGCAGGACCTGAGGACGAAGAGCATCCTGGGCATTGCTGAGGAACTGGAGTGTGGCACCACCAGCTGGTCCTGCTAGATGGGCCCCCAGTCAGACCCGGGGTATCCCCTCTGGAGGAAGCTGGAGTGGTGCCAGGCTGGACATGGGTGCTGAGTTGCTCGGCTCCCCGCTCCTGTGGGCGCTCAACACAGCCTCAGCTCCAGTCCGAGTGCTCTTCCCAGATTCCATGCCGCTGCTCTTTCCCTCCTCAGGCTGCTGTGCTGGTGGTGACAGCCCAGCTTCTAGGCCATCCTGACCAGTGGGAGGGATGACAACTACCAAGTCGGGACACAGGGTGGCCCAGGCTGCCTGCTGGAGGGGACAGGGATGGACTAGCCATGCAGCCCCCCGCCCCCACCCCCACAAGCTCACAGCAGGTGGGAAGCAGCTGCAGCAGCACTGTCCTCATTCTGGGCCACAGCAGCACAGGGTAGGGGGAGCATCAGGCTGGACCAGGGCATGGCTGAGCCCCATGCCATTCACCCGCAGCTAGGAGATACACCAGAAGGACAGAAGGGGAGAGCAGGGTGTTGCCAGGCCTGCCAGCTGCCTCCCAAGTCAGCTTGGGGAGAAGGTGCAAATCTGCTGCTGGGGGAACCCAGGGTGGGAGGAGGTCACGCTGTCCCGGGTCTGTGGGGGAGACTGAGGCCCACAGGAGTGGGGCAGGACCTCAGTGCTGTTCTGGCCACTTGGCTGCCTGGGTTCTCCGAGCTGTCTTGGAGGCAGAGGTACACAGGCTGCCCCAGGCCCAGCCAGAGTCCCGAGGTGGTGCATTCACAAGCACCTGAAGCCCTTCCCAAGCAAATCCCTCCACAGAGAGCCTACAAGGGGCTGCTGTGGTACAGGATGTGCATGGGGCATTTGGGCTACAGTAGTGTTAGCTCTTCGAGCACTAACAAGTGTGCCACATGGCCACTGTCCATGGGCTGGCTAGGGCGGCCCTCACAGCCCTCTTGGACTCTCCCATGCCAGGGGCCTGCAGGAGCCAGCTCAGGCATAGGCCTGGGCGAGCAGCTCAGTGATGGAGATTGGGACAAGAAGGTGAGAGACCACACAGGACATCCCACATAGCCTTCTAAAGTGCTAGCATGCCAGGTGCTGTGGCTGACACATGTCAGGGAGCCCGAGGAGGGATGCTTGGCCTGGGCATGCCAGCGAGCCAGTGCAGCAGCACACAGCCCTTCTGGAAGAGGGGCACAGGCGGCAGGCCCGCCAAGGAGAACTGCTGGGCCCGGGGGAGGGGGCGACTGGGGCCTGCTCCACCCAGAGCTGGCCATGCTGCCTGCTCCCCCTGGGAGGGAGCATGAAGAAGGGGTGGCGGTGGGGGCAAGGGGCTCAGCTGCAGCGAGGCTGTCCCACCCCCAGAGAAATGAAGGTGGTTAAAGTCGGTCCTGATGAGTGGGAGGCCTGGGAGCAAGCACAGTGGAGTTTCCATGGAGACACAGGTGCGAGCCTGGGAGAAGGGGCCAGTGCCCATTGCCGGGGACACCAAGGACATCGATCACCGGGCCTCTGGGCAGGCAAACCACAACCACAGCTCACAGGGCAAAGAGGGCGTCCTCAGGCCGCTCAGGCTTCTTCCGGCCGGAGGGAGCTGAGGCTGGGGCCAGGGCTGGGGCCGGGGCCTCCACCGGGGGTGAGGGGAGATTAGGGACCATTTCAGCAGCTTTGGCTCTTTCTTCAAGGAATTTATCAAACTCTGCAAACAAAAACCAAGGCAAGGGCAGGACAGGTCAGGGGGCTTAGCCCCTCTCTAAGTCACCTTATTAAAGTCCTTGAGTTGAAGTAGCCCCACCCTTGCTTGTTCCCCACAAGCTCTGCTTAACCCAGTCTCTCCAGGAGTCTCCCCACATGAGCCCTACCCCTCTCCCAGATCCTGCCATCTCCACACACTGTCCTGGGCCCCCAGGGCACCCCCTACTCCTTGCTGCCAGGGAGGGAGGCAGGGTGGTGGCACCGCCAGCTGGAGCCCAAAGGCAGGGACTGTTTCTGGGCACTGACCTCAAGGAAGTCACACCCCACTCCAGGGCCTCCATTTCCTCCCCTGCCACCTCTAGGGCGAGGGGAAGTGGGCAGCAGGCAGCTGCGGTCTAGGGCGAAGGAGAGTCCCACTTCCTCTAAGAAGCCTCCCCCCGAGAATTGTACGGGAGGCTCCCAGCTCTCATAGCCTTGAAGGACCCAAGGGAAAGGCCAGTGGGTGCAGCCCCTATTCTTGCCCCACCCACTGATGTGTGGTTTTCCATTTTTCCACATCAGTCCTGAGGGCAGGGCAGGGCAGGGCAGGGAGAGCTGGAGGAGTGAGATCCTGACCCCACCCTCCCCTACCAAAGGGAGTAGCTGGGGAAGCCGGTGGGGAAAGAGAGTTGTGTCCACCTCTTACATCGTGCGTGAACACCAAAGGGCTCCTGTCCTCTCCCTCGGCCCTGAGGGGATCTGACCCATGGACAGCAGGATTAGACAGCAAGGGGGAGACAGTGGGGAAGGACGTGGGTGAGGAGAGGGATGGGGCAGCGGGCCGAAGACAGGCAGATGGTGGAATGGGGCTGAGATGGGAGACACCAGGTAAGGGGCCGTGACGGAGAAGGAATCCTTTGTTGCACCCGCAGAAGAAATGATGCTCTCAGGAGACGCCATGCCCAGGAAGCCCCTCCCCACCGGCTGCCATCCGGTGCTGTGCCTTCACCCCCAGCAGAGTCTTGATACACTGAGCTAACCATAAAACCCTGTGTCTCGCCTCTGGAGTAGACTGAGCACTCAAGGGGGGACAAGCTGGTGAAGAGCACAGGCCCTGGGGTCACACTGCCCTGGGGTGGTAGTCTGTGACCACAACTCCCTAGCCCTGTGACTTTTTAAAGCCACATGTTCTTTCTGATCTCACTTCGCGATAAGCAAGATGGGAGAAGTGACACCTTCCTCATTGGAATGAGGCCCAGATGGGGTCTAAGCCATGAAGTCCATGGCACAGGGCCTGGCACCAGGCCAGGGGTGGGCGCAGGGGATGGAGGTCATACCTTCACTAGTGACCCCTTCCTCTGGGTCATCACCTTTCTGTGAAAGAAGCAGAAACAGGCGCATTAGGCCCCATAGCTGCCCCACCCCCTCCACCTCAACTCCCACCCCCACCAGAGAGCCCACTGCCCACTTTTCCCCAGCTCCCAGAGTCTATGACAGCAAAGTAGTGCTCTTCTTACTGGAGAAACAGAAACTGTTTACAAAAAAAAAAAAAAAGTAGGCTCTGGGTCTTGATCTTCCAGGACTGGGAAGAAAAGTCCAGAAAAGGTGCTGCTAGTTCTTGGGCCTGGGCCAAGGACCGCGACAGGTGCCTTCTCAGTCTGTTGAAGCTCTGTGAGATGCAGGAAAGGGCAGGGGGTGGCCCCAGAAAGGCCAGGCTGAGGCGCACCTGGGCCACATGCCCCTCCACTGAGCGTCCACTCCCTTCCAGCCTCAGGGTCTGAGAAGTCACCATTCTACACTGCACTGGGAAGGGCCACAGTGGAGACCCCGTCAACCGCTGCAGCTCCTAAAGGAGCCAGGGGGTGCTGTGTGCTCTTAAAATGGAGCATGTCGGACCTGATTGTCTGTGGGGCTCCTAGTGGTAGCCTGAGCGCATGGGGCTGCCTGGGAACCTCCTGGGGGGACACGGGTCAGTAGACAAAGCTGGGGAGAAGACCTAGTTCCTTCCTGCCTCTGCCATGACCTTGCTGGGCAGGCCTCTTCCCTTTTCTGGGTCTTGATGGCCTGGTAGGTGAGGGGCTTGGTCCTTCTGCTTTGCCTCTGTGACAGGAGCTATTTCTTCTCAGGGCATCCTTTTGGGGAAGATATAATGGGGCATTTTCCTCCTCCCCTGGCATCTGGGGTGGCTGCCTCATCTCAAAATAGGAAAGCCTGGACTTTCGGGAGGAGTCCCAGAGCAGGGAGAGGCCCTGGCCAGAGGCCTGCTGTCCTCAGGGAGGGACAAGTGGGAGGGGCCAGGCCACCAGCTCAGAGAGAGCCAGGCTGAACTTGTGGTTAAGATCCCAAGAGGCTGCTCTGTTTCCTCTGAAATGGAGGCAGCTGGGAGCAGGAGATAAGTAGACTCCAGGTCTGAAGAGAATCCAGCCAACCTTGGACAAGCCAGCTTCTCTCCCAGAGCACACTTCTATAGCAGCCAAGGGGCCAGGGAGCCGCCCAGGGAGGCCAAGAGTGAAAGCGCTTTGCAGGAATAAGGGGAGGCACTAGATACATCAAGCTTCAGCTCTCTGCCACTTACAGGTGTGTGATACCGTTACCCCCCATCCCCCTCTTAGGGAAGGCAGGTCCGCTTTGGGACAGGGGTTTTATAAGTCAAATTTGCCAGAAGATTGGGGGAGGGGGTGACAGTGACTCAAAAACAAAACCAGACACCTGACTAAGCTGTGTGCATATCTTACAATAAAAAATAAAATGAAACGTAAAAAGAAAAACCCAAACACACGCCTGAAACTGAAAAGGAGCTGGGGAAAGGTGGCATGTGTTTTCGAGCCTGCTCAAGCAGGCTCCAACTCCCGTTCTGCTCTTGCTAGCTGCATGCCCCACCGAGCTACGAGGCCTGAAGGAGGCACTGCCCAGGGCGGGTGCTCCATCACGGTGGCCTCCTCAAGACTCGGCATCAGTGGGTGCCTGCTGAACCAGGGTAGGCACTGTAGAAGATGGTGAGGCTGTGTGAGCCCATTGCCTGTGAGGCACAGCCCTGACCCCAGAGGCCTGTCCTCAGAGGAGCCTCTGGCCCTCAACACCCGCACACAGAGTACAAACATGGGAGTCTCACCAGGTCAGTTCTGAGCCACACCTCAATGTCGTCCATGACAGAGGGCTGCACAACGGGGATCTATGGTGCGGTCAGCAGCCAGGCAGGCAGCCACACAGCCACGGCAAAAGACAGCACACCGGAACAAAAAAAAATCGTCAAAAGCCACCCCAAACTAAACAAAAAAACACAATCAGCACTACATGCACAGGGCAATGCAGGCAACGCGTTGAAATGGCGGTGGAGCACAAGCGGGTGCAAACGATAAGCAGCAGCTGGCTAGCAAGTGCTGGGTGGGAAGGGAGGGTGTCTGTACGCGTTCTTGAAATGGGTAACTTTTTGACTACATGTGTCAACCCTCATGTCATGGCGTCTCAGATGCAGAACCAACTTATGGCGATCTCGTGTGGTGTAAACAGTTAATCACTTGATTACTAATGGAAAGGCTGGCAGTTCAAACCCACCCAAAGCACCTCAGAAGAAAGGCCTAGCGATCTGTTTCCAAATGGTCACAGCCTTGAAACCCTATGGAGCAAAGTTCTACTCTGGGGTTGCTACAAGAGCTGCAAAAGTACCCTCTAATCCCAGAAGTGCAGTGGTCGGAGTGTTTGCCGCCCGACGTGTGGCCCAGCCTGGAGGGGCCGACAGGGCTCGATGCCCAGAGAGGCGATGACCAGGGAGGCTCAGGGGTGCAGTGCTCTGGAAGGCGAGGCCAGCAACACTGTGAGCCCACCCAAGAGGAGGTCTGGGGCTTTGTTTGCCCAGCTGAAACTATTTCAAAATGTGTCCTGGTGCCTTTCTGGGTGGGAAGCAAGGAGCATGGGGAGGAGGTGTGCACTGCTGCCTGGGTGCAGCCTAGGTGACAGAAGGCTGCCATGCTTTGCCACCACCAGAAACAGCACAGAGAGCTCTGATGACAAAGGGGGGCTGTGGGCTTTAGGCTGAGACTTCATTGTCTCTTCAGGGGAAAATCATGAAGCAGTCCTGAATACAACAGCTTCCTTTAGTCTCATCCTTTCTTCCTGCTCTCAATGGCCATCTGTGCTTTAGAGATCAAAGAAAAGAGATTCACTGGAGAAAGCGGGGAGCAGGCCAGGGGTAGGCGCTGGCCCCAGAGCAAACGGAGAGGCCACTCACCAGTTCTGAACAGTCTCCCCCACCCCAGGGCCTCCAGGGTAGGATTCAGAACAATGCATCTGGCTAAGAATGTTTAAGCTGCTGTCAGATATACATAGCCCCCTGAGAAGCGTCGCTAATGAGATGTTGGCTCCCAGCCTGGAGAAATGAGCTGCCTGCCCTCCACTGAGGTGACCTGCTCCTCACCTCGCCTGGGTCTGGTGGTGCCTTCCTGGGACTCACTTGTAAGTCCACTGTTTCTAGAAAAAATGCCAGCACTGCATCTGGCCTCATCCAGTGTCATATCTAGGCTAAGAATAAGGTCAAAATAGCCAGAGGGCTGCCTTAGTGTTTACCAAATCTAAAATCAACATGCCCTCAACAAAGAACAAGAGCAGAGAATCTGTACCAACAGCCCTGCCGGGACACCCCTTGCCACTTCTCCTCTCCTGCTGCTGGTGGATGAGGGGACGTCTAAGCCAAGCGGGGTCACACTGTGCAGGGGTGGTCCATGGCCCTGTCCAGAGCTCCTGGCACATGCACGCAGCTCATCAACAGCCTGGCTCTGATGAACTGGGTAGCTCACTGCACTTGCTGCCCTGGCTGGAGGTGCAGCACAGAAGGTCCATGCGTGCCTGCTGTGAAGCCTCGATCCAACCACAGGCAGACCAGGAGATTCTGTCTACTGTGCTACTTTATTTTTTTGACTGATGTGGGCATAAGAAAGTTAAATTAAAAAAATACCGAAGAGTTCATATTCCCCTAAAATGAACCCTGTGGGGGTGACACAAATGCCCAGTGGGATGTGCTAACAGCACCTAACACAGGTGCATCCCCCAGCCAGCAGCAGGGCACATGGGTGGTGGTCTGCCAATGCTATGCCTGCTGGCAGACCTCTGCCTTGACATCCCCTAGTGGCAGGTGCTGATTTTCACTATCGTGGTACTCACACTGCAGAGTGCGAGGCTGCAGGGAAGGGTGATGCCAGAGCTTGGAAAGTCAGCCCACATTTCCAGTGCAGCCGTGAGTGCAAAATGGGCCTTTCCATGCCTACCTTGCTTTATCCCACGAGGAGAAACTGATACCTGAGGTGTGGAACTTTTCAGTGTGCTGCAAAAGCTTGAAAAAAGTCATGAAGGGGTCATGAGCCTTAAGCTTTCATATTTTTCTTAGAATTTTTTTTGTTACTGTTCAAAAACACATCCTTCGAGACCTGGGACCATGCTCCAGTTTTCCTCTTTGAGGATTAATCTTGAGCCAGATGCTCAGAAAATAAACATCAACATTTGAGAAACTTCTCCAAAAGATGGCTCATGGAAACACTTTTCTTCCCTCTCGTGGATTTTCCAAGTAAGTGGTATGTTTAAGTAAGTTTAAGGACTAGCAACCTCCAGATCCTCCAGACCAGGTCCAGGAAGTCAGGTGAACCCAGCCCGAGGAGGACAGCAGAGGAGGCGGGAACACTGGGCAATGCAGGGCTCAGTTCTGGGCCTGGCCCCATGGGCTGCACGGCCCTGGGCAAGCCGCTCCACCACGCCTCTCTAGGCCCCAGCTTGTCCTGACAGACAGCCTCTCACGTTGGAAAGATAGGTGGTAGGGCAGAAGTAACAGAAGGCAGGGTGCCAGCTCCTGCACCATCACTTGGGCAATTTACTTTTCTTGGCCTCGGTTTCTTTGTCTGTGAAGTAAGGTGGCTATTAAGATCACATTTAGCTTTCAACACGTGATGACCCCAAATCCTTTGACTTTCAGATTGTTGTTGTTAGCTGCTGTCGAGTCAGCCCCAACTCATGGTGACCCCGTGCACAGCAGAACAAAAGGCTGCCCAGTCCTCCACCATCCCCATGATTGGTTGTGGATCTGACGGTTGTGATCCATAGGGTTTTATAGACTGATTTTCAAAGGAGATCACCAGGCCTTTCTTCCGAGTCCATCTTAGTCTGGAAGCTCTGGTGAAACCTGTTCAACATCATAGTAACACGCAATCCTCCACTGATGGATGGGTGGTAGCTGCGGATGGGGTGCATTGGTCAGGAATCCAACCCAGGTCTCTCACATGGAAGGCTAGAATTCTACCACTGAACCACAAGTCCAGACCTTCAGATTGGTGCTTCTGATTTCTCATTCAGAAACTCAGGGATGTGGGAAATTACTGGAATTGTGTTGTTACACTATGAAAGGCACCTGGCCTCGGGGCATGAATCACTGTGGATCTAGGGTGTTGGTTAACAGTTAAGCTTATATAATGTAAGGCAAGGGTTGAGTTTCTTGTGGTTGGAAACAATAGCTTAGCTATATAAACCTCCTGCCCTGGTAAATAAATGCCTTGGGTATTACAACAGGGTAAAGTTTCTTCTAATAATGTAGGTGCTCTCAGACACAGACTAAACATGTACACTGCTATAAAAATGTGAACTCAGGGAACGTGAGGGAGAAAGGGGCAGCCCCACTCCAGGCTGGTGAGAAGAGAGGCTGCGGCTAGAAGAGGGTCCTGCATTGAGTGTCAGGGGACTGGGCAAGTCACCAGCCCCTCTGAGATCTCATCTGTCAATAAAAGGTGGGACCAGCTGACCCCTAAAATCCCTGTTGGCTCCGACATGCCATGGTTTTAGCATCGTCTCAGGCAATGGTCCAAGCTGAAGGCTAGTCCAAGGGGGCTGAAGAAGAGGGTGAGTGGAAGAGGGAGAAAGAAAGGTAATAAGAGATATGAAGAGGGAAAAAGAAAGGAAGGGAACACAGCTATCTCCCTTGGAAGTCAGGCAGCACATGCTGGCTGGGCTGGGGCAATGGCTGGACAAGTCCTGCCCAGCTTCAGAGTCCAAGGAGAAGCCGGCCTGTCAGATGTCAGAGTTGCAGATTTTGGTCCACAGGCTGCTGCTGACTCTCACTTGGGTCTGCAGGTGGGAGGGTCATCTGTCCTGAGGGTGCCTTGATTAGGTCCCCCCCCCCCCCGCCACAAACACATCTAGGCTCTTTCTCAGCCCATTTTGTTCTGTGGTGACTCAGTCATTCTCATCAAGGTATCTTCCTGGATGCCACTTGCATCTGGGAGACACCCCAACTGATCACCAGCTGGGAGAGACAAAAAGACCCCTGAACAAGAGAAGGTGGGCAGGAGCACCCGAGCACCAACAGGACACATCCCAGAGTTCCTGGGAGCCACGTGGGCCAGCTCACCGCTGGGGAACCTGGTGGTGTCACTGAACTTCTGTGCTGGATATCAACTACACGTCCAGCCCTGGGGAGTACAGCCCCCTACAGTCCTAGCCCACGAGGAAACCTAACTGTGGTCTTCAATGCAACAGGACAACATCTGCAGCTCCAGGGGCTTACTTCCATAGAAGCTGTGCAATCCTCCCTATAATGCTTCAACCACCGACCCAACACGAGGAATAGTCTAAAAGTTGTTTGGCCTCACTCAGTAGTACAAAAAGTTTCCAAGTAAAGAATTTGTACTCGGGAGGTTTGGGAAGACTCAGGGTTTCTATGCTATGGGAAATAGGGCAAAGCAGTTAATAAACATTGTTTAAAAGAAAAAAAAAATCTGCAGCCAGGGAGGTGGGATGCCAGGTTAGCTGTTAGTGGGGTTTGTTTGGGAAGTCGGGGACTGGAGCTCTGTGTGGGGACAGGGCAGTGTGTAGGCAGCCTGTGTAGGCAGAGGCAGGCGCCACCACCAGCGGCCAAGGCCACACTCAGGCTAGTTGGAGTGGGCAGTATCCTTTTTTACAGGATTAATAGGCACAAGGACACACACACGGGCTGGATTCTCCCAGTCTGGACAGTGGAGTGGACATGGTCTCCAAGAGCCCTGGTCTGAGGCCACTCACATGGGCCAGAGCTCTAGCATGCCCCAGAAGTAGCAAGCAAAGGACCCAGGTAGCCCACCTCAGAATGGCCTTGGGGCCTGGCCTGGAAACCACTGCCCTCTCAGTCCAAGCAGGACTGTGCTACCTGCTGCTGCAGTAGGGGCTGGGGAGCCTGCTCCACCTGAGCGTGGTTGTGCAGAGGTCACCAGCTCCAAGCTAGGGGCCAGGCAGGCACCCCCCATGGTTCTGGATGGTCCTGCTTGGACCAAGTCCTTGCATGCAGGTCACTCCTGCTCAGGCAGGTGACCTCCTGTCTACCTGCCTGGGCCCCTCCCCTGGCCACTCCTGGCATAGCACACAGGGATTAGCTACATTTATTCACCACTATGTGTCTAGTGTCCCCTGCCCCAATTAGAGTGGAGCTCCTGGAGGACAGAGGCCCCACACTTTCATTTCTTTTGTCATGTTTCCTCTTCTCCAGTGCTAGGCCATGACACACATACACAGATACACACACACAGAGCTCTGTCTCCATGTCAGGCACTTGGCAAGGGTTGTTGCTTCGTCAGGGGGAAAGTCGTCACTCCACAGCAATCACCCCAGGGTGAGGTCACCTTCTCTCCAAGCAAACTCAGAGCTACCTAATGGGACAAGGTCTCTGTGCCAGAAAAACTCTGCTTCATGAAGACAAACTGTGTTTGGCTATTACTCACCCCCACCCCAGGCTTTGTCTTCTTATTCTGTTCCTGGTGTGTGTGTGTCTTTCTTTGAGAGGTCTCAACTCCATTTGTGACTTAGTGGACATAAATAGCTATACTCTAAAACTTGTTGAGCCTAGGACCACCAGACTCACAGGCTTCTTGAACTGGCCAGTGGGGGAGGTGTTATTTCAGAAATGCTCTCCCCCAACCCACCCAAGCAAAAGCCCCAGGAGCTTGTGCTCATCCTGGAAAAGTGAATACTGCCGAAAGCTCCAGAGACAGTAAAAGGAGGGAAGCCTTCCCACCCCGCACGCCGATAATGGCCCAGACCTTTGAGGCCCAGGTCACAGACCTCAGCAGAAAACAGTGAAGGTGTTTTCCGGAGCTGCAAGTCTGTGGCTTAAGGAGATAATTCAAAGACAGGAGGGGAAATTTGGCATCCCGGTTAGGAGGAGAGAGTGGCCTTGTACTGTCTGGTCCGCCAGGGCTCAGCGGGTTGGCAGAGGATGACAGTGGACTGTTACACAGGTAAGGGGCTGGGTGCACACAGGCCTGGCACTGCTGGTCAGCTCTCACCATTCCTTGGGCTATTAGCCAGCTGTCTATAGGCTGCAGGTCAGAGTCCCCACATTTACCTCTCTGCTGGGCCGAGGACAGAAAAGTCCCAGAAAGAAAGAAGTCACAGCAAGACCCATGAAAAAGAAGTCAAAAGCACATACTGTGGCAACAGAAAAGTCCCTGTTCAGAGTCGATTGTCATGAGAGCAAATGTGACCCCATGCCCCACTTCCCTCTCCCGTGTCCCCATTACATGCCTAGAAAAAAAGAAGAAAAGTTTAGCAACCAAGACTCCCAACAGACACTCATACCAACGCCTCTCGCAGCCTGGAGTGCCTCTGTGAGGTCAGAGAGGGCTGGTCAGGCCTGCTTCCCCCAGTTAGGGCCACCAGGGTTTGCAGGAAATGCACTTTTCAAAGAACCAGCATTTACAAAATCATTTCATTTTTTTCTAACTTACTCTTGCTTTTTTCTCTCTTTTTCTTCCTTCCCAGTTGCCTGCATATTCTTTTTCTAAACTCTTAACTTGAAAGCTGAATTTGAGTGTATTTTTATTGTTTTAAAAACGATGAAAGTATTTAAAGTTAAAAAAAAAAAAAAAAACCCAAACCCATTGCCGTTAAGTCGATTCCGACTCATAGCGACCCGGTTGGTAGGACAGAGTAAAACTGCCCCATAGGGTTTCCACAGAGTGGCTGGTAGATTCGAACTGCCAACCTTTTGATTAACAGCCGAGTTCCTAACTACTGTGCCACTAGGACCCCAGTTTAAAGTTAGGACTACTGATTTGTTTGCACCCTGGTGCAGCTACACCATTTCCCCTCCTTCTCTGTGTTCCTAGTTCCTCCCTCACCCCAGCTGTTAATTTGGGAGCATGTTCTCATTTCCAGGTCAGCATGGCTTGGGGTGTGGGACAATGTGACCTGCAGTAATGACGTGAAGGTGCACATCTGTACACACAGAGGCGTAGGGAGGGTAATGAGCATACAGGGGCAATCTCTAAGTTGCATGCCC
The DNA here is from genome assembly GCF_000243295.1 of Trichechus manatus latirostris. Classification (NCBI taxonomy): domain Eukaryota; kingdom Metazoa; phylum Chordata; class Mammalia; order Sirenia; family Trichechidae; genus Trichechus; species Trichechus manatus. The sequence continues at coordinate 2,320,360 of NW_004444016.1, read as the reverse complement.
CCCACTTCGAGTGCCCATGGAGCAATCTTTAAGTTGTACCACCCCCCAATTTCAAGATGAACAGATGTTGATAGCGGTGACATGTCAGCAGAAACACCTTCTCCCCTCTTGTCCGGCTGCCTCAGTCAGATGTCTTTCATATTTGTGGCTCCTCCGACTGTCATTCTGGGCCTCATCTGATGCCCCCTTGGACTTGTGCCCAGGAGCAAGTGCCCCTCTCTGCCCCTCCTCAAGTGCTCCTCTCTGCCCCTCCTCACTACGCCTCTGGTGCATACATACCCAGCCACACATACCCTGCTTCTTGGCATCGCTAAGGCCCTGGCCATGGAAGCACCTTGTCAAACAGCGAACAGTAAAAAAATCCAACACCATTTGGAAAGCATGCTGGTATTATCGAGACCTTTGAGAACAGCAGGAGGATACTAGCCACAATTGCTTTCAAAGGGTGAACGTCTGAAGTCAGCCCTATCCCCTGCGCGGGACCTTTCTGACCAGCCCTCTAGCTAGGATCCCGGGTTGGCGGGGGGGTCGGGGGGGGAGACTGATAACAGCAGGAGCGCAGGATGACACACCCTGGCAGGAGCAGGTAGGCACTGTAGCCAGCATGGGCAGCAAATGAGGTGGGCTGGGCTAGGGTCCTCTGGGGGGGCTAGCCTTCACCAGGCAGTGTGCTGGCGGGCCCTCAGCCAGGCTCTCTCTGGCCCTCCCTGGGCAGGTGTGAGGACATTCTGTTTCTAAGTAAAGGGAGAAATAGGGCCCTGACCACTGCATAAATTTTGAGCATCCCAATCCAGCTGCTTCTGTGGGAAGGCAGGGTGCTAAGGAACCAGGGCAGCCAGGCCAGAGGAGTGGCTGGTAGGCTGGGCTGGCTCTTCTGCGCTCCCTGGTGGCCAAAGCTAGGGGACAAGCTCCCTCATCTCAGGTCAGCCTGGCCAAAATAGATGTGGAGTCCTCCCCCAGTGAGCTTTCTCATGGACAGAGCCGCAGCCGCAGCACTGCAGCCTGCTGGGCACACACTCAGCTTGAGAAGCAGGAGGCCCCAGGCGAGACCTCCCTGCCCCTCTGGGCCAGCTGAGGGCCTCCAAAAGAGCTCCAGCTGGCCTGGGGCAGCGGTCCCTACAGCCTTCCCCCATCCCCACCCTCTGCACACCGACACATGTTCACACACTGCCACACATACTTCTTTTTAGGCAAAAGAGAGAAACATCTCATAAGAAGCAGTAAGACACAGATCTTTTTCCTTGTAGTGACCTGAAGTCTTACAGAAACTGTGTCTATGGGGCTGTGTTTTAGGAGTTCAAACAAGCACTCCTCCACTTCCAAGCATTTCCCCTTTGAGCTCTGCTCCTCCCCAGACAGGCACTCCTGGAGCCCCACCTCCCTCCCACCCCAGCTCCTCCACCTGTCCCTTCCTGTCCTGACCATCACAGCCTGCTAATTGGGCTGTACTCCTGGACAGGCCAGCTACAACTCGCCATCAGAGCTGCGGCTCAGGCCGGCATTCCCTTCCTTGTAAAGGTCGCGATTTTGTCAGAGCACACGGGTGAAGGGCCCATCTGGCCATAGGAGGCCTGTGCCCTGACAGCTCGGCCACCAGGGCAGGACCAGCAGGGGCTCTGAGGTCAGGCCCTCCTAGCAGTGGATCCCAGCCTGCTGCCTGGTCCATGGGTACCCTGGGCAAGTCTCCCACCTCACTGGGCTTTCAGACTTTGGGGCTGGGATGGTGATATTGCACCATGCCTCTCCCCGGCATGTCCCTGCCCTCCAGTCAAGCCACTTCTGCTTAATTATCCAGCAGCTTCACCAGAAATGCCTGACTTCTCTCCAGAGGACTCCAGCAGAAAAGCGGGGTTAAAGACCTACCGTTTCAGAGCTCTGTTTCCGACTGTCCAGTGCTGAAGCCAGTCCCCCGACTGCCTGTGGGTCCTCGTAGGTCACCCTGGGGACAACAGCACAGGAAGCAGGAGGTCTCCCTCCCCCCCCGCCCCGCCCCAAAGATGGCCTGCAGCACCTTCCTCAGCAGTATCCAGGAAAGCATCCTGGGGTTTTGCATTGGGGCAGAGGTGCAGAGGTCAGGCTCTGCAGGCTGCAGCAAAGTGAGGAGATATGGGTGCTAGCACCAGCTCCGCCCCTGGTTTTCTCTGGGACTGGGGATGTTGTGCAACTAAATTTCTTCCTTGTAAATAACAATTCTGGGACATCTCTAAAGCTCAATGACAGGATGTCAAAGGTGCCTTGAAACTTCTTGAGGGGAGGGGCTTGATAAAGCGAGGTAATATTAATTCTTATTTTGAAAACAGCAGCCTCAGCAGCAAGGAAAATGGTCTCATGATCTGTGATCTGGGGCTGCCACTGATTATGGGAGGTATCTTCCTCTGCTCCCAGACCCTTTTAGCTGTATCAGTTTTACATGTAATTTTTGTTGATGAAGGGTACGTGAGGCCTTGGGTATCTGGTCAACCTGCTGAGTCCCGAGCATGCGGCTCAGAGAGTTGAATGCACCAAAATGCTGGGCCCCGGGGAAAGGGGGGAAAAGCACTCTTCACCCATGTTGAGGAGGAGCAGAATGCTTCAAGCACGTTGTGGTTCCTCCCTTAGACGCAAGGGGTTGTTTATTTCGGAGTCTACTCCCTCAATCCCATATGGCTTATCCTTGCCAGAACTACTGCTAGGGAGCCGCTGCCTTAACTACTCAGCAGGGACACCTCGCTGCCAGGAACCAGGTCCGTCCCTGCCTCCCAGCTCCTGCAGATGAATGGCTGGCTGTGGTGGAAGTTTTCTGCAGCAGCAGCACAGGGAAGAAAGAGCAACCTCTCCTTGGGGACTCAGGGAGAAATCACATCACCGTCGGTCCAGAGGTGGCAGAGGCGGGGATGGCTGACAGTCATTCGGCATCTGCATTGAATGCTAAGTCTCACATCTGTATTGTAAAGCCCCTGGCAGCCCTGGTCCTGGTAAATCAAGGCATCTTTATGTTGCCTGTGATCAAGCCTGGGTCACTTACTCCCCCACCCCACCAATATCTTTAGAGAGCCACTGAATGGGTCCCCACATACGTCTTGCGTTGTTCAGCCAAGGAATTCCCTCTTGTCTGGGAAAACATGTCGAAGCCGTCACAGGGGTTACACTGCTGGAGTGAACTGAGGGTGCCACTGACACTCTCTGTCCCCAAGTCTGTGGTGACAAAACAAGCCAGAGGAGGATGAGAACAGCGGGGACTAGGAACTTAATGGAGGCCCAAAGCTGGGGCACCAGCGGGTGGTTCAGGGGTGCAGCTCTGTGGTTAGGGGGCCACAGCACTTTCCTCAGTCACTCCCAGCGCATCCACCTGCAGAGGAGCTACAGGGTGGCAGTCTCAGATGTGGAGAGAACAGCCACTCAAGCCCACATTGTGTGTGAAAGGAGAGACGGCTGTGAGGAAGGCAGGCGGGGTCCAGTTCACTGCAGTTTCCATTAGGCCCTAGCAGTGAGTTCCTCAGGAACTCAATCACAGTTTCTAAGGGCTTGGGTCCCTTATTTATTTGACAAACATTTATTAGGCACCCATAACATTTAGAACTAGCTCTGAGTGGACCAAATTGATTATGACACTGTGCTTGGCTTAAAGAAGAAACAACAGCAGTACTTAGCTTATGGTACCAGAAAAGACTCAAAGCCAACACAAGGGTGGTCTTTAAGGATGAGCGGGGTTTTGCTGGGGGGAGAAGGGGGTCAAAGGCAGGTGCAAAGGCACAGGATCTGGGCAGAGTTTAGCAGAGAATGAGACTGGTGCTAAGCCTCAGCTGCCAAGGACAGGAGCTGAGGGGAGAAACCTGAGATAGTTTTCAAGAAGGGCGGTGGCAAAAGCCAATTTGAATTTTAGGTATTAAGTCTGGTGCCCATATGCTGAATAGATCGTAGGCACAAAAATCTGTTTCACTAGAGAAATAGTGGCTACAGATACACAAGATACTGAAAGGCTAGAATTAAAGCAACTGACAGCCACTAAATAAAGGCTTAATTCAACAGAAATGAATCAAAGGTAGGAACAGGAATATTAAGAAAAACAGAAAACAGGATAGAGGAAAGAATTTTAGGGGGACCATGCTTATTAGTTATTTCACAATTATAATTTTGTTCCAGTTATGAACTGACATCATCTGGAGTAGTTACAGCATCTAGAGCTATACACACAGTTAAAGTGAATGGGCTGTGGACAAGGGCTGAGTTTCTTTTAAGTATCAGACAACGGAGCATTTTGGGTGGATGGTACAGTTCAAAGGAGCCTTGGTGGTGCAGTGGTTAAGCCCTTGGCTGCTAACCAGAAGGTTGGTGGTTCGAACCCAACAGCCACTCCGAGGGAGAAAGATGTGGCAGTCTGCTTCCATAAAGCTTTACAGCCTTGGAAACCCCATGAGGCAGTTCTACTCTGTCCTATAGGGTCGCTATGAGTCAGAATTGACTTGACGGCAGTGGGTTTGGTATAGTTCAAGGACAGCAAATATGTTAGTGCCATCATTTCCTGTTTCCAAGTCATGGCAGACATTGCCCATCAATCAAAGACTCATCTTCTAAGCCCTGATGTGGCTTCAGCATCCTTCTCAACCCTGAGTTCCAAGCAGCCAATGAGCTGAAATCTATTTGCCATCCTTAGCCTAGTAGATATAGAAAAGGAAATCATTTCAACCATAGTGAATATTCCAGATAAAACTTAGCAAGCTAACTTTCTTTAAAAAAATAAATCAAATAAACAACTTCCAGGTCCGAACCCCACCCCTGCTTTCCAACACAGGGTTAAACTTTAATTTTTGGGAAAGAAGTTATGACTTGACGGTGGTGTAATTGGCTGGGACACAGGAATACACTTTCACATAGATTCCTCAGAAGGGCCTTTCAATAAAGAGAGAAAAAGGGGCCCTCAGCCCAGAGTTGCAGCCAGGAAAGGGCCTGCAGAGTAGGCTGTGGGAGGGAGGCCCATGGTGTTCCTGAGACACTTACCCAAGCCTGCAAGCTGGGAGGAGAGGGAGGATGGTGGTGCTGTGTTCCCCACCATGGGGCTCACCACGGCTGGAGAGCCCGGCCCCAGGTCTATTAGGTTGTCTTCGGTGACCTCATTCAGTACCTGTCAGGACATGAGACTAGCAGTGAGCCCCAGAGCCCTGTGTCGACTCTGAAGTCAAAGCAAGCAGGTGACCACATGGAGTTCCATGGAGAGAAGCATCCGTGGCACCAACACAGAAGCCAGGTGGTATCCCTCAGCCACTCTCAGGGGTCTGGAGTGGGGGCCTGGCTGCTAGTGAGCCCCCGCCCACTGCTCTTCCCTCCCACCCCCCACTTAAGGGTGGCTGAGTCACCAGGACAGTGGGAACTGTAAGTACCGCTACCTGGCCACCCTATGTGGCCAGGGGTGTGCCTACTAGCTCCTCCCCAAGGACTCATCCACCAGAGCTGTCTTTCAGTCAGAAAGGATGGAAGTAAGGCCAGATAGAGTGGGTCTCCCTGACAACCGCAACACGGAGGTAGGCTCAGCCTCAGGCGTTAAGGGAATTCTGAAGGAATACTTACTCCATTAGTGGCCTTTTGTACCGATAGGCCTGACCTGTATCGTTCAAACCTAATGGGGGAAGGAGAAGCAGAGGTCAGTAGACAGGGTGCCTGTGATGTGGCCTATGCAGGGCTCACTGGGGCTAGAAAGAGCTCGGGGACTGAGGGCCCTGGGAGGCCAGCCAACGAGGCAGAGTCTCTGAGAAAGCAGACCAACCAGTCCCATGTGGGGGCGGGGAGGAGGGGGCAGACATACACACACCATCCCCACACCTTCCTCTGCGTGGCCCCTCTCACATGAGCACCCTCACTGGGTATCAGGGAGGAAGTCATTAAAAGCTTCACCAGTTACCCCCTCACCTGGGCCCAGAATGCTCCTCTTGCCCCCGCCACTTTACCGTAGGTGTCTCTGATGTCTACCTACAAACTAGGCAAAAACTGCAATCCTCTCAATTTCACAGAGCCATAGTATGGAGTCATTAGCTAAAGTCCCTAAAATGCCCTCAGTTCTGGGGATAGGAGAAAGGAGTGCTATTCCTTGGGAGATAACTAGTTGTAAACTCATCAACCTGCTGGAGGAAATGGGGAGGGGAGGAAAGGGGCAAGAGGAGGACAGACTCAGGCCCTGGCAACGACGGCCTGGTGGAAGGAGCTGTGGGGACTTGGCCAGTCAGTGAGGGGCTGCTGCAAGGAGCAGGGTGGGTCTGTGGGAGTTTCCTCTGCAATGGCCAATCAGCCCCAGATGGGCCTTGGCTTTGAGCAGCTGTAGCATGCCTCTCCCTCCTATACTCAAGTCATTCTCATACAAGGTGCAGTGCATGAAACCACTTGTGGGGAAGGCTAGGGAGAGGGAGTAGTCATTTTCTGTCATTGTACTTAAAAGCTCCCAAATGCCATGGGCAAAGAGGTAGCTAAGAGACATCAGCTTGAGTCTGGAGCAGTGGGCTCCAGTGGAATATGCTGCCCCGTGCTTGTCCTCTGGCTCACTGGGGTCAGCACCCAGGGAGGAAGGCACCCCAGGCGGGACGAGGAAGTCAGGCAGTGGTGGCAACTGTGGTTTTAAGAAAGACTTGTGTGGTATTTTCAACTGTAGTCCTTAGGAGAAGAATGGAATATTAATATATCTGAAAAATTTCTAATCCTGGGGTACCTCTCCCTCACTCTGTTCGAGGGACAATTTGTTTTATCAACAGCACTTGAACCAGGATAGCACCTTGGGACACTGGCCCCAGCCTCTGCCTCTGGATTCTTTGTAACTCTGGGACTCTTGGGTAAAAATGTCCACTTTAGCTCCTGTTAAGGAGCCCTGGTCGCACAGTGGTTAAAGCACTCAGCTGCTAACCAAAAGGTCAGCAGTTCAAAGCCATCAGCCACTCCGAGGGAGAAAGATGTGGCAGTCTGCTTTCACAGAGATTACAGCCTTGGAAATCTTATGAGGCAGTTCTACCCTGTCCTACAGGGTCGCTGTGAGTGGGAATCAACTCGACTGGTAGTGGTAGCTCCTTTTAACATATTCTAGGAGGGGCTTAAATGGGCTTAATGGGTTAAAACCTAAGCCCATTTAACAAGGAGAAACTGGAACCACATGGCAGACACAGGGGGCTTGGCTGGGAGTCAGGGCACAGCAGACCTGCTCCTGTTCTCCAACAGACACTTGGGGCCTCCTGGATGGCCCCATGCTCCTACTGCAGAGCTTTCTTCATCTGTCAAATGGGCACCCAAACCTACCTACACAGTTGAAGGCTCAGACAAAGCCCATGGTTGTGACAATCACAACAAAATCACCCTCTATACCCCCAAAGGGTTATGCAAATGCAAGTGTCTGTCACACTGAACCCAGTGACCAGTTATCATCCTCCTGTTTAACACACATAATAAGCTGTGAGTCACCTGGTACCCTTGAGGGGGGCCAGGACCTCAAGTACCTTGGGGAACTCAGGCAGGTCTCCCACCCCCTGGGGCCTTGTCTTTGCGAGGAAAGGTTGGCCTGGTCCTTTCTGGTTCCAACACTGGGCAATCAGGAAAGCCTACGGCATACTCCTTGGGTGACGAGATGGGAATGCCACCTGCCATTACACCTCATTTTTAAAGCTGTGTCTCAACAAGATGTTTCCAACTTTTTCCCGAGTGAAGGCTCTGGAGAAGGCTTGTTACCTTAAACCTTAAAATTATTTGGCTACAGCAAGAAATAAAAGCTGTGATCCTAAGCAGCAGCTTCTCAGTGCTCACCTTGCCTGCATCTCCTACATACTCTAGACACACTGGCATTTGAAAAGGGAAAATTCTCTTTTTTTAAAGATGGGGAAGAGGAAATCCTTTTTCTAAGTAGAGATTTTTTTTTCTTTAATCCTTTTCAAATTTCAAAGGATCATCAAAGGAGCAGGTGCAGAAGCTCCAGCCAAGTCCCCCTCTCTGGGGCCAGGTAGTAGGGGAGGCAGAGCAGCCTGAGGCTTACAAAGGGCAGAGCCTAATTCTTCAGTCAACTTCCTGCTGCTCGTTCCCAGGAGAACAAGAAGCATTTTCCCTGTCATCTGGGAACAAATTAGCATCTCTGATGAGTATTTTCCCACTCTAATCTCTCTCCTTTGTTTATGAAAAAATCCCTCTGTTACGGCAACAATCTTTTCAAGGGAAAAGAAAGCAGAGCCTGGCTCCCACCTCTCATATCGGAGGAAGACATTGTTGAGGTCATCATTGACATGCAGCAGCTCCTCAGTGACCTCCTCATTGGACACGCGAGAGATGAGCTCCACGATGCGCTGCTGCATGGCCCGGCAGGTCCTGTTCAGCTCCTAGGAAACATACACTTCTGGCTAGCATGCTGGCTATGCTTTTTGACACCTTCTATTGCCTCCGAAAAAATGTGTACTGATTCTTAAAGGTCACAAAAAGCAGTACATGCTTGTTCATAAAAACAACGGTTGTGTGTACAATGCAGCCAAGTCCCCATCCTCATGAGCCTGTCCCTCCTACCCTATCCCAGAGGACACTGGTGCTCTGTCAACAGATAGGCACATGTACAGACCGATACACTGCTGTGTATACACAAGTACATGCTTGTACACAGTTTTTAAATATAGAAATGAGATCTTTTGTAGCTTGCTTTTCCTCTTCAACAGAATATCCCCAACACCACCCCCCCACCACACTCCTTTGTGTGCGCTCCATAACCTTACCTCTCCCTTCTTCTACTTACGGGTATTCATGGTGGCTTCCTTTTTTTGGCCAACCCAAATAACACCACAGTGAACATTTACACCTACCCCTTTATATACTTGTACAGCACTCCCATTGGACAAGTTCACAGAGGTGGAATTTGGAGGTGAAAGTATATGATTATTTAGAATACTGATTAGTAGTAGTAAAAGGCCCCCTAAAAGATATTTATTTATACTCCTAATAACAGTATGAATGTAGTTTTATGGCAGCAATTAGATACATTTGGTGGCATATTGGTCATCTTGCAGAGAGTGTAGGTGCTTAGCAAGCTCACGCAGAGTTCGCCAGCTTGCCAATGACAACACTGTGTACCACCAGTCCCGATCAGAGCTGCTCTCCACCTCTGGAAGTGGTGTCCCCTGAAGATGGGGCCTTATTACTTCATGGCCTGCTTTCCTAAGCCTTCCCTGCTCTGGAGCAGCAGGCTTACTGGTCCTCTTATTCAAGCTTGCTTGTGTAGCTCCCTCAAATTCTTGCAAGAGCACCTTGCCACCTTGAATGCCAGATGGAAGACCCTACAGAGGAGGGAACTGGCAGGTCGCCAGGCCAGCCTCTCAGTATCTCTGACCACAGGCACCCATTTGCAATCTCCAGTCCCAATGGGCTGTGAATGGCTGAAGCTGAGGCCAGACACTGACCCCACCTACCTGAACACTGGTAGAAGCTAACAAACCAGTGAGTTAAGGTGGTAAGGAATAAAGGGGGGAGGTCCTTCCTTCTCACAGCCTGGCCCCAAAACCACCTCTTCTTGAAATCCTTTTCAGTTACAAGTAACTGATCTACTCAGAGCAGACAGGAGCCATCTCTGTTTAGCTCTTCATTTTGCCTCATGATCTAGCAGAAGGTTTTTCCTCCTACCAGATCATAAACTCCTTGAGGGAGGTACCACCATTTACTACCCTTAGGCCTTGCACCAGGCCATGCACCTGAAAAAGCCCAGTAACCATCTGCTGAGTCAATGGCCGAGGTGGTCAAACAAGTGAAGTAGGGCATGTAAGACACAGAAAAGTGTCACACCTTTCCTGTCCTTGCCCAGCCAGGGCACAGATGGTGTCTCTTGTCCCTGTTTCCCCAGTACCCCATGACTGACACATAGGAGGCACTCTCTAAATGCTTGAGTGAATTAAGTTGCACTCCTTCCACCCACACTCAGTCCAAGGTATCAAGTGTTCCTTCCATGTGCACAAGTGGATGCACATGCGCACACACAGTCAAGTATCAAAAGTGTTCCCTTACATGCCCACAAGTGGATGCATGCACACATGTGCATGTGCATACACACAAAGTCCAAGGTATCGAAAGTGTTCCCTTAAACATCTATGCTCATCAAAAGACTTCACCAAAAACTAAAAGGACAACCTACAGACTGGGAAAAAATTTTTGTCTACAACAAATCCGATCAGTGTCTAATCTCTAAAATCTACAAGATACTGCAAAACCTCAACAACAAAAAGACAAATGATCCAATTAAAAAATGGGCAAAGGATATGAACAGGCACTTCGCCAAAGAAGATATTCAGGCAGCTACCAGACACATGAAGAAATGCTCACGATCATTAGCCATTAGAGAAATGCAGATCAAAACTACAATGAGATATCATCTCACCCCAACAGGGCTAGCAT
>NW_004444016.1:2289615-2309169 GCF_000243295.1 Trichechus manatus latirostris | reverse complement strand
CTGGCTACCACCAATGACCACCCTGACAGGGAACACAACAGAGAGTCCCTGATGGAGCAGGAAAAAGGTGGGGTGCAGAACTCAAATTCTAGTAAGAAGATCAGACTTAATGGTCTGACTGAGACCTGGAGGAACCTCGGAAAGCATGGCCCCTGGATTCTCTACCAGCCCAGAACTAAAACAATTTCCGAGGCTAACTCTTCAGACAGGGATTGGACTAGACTATGGGACATAAAGTGATACTCATGAGTGTGCCTCTTAGCGCAAGTAGATACAAGAGACTAAATGGGGCAGCTTCCGTCCAGAGGTGATGTGAAGGCAGAGAGGGATAGGAGCTGGTTGAATGGACATGGGGAATTAGGGGTGGAAAGAAGGAGTATGTTGTCACAGTATGGGGAGAGCAATTAGAGTTTCATAACAATGTATGTATAAATTTTTGTATGGGAAAGAAATTTTTTAAAACAGTGTTCCCTTACATGTGCACAAGTGGATGCATGCACACACACGTGCACATACACATGCATGTGTGCACACACACAGAGCCAAGGTATCAAGTGTTCCCTTACACACACACAAGTGGGTACATGCACACACACCCACACCCACACGCACACACATAGAGCCAAGGTATCAAGTGTTCCCTTACATGAACACAAATGGGTACACGCACATGCACACACACGCACATATGTGCACGTGCGCACCCCGTCCAAAGTATCAAAAGTGTTCCCTTACATGCACACAAATGGGTGTGCACACACACTCATGCACACGTGTGTATGCTTGCACGCACACGTGTGTATGCTTGCACACACACAGTCCAAGGTATCAAGTATTCCCTTACATGCACACAAGTGGGTACACACACATGCACACACACACACATGTGCATGTCCACACACACAGTCAAGGTGTCAGAAGTGTTCCCTTACACACACACAAGTGGGTGCAACACACACACACCCATGTGCACATGCACACCCAGTCCAAGGTATCAAAAGTGTTCCCTTACATGCACACAAACGGGTGTGCACATACACTCATGCATACACATGTATGTTCACACACACACAGCCCAATGTATCAAGTGTTCCCTTACACATGCACAAGTGGGTGCATGTACACACACAGCTACTTCACTCTGAAGGGTGACAAGTGTCCTAGGTTTGACCCTGCAGGTAAGAGTGGTGCCCCTCCACAGACTGGGCCATCACAGAGATAATCTGCTCAGCTGAAGGCCAGCCTGCAGGGATGGTCTGCTCCTGCTGCCAGGGCTCCTTCCTGAGGGGTAACTGAGGAACAAAGCCAACCCACGTGGGCCACGTGGACTCTCCCAAGTGCAGCTGCATTTGTCAGGTAGAAGGTACCCAGATTTGGGCAGCCAGGCACAAGTCATCTGGCGTTCACCTTACGAAGAGAACTCCCCTCAGAGAGGCCCTGGCCCTGGTCACCCTGCTGGGTACAGGCTCCCTGCTGCTGCCCCGCTGCCCTTGTCTCAGTTCTACCCCTTCTGTGCCCTCTGCAAAGCCAGGTAGTATAAGTCTCTTTTGGTCAATCGGGAAAGCAGGCCCAGTATCTGGACCTTCCGGTTTTTTGCTGCAGACTCCTACTCTTGGTTCTCCTAAGACTCCTCACCCTAGGTTTTGGAGAAGGCAGTGTCATTCCTGGGAGTGTGGGGCTTAAAGCACATCACCTCCTGCTCACCATCTCGCTCTCCAGACCCCCAGTGTGGTGCTCCCAGGAGCTACCAAGCCCCATCGGCCCAGCGGGGCCATACTTCCATAGAGGAAGGAGAGGGATCAGAATCGGGCTAGGCTGGGAGGGAGGAGAGTATCAAAGGTCATCAGTCTGGTGTTCCTGCTTGTCTTGTCTCAGGGACCTTGACTCTAAGGCACTCTGACTCCTCGGTCCCCTCAAACCATCATCACAGTCCTCTGCTTAGTTACCTACCTGAGCTCGGCCTTCTTCCCAGCACTCTTCTCTCAGAAAATGGGCAATTTTTGTTCACCCAGAATCTAACGTTCCCTCTCCAGGACTTTTCCCACGTCTTGCTGACCCAGAAGTAAGCATTTATAAACACACAGACAAGCCTTAGAATTAACAACAAGAGGTGAACACCAAAAAGTAACTGCAGGAGATACTAATATCCCGCAAAAAGTAAAACACAGCAAAATGATGCCACCTGCTTCAATGAGGATTGACTCTTATTCCCAGGCCAGCTAGGAGAGGGGTGCCCAGAGCCGACCTGGCCTTGGATTGCCCCAACGTGGCTGCCACGTGTGCCAACAGACTAGCCAGGCGGAACCCGGTCACCACAGGGACAGCAATGACACGCAGGAAAGCCAGCAGAAATGAAGTGTGCTCACGAGGGAGCTGACACGGCAAGCCAGCATACAAAACACAACACTCCCAGACGTATGAAAGCAGCGGCCACATTCCACAACATGAAGGACTCCAACAAGGACTCAAGAGAACAATGCAAAACAATCATGCACAGAGCTTATTCATACTACCTGTTGCTGTCGAGTTGATTTCTAGTGACCCTATAAGACAAAATGGAACTGCCCCATAGCATTTCCAAGGCTACAGCAGAGTTCACCAGCATCACCAAGGCTACAGCCTTGGAAATGCCATGGGGCAGTTCCGGTGGCGCAGTGGTTAAGTGCTTGGCTGCTAACCAAAAAGTCTGGTGGCGCTTCCTTAAAATAGAAGTACCATACCTACCAGACACTCCATGGGAGAAAGATGTGGCAGTCTGCTTCTGTAAAGTTTACAGCCTTGGAAACCCTATAGAGCAGTTCTACCCTGTCCTACAGGGTCACTATGAGTCGGAATCAACTCAATAGCAATGGGTAATCTTTACAGAAGCAGACTACCACATCTTTGTCCTGAGAAGTGGCTGGTGGGTTCGAACCACCAAACTTTCAGTTAGTAGCTGAGCACTTAACCACTACGCCACCAGGGCTCCTTATTTACACTAGATAGTTAAAAATACAAATAAGCACCACTGCCTTAGGGCTAAGAAGGGGGTATGGCTTTAGGTTGACTAGCCCCTCCCCTCCCACCACCACTCCCCTGCCCAGGAGAAAGGGAGACTGGGCCAACGCTTGGCCCAGATGCTGGATGAAGCACTGCCAGTGGACCTGGCTGCGGACAGGAGCAGGATGTGGCTGGGAGGTGGGGACTGAGAAGAGAGGCTTGCAGCCACTGCTTATCTGCCAGGGACCCTTCCTGTGTCATTGTGGGGATCACTACCCTCCTGGATGTGCAGGTGGGGACTGGACCAGCCAGTACCTAGGGCTTTGCCTTGCTCCAGCACTCAAGGGTCTGAAAAATCTCCGATGAGCAAAAGAACCTCAAGCTGCAGCTCTGTGACACTCCTGCCAGCAAAGGCAGACCCCACCAGGCCAATCTATGCAGGAAGATGTGGTTCCACCCTGTGCCTCTGCCCAGCAGCAAGCCCTGGCTGCCCTTGGCTGGGGAGGGGAGAGGGAAAGATCTGTCAGTCCTCTACAAACTGTGGGCCAATCACAGGCTCAGGACCTGCAAGCTGGTGGGGGAGGGGAGTGTGTGGTGGGAACCAGGCGGCCACACTCCCAAAATTCCCAGCAGACCCCAAACCCATCTTCAAACACACCTCAGGCTTTGGAGGTTAGCAGAGTCCTCAGGCCCTAGCCCACATCGCTCAGGGGCCCCTGAGAAGTTGGCCATCTGCCTGTACTGTCCCCTCACCTCCTTTTCCATCGAACAAACTCCTACTCATCTTTCAAGGCCCCAGGATATTCCCTCACCCCAATATTTAACCGGAAAATGTCTAAAGTTGACAGAATTTTATGGGGAATACGGCATACCCACCACCTAGATCCACCATCAACACTCTGCAGTGTTGGTTTTGCCCGCCTTCCCTTTCCTCTACCTCCACCCACCCAGCACGTGTTCTGCGGCCTCGCCCAACACCCTTACTCCCTCGAGACTCCCACAGCAATGTGGACACACCCCCCTGCAGGTCCCTGCTGATGCAGACTGCCATCAAACTCCTCCAGGTAGGCCTCCAGCTTGTCCTTATCCCCACCAAGTGATGACCAGCCCCTTCACTTGTACCACAAACCACTGAAGCCCCGGGACAAACAGCAGGCCTCAAGGACTGTCCATGGGATTAACGGGAAAACCAAACCAGATCCTTCAGCAGCCTGCAGGGAGTGTCTCAAAAACATGGGTACTCACACCTAGCACCAGAACCTCGGGTGGGAAGAAGGCAGGCCCACTTCGGTCTCCTACAAGAAACCTCAGCCAGCTGGGCACTCAGTACTAATTGCTGTCAGCAAGTAGCCTGGGACTGGACATGATCTTCATCTCCAGTACTCTCAGGGCCTGTTTCTCCATGTGTAAAGCAAGGGGGTGGATGCAGGTGAAGTCCTGCATATGCCACTGAGGCGCCTCAGCTGCCTCACAGCACAGGTTTGGGGCACCCCCACTGCAGCCAGGCTGCTCTGCTTTTACCTACTTTAAACACCGTGGACCTCTGTAGACTTCTGTTAGTGGAAAAAAGCTTCCACTACTTTAAAAAACTGTTTGGAAAGTACTAGATTTCAGAGGTTTCTACTAGCTCTAAAATTATAACCTTGGCTTGGAGGAAGAATGCGGCCCGAGGACATAAAATGTAATGACTCATGGGATGCTTTTGCTGCCTCTTTCCCCACTGCCTCCTGCTTGGGTGGTGGGGAGAGGCCCCCACCCCTGCAGGCACAGCTGAGATGCTCTGATTCTGAGGAGTAGCCTGGCCAGGCTTTCCAGAGCTGCACCTGAGGATAGGCCCAAAGACTCTGGCTAGGGGCTTCTGAAACAAAGATGATCTCTAAGGGTGTCTGCACAGAGAAAGATTCATCATCTCCTTCTCCAACCTTTTAAGTTACTGTCCTAAAAAGAAGTGAAATGGAATGGAAGCCAGGAAGGATGGAGCACTAAGTTTTTGCACCCCAAAAACCAGCTGCCCAGTCTCTTGGCACTCCACAGTATCAGCCACAACCAGGTTCTCGGCTGGCTCAGCTGGGAGACCCGCCTCTGCTGCCCTCCACTCCCAAACCACCCAGACAAAGTGGTGTTCTCCCAGTCCTAAGACACCAGAGCCACAGCTCAACCAGCCACCTTACCACTCTGCAATAGGATCTCCCAAGTGCTGAAGATTTCTGCTCCGGTTCCTCAATTTCTGGTCCTCAGCAGAGGGGAGTACAGCTAGTCACTGTTCTTTGTGCACAAAACTTCCATCTACCAGAACACCTTATTAAAACATCCTTTCTTTCTGTCTAATTAATCCCAATGCCTTTATCTTTTCTTCAAGGGACATTCTCATTCCTACCTCACAAAAATATCTTTTAATCATCTTTATGGGTTTTCTCTGAACCCTCTCCAAGTTCTAAGGAGCGTGGGATAAGGTCCTAAAGATCTGTTTTCTGTGGCTACAGAGAAGAGGGGAGGAATAAGACGCTCTTTGTTGAAGAAAAAGGGGGAATAATGAAGCTAAACATGTAGAATAAACCAGATTTCTCTAGAGAAAACAGCCGTGGCCATTCCATTTTTGTTGAAATGAGATGCAAGAAGCAAGAGAAAATATACCATCTGCTATTAGAAGAAATGGCTTGGACGAGGCTCCTTTATTACCTGATAGGTGGCTATGTAGGAATGCCCATTTTTGGTATCATCGGATTAATTAAGTTATTATTAATTAAAGACAAAGCTCAATAGGTTAATTTGGGAGAGATAGGGCAAATCAAATGGCAGAAACAGGATCTTTAAAGATCCCAGAAAACTTACCTTACAGGCTAAAGCTAAGGGCACGAACTTCTGTGGGGATAAATGCAAAGTCTCACATTTTGGGCCCTAAACCCAAGCGCCCTGGCACAGGAAGAGGAAGGTACAGCCTAACAGACACACAGTAAAGAGGTGGAGGGTTTCAGCTGATGGAAGCTCTTGGTTTTATAATATCTGCCTCTTGCTGAGACGTGCATGTTCATTTACAAGATGGGCATCCAACAGCCACACTTGTACCATGTCAACGTGGTGGGGGGGTGGTTATGGCAGTCTTTAAAGATTTAAGGACCACCAGGAGAAAGAGGAAAGATGAAAGGTGCAGGAAGACAGGCTGGAGCTCAATGAACAGAAGGGTTTTCCAACCCTAACCACGGGAGCTGCAGTTTGCAGCGGACTTACCTGTGCCCAGCACTGGACTAGGCACTCTATGTATATGATTTCCAATCCTTACAAGGAGGAATGATTACTTCCCATCTATAGAGGGAGGGGAATGAGACTTACAGAGATCAGGTGACTTCCCTAAAGTCACCAAGCTCCTGATAGGGTCAGGATTTGAACCTAAGTGATTCTAAAGGCCATGCTCTTTCTACCCCGCCATGCTGCTGCCCGTATTTTAACACAGAAATATATTTAGCACTGAGTGCCTCCAGGGGCTGCCGAGAATGGCCTGTCACTATGGGTGTCAGGAAAAGCCAAGCAGGCACTAAGCGAGGTGCTGAGAAGGAAACCTGAGTACAGGGCTGGGTAGGACAAGCGGCCCAGAAAGTCTCTTCCAGCTCAGCTCGAGTGAGAACGACTGACAGAGAGCCAGAGGAGGAGTGCTGGCTCGGCTGGCTGGTGTCCTGACAAATCTGTCCTGAGGGCTACCACACAGGTCTGAGGCAGGGGGGATGGTCTCTGCCTCCCCTCAATGCTGACCACCTCTCTGGAGTCCTCAGGCAAATGGCTCTCACTACCAACCTTCCCTGCTGCTCTACATAAGCTGCCAGGTCAGTGTGCCCTGTGCTGTCATCTGCCTCCCACCCTCTCCACCTCCCATCCAGCCACTACACTCGGGTGAGGCAGCTCCTGTTGGCATGCATACTGAGGCTGGTAATGAATGTGTTTACTTCCATGGCCCTGGCCACTGCCGGGAGCTCTGGAGAACATCCAAGCAGAGTAAGCTGGCTGCCCTCCAGCCTGACTGAGGGGGTCCTTGGGGCACATTCTGAGGCCATCACACTCCAAGTAGACTGTGGTATTTTCCCATGTAGGAGGCTTGCTGTTTAGGGTGGCCCTGACCCTGGAGAGACCCTGCCCAGCTGGCTCCTGATGGCCTGGGGGAGAAGACGGGGACGGTGTCAGCAATGACTGAGGAGCGATGCCACCAGCCAGTGGAGCCAGGTCTGTTTCACACAGCACTACCCAAAGCCTGGGTTTCCCATGCTGAAGGAGAGCCTCCTGCCCTCCCACTGGCACCCAGAATAGTTCTTCCTCTGTTTGATTTATAAGATAGCAGGAGAGCTGGTAGGCTCAGAGTTGGAACAAAACAGAGGGAAGAAAAACGTCATGGGAAGCAACCTATTTTTGAAAACTGTGAGCTGATGCAAGGAGATTAGGTTCTGTTTGTCTTGGCTGATAGGCTTATTTTACAAAAAAAGCACAGTCACACACACATGCACACACACACATGCACACACATAAACACACATGCACACACGCATGCATACGTGCACACATACAATGCTCCTGCTGTCTGGGTCTGCTCAGGCTGTCTGGAAACATCTTGGCTTTGTTCAGCTCACCCCTGCTGCCAGGAGCTCAGCTCTGTCCACTGTAAACCCCCATCAGCAGGAATTCCAAGGCTGACACAGCACAAAGAGGCCTCAAGAGGCCCTCTCGGTTTCTGGGCTGACCTCAGATTCCTGTGCATCTTGGTAATGCCTGGCAGAACTTCTTCTACAGCTGGAAGCAGAGGCCAGCAAGGATTCTTTAAAGGGGGCTGGGTGTCATGGTGAGTGGCAAGTGGACAGCCAGACTGCTGAAGTGAGGAAACCTGGCTGGATGCAGGGGTCCAGAGTAAGGCCTGGGAACTCGGGGGAGGCCATTCTCCCCACTCGGGCTGGGCTGAGGGACCTGTCTTGGCTTCAGGAGTGGCCTGACACTGCAGCTTCCATTAATGAGCTCTCTCTGTCTGTCTCTTGCACTAAGCTGGGAGCTCTTCCAGAGCAGGGACTGTGGCTCATTCATCTCTGCCCCTTTCGGGCTCTGCTCTGCGCTAGGCCCACAGGAGGCCTCTAACCTACCTGTACCCCCACAGGAGCTAAGGGCTTCAGAGCGGATGGGGTTCGACAAAGAGAAGCTTGGGACCAGGCTGCACCTGGTGGAGTGCATTCCTGAAGGGTGGGTCTTGAGAGCTGAGCTTGCGTGGGCTGCCGGTGTGAGCCAAGGGTGACTTCGTGCCAGATAAAAACAGGAACAGCAGGCATGTCATGAGGCACTCTGCAACCTCACCACGCTAGCCTGGCTGCTGACCTGTTCACTCCAAGCACCTGGCCTCATCTGGTGAGATGTGGCACTGCCAGTTTACAGCATTCTTCCCTAGCCCTCCAGAAGGTCACTGCTCCTAAAGGCAGTGCTGCTGCTATCCTCTACAAAGTCCAGAGCGTTCTGAGCCGGGCAGGGAGAGGTCTGCTTTCCAGCTCTGGCCTGGGCTGGTTTGGGAAGTAGGCCTGAGACAGGGTCCCTGATCTCTAGTCTGTGGCAGTACTCCAAGCCTCCCTGCTCCTGGGGCCACCTTCTGCCATGTTCCCAGAGTACAGGGGCCAAGAGGTAGAGGAGACAGTTAGCAACAGCTCCCTGGAACCATGATGTGAGCAACTTCCAGCCTGGGAATCCTCAGCATTTCGGAAACGAAAGGAGCTTCAAGCTTCATCTCGGTCTTAAGAATGTCTTGGGGGTAAAGGGTGACTACAAGGGTTCCTACCCGCATTAAACGTTTAAGAGGCCCTGCTGCAAAATGTGTATGACATAACATTAAGGGAACAAAGCAACACACAAAACTGTATGCATAGCATGTTCTCAAGTACATTTAAAATATACATAGAAAAAAGTCTGAAAGAAAATGCATCGAAAAACGTGAGGCTAAGTGACAACAGCGTCCTCTAGCCCCACCCTGCCCCACTGCCGCCACCCTGAGTGGGGGCCTGCCCCGTGTGTGTGCAGTGTAGTGTCACCCGCAGGCCCCTGCTCTGGGGCTCAGGACCAGAGCTCCACAGCATGAGGTCCACCTCACCTGCAGCAACTCCAGATCGGATGAATCCTCCTGCCCAGGGACCATTTCTGTTAACATCTCAGACATGACTTTTGTGTTTCCTCGAACAATGTCTAGTTCGCTCCGCAGCCTGGCAATCTGTTAGGGGCAGGGAAGGAGGTAAGCAAGAAGGAGAGGTCAGTCAACCCTTGCCTGGAGTATCAGAGCACACTTGCTCTACAAGCAGGTGACAGTCCCATTCACTGTGAAATCTACGTCACACTTCTGAATGCGCGTCATAGGAGAAACCTTTCAGTCTCACGCCAATTCGCGAGCGAAGGTGGTGGTGGTACTGAGGAAGTCACGGACGGGAGGTGAGCTCATTCCAGAAAGCGCTGGTCACCAGAAGCCTGTGGTCCCTGACTGGCCCGTGACACCGTGGCAGAGGCTCTGCATGGTGGAAGAGGGGGAACTGAACTGGTTTTCAGACCTGGCTCCTCCATGATGTGGCCCTGACATGTCACTTGACCCTTGGACCTCCATTTCTGCTCTTTAAATGAAAGTGGTAGAGTGCACAGTCTCCAAGGACCTCAAGGACTGAGCTACCTCATGAACTCTGCGGTTACAGACTCAGTACCCTAGGAGTTTATATTCTAACTGTTACACTGCTCTGGGAGGCTGGCTGGTGTGAACTTCACTTTTCCGGTGTGGCAAGAACGAGGGCAGCTTCCTACCGGTTCCACAGTCCCTTGGAAAACTATCCAGCCTGCCTGTCCCAAAGGGGCAGCTCCCAAAGCCTGGCTCTGGGCTCAGGCCTGAGCCTTCTCTGCTGCACCAGGGACGCTGCAAGCCTCTTCTCAGTCTCCAGCACTCTGCCCAGATCAGGTCCCGCACCCTTGCCCACCATGAGGTGTTATAAAAGAATCTGCATAGAAATGCCTATCTGGTCCCACAGACATGCTCACTCAGGGGTAGGAGAACAGTAACACTTGACGGAAGTCGAGAGCTGTCCCGGACACCTGGAGAACACCAGAAGATTCCCGTGAGCATGGGGCTCTACTGCAGCCGTGACTCCAAAGATGGACCTTCGCCTTTCTGAGCATGTTTCCTCACCTACAGAAAAGTGCTGATAATAACTGCACCTCATAGGGTTGCTGTCATTACCTGGGGTTCAGGCCTGGCACATGTGTGCTATCAGCTCCCTCTCTCCTGCTGAGAATCCAGAGGCTGGTATGGATACCACTCTTCCTGACTTCTGACTGCCCAACAACATGTGCTCAAGGAAGCCTTTCCTGACACCCTGCCCTGCCCTGAGGTGGAATGACCACTCCCATGTCCCCCTCCTCACCCACCACTCCCTGCACAGCCTGCCATAGCAGTATCTATAGCAGCTGTTCCTGTACTCGTGGGCGCCTCTTTAGGGGACACGTACAAGAGACCTTGACAAATGTTTGCTGGATAGAGGGATGGATGGATGAATGGTCATCCAGGTAGCTGATCTAGGTCCCAAGAGACTTGGTCTCTGCCTTGGGCTCCTCCTGATAGATGGTCCACACTGCCCTCTGCAAAGTCTTGGCTGAGAAGATGCTCTGGTCAGGGAGGCACAGGAATGCTACGGTACCTGCCTGCCTCTGCTTCCGTCTTCCCCAGGGCAACAGGCCTCAGGGACCACTCTGTACTCCTCATGCCCTCTCACCCATCCATTCCCTCCTCTTGCTGTCTAGCTCTGGCGAGTGCTTTTCCAGAGCACCAAATCACTGGTGGCAAGTTGGTAAAAGGTCCCAATCACTGTCCAGCTTTCAAGACACTCTGCCCTCCCTCTGAGTAGAAGGGGGCACAGTTCTGTCCATAGACACAGGGTCTGTAGTCAGAGACCTTCCCAATGGCTTCCTTTTAGGGAAGGTCCTGGCCATTCTTGGTAACAAGGAAGGGCCGCGTACAGTGAACTGAAGCCCACAGCCAGTGTAAACCCGTATCTCAGACGTGGGCCTTGCTTCCTGCCCCTGAGTACACACAGTATTGGGTGACTCTCAAGAGGCCCTCTCCCTGCTGCCTGTCATGCTCACAACCGCCCAGTGGGATAAAAGGGGAGGGTCATCTCTGTTTTGCTGATGAGGAGCCCAAGGTCTCATGAGCTGAGCACAGCCTCTGGTAGTCAGTAGCCCAGCAGGGACACAGGCCCAGGCCTGTCGGACTCTGGCTCACTCTCTCCTGTTCACCCTACCTCTCTCTTCAGAGCTGGCAGGGAACTGCAAGGCCCTGGCACTGCATTTCCATTCACTAGACATAATCGCTTGGATCCCCTGTTTAAATGAGTTTCTATAATAGGGACGTTGTCACAATATTAAGTAAGGAATTTGAAAATATGAGCATTTGATAGATTTTTTTTCCAAGTCTGAACAATTCCCAAATTTTAACTAATGAAAATTCTATAGATTCATCTAAAAATCAGCCTTTACAATTAATCTAAAAAATCCAGTTTGGGATTAGAACTGAGTTAGCACATCAGGAAATGACATAGGGAAGATGGGCAGGATCTGGTATACAGGTGGACCTAACCCTAACCCTGACTTCAGCCACCACAGAGACCTTGCTGGGTGTGTCACCTGCCTCTTTAAGAGCCTCCAACGGCTCTCCTTTCTCACAGGATACATCTGCACCACTCTGCAGGACACGCAAGGCCTTCCACGACTCAGCCCCGCCCCCAGGCTTTTGGCTGCATCCTTTGCCATGGTCTCCTCTCCATCGGACCTTGCACATACCCCTGTTCTCCAGAAAAACCGCGTGCTGCCCAAAAGAGCTGGGCTCCTCTGTGCTTCCGGTACCACTTCACCCGACTGTCCCTACTCCTGCTTCTAGATCCCCATTGGTGTCAGGTCCCCTGGCCAACTGCCCTCCAGGCACTGCTGAACTCTGTGCTCACAGGTCACTTGTGCCTGCTCCTCACCGGGCAGACTGCACTGCATCATGACTGTCTTTGCATCTGTCCCCCTACTCTCCTCTGAGTCCTCGAGAGAAGGGAATGGCCCTTCCATCTTTGTGTCCCCAACACCTAGCAAGTTCCTGGCATGGGGAGGCCTCTATGGTCTCCTGGAAGTGTGGAAAAGGCCAGCCAGCTGGCTTGCCTGAGGCCTGGAAGTATGCAAGTACCTGTTCTGAGTTGGCTGTGATGGGGCCAGTCACACTCAGAGGCGGGGCCTGTGGAGCCGAGAAGGGAGCAGGAGGCGAGGAAAAGGAGCCGGCACTCGTCTGCGACTGGGGCCTGGGCATGGTCGCGGCAGGATCCACTTCGGGGACGCTCTGGCACGGCAACAACAAAGTCCTCTGTTCACTTAAACTGCCTGGTGGCTGGGCCAGAGGGCCTACCCCACCCTGGACAGCACCTCCCATCACCACTGCCTGAGTGAGGCAGAGCCAGCACTGCCACCGGCCTGACGAGGCTCACCTAACCTCTCAGAGCCATCTCTCCCTGATTAGGTGAGGCTCCCTGCGGCACCTCCCTCTGCTCTCCTCCACAGTCAGCAGAGCAACTCACGACGCAGAGGGAGATTCTCTGAGCTCTCTGTTGTGGTTCCCACTACTAAACTGCTGGGTCCCAGTGACGGGAGGGCTGCTAGCAGGTTTTGCTGATCATGAGTTTGTATTGGGTACCCTAAGATTACATTTTGGCCCTCACAGATAGGCTAATGGAAACAGTAATGTGCAGTGTACCAAGTGT
Organism: Trichechus manatus latirostris; assembly: GCF_000243295.1. Lineage (NCBI taxonomy): Eukaryota > Metazoa > Chordata > Mammalia > Sirenia > Trichechidae > Trichechus > Trichechus manatus. The sequence continues at coordinate 2,296,411 of NW_004444016.1, read as the reverse complement.
CCCTTGTAGTTACAGGCACAACAGCACTGTTTCAGGCCTTTATTAGAAGAATGAAACAGGCAGTGGTTACTCCGCAGAGCCTGGTGAGCAGTTTGCAGGGATCATAATGAGAACAATGTTCTGGAAAGGACAATTTCTTGTGCTTTCCCTTTGGGAATCTCGGCTAACCTCTTGGACATTACCTCACCTAGTCCAAGAGACCTGCGCAGGCATGCTGGCCTCAAAGCCTATTTCACAGAGGGGACCAGCAAGGCCAGGTGTACTGGGATGAGGTGCCTTTCCCGGATTCTGGAGTTGTGCTGGCTCTCCCCAGGCCCCCAGGAGCTGGTCACCACCCATACCGGTGCGGGCTTCACTGCAAGAAGACAGTGGCATCAACTGCATTTATCTACTTCTAGGCACAGAGTGGCCCCTCATGGAGCTTGCCTACTATGGCACTGGAACAGCCCCAGTAGGGTGCCATGAGAGGGCCTCTCCTGGGCTTTGAAGCCCAGGCTGATAGAATTCAAGAGGGTCTGGATTGATGCTGAACACTCACAGCTCAAAGTAAACTTTAGCTCCATTTGACTCGGACAGCTGCCTGTGGCCAGTGACGTCAACCGCTCTGCAGCAGCCAAGGCGGAGGTGTTCTGGTGCTCCCAAGGGACAGATGATGGGGTCCCACCCAAACTCTAGGGGTCTCTGAAAAGCAACTGCTAATGGCACACACAGGAGGGTCCACCCAAGCAGCTGGGCCCATGAGACCACCTGAACTGATCTCTCTATTATACTTTTCCTCAGCCAGTGTGAGAACTGGGGGAAGACACTGCTGCCACTTAATCACCCATCAGCCAGCTGTCCCAGTCCCATTATTAAAAAGAAACACCCTTGAGTCTTAAGAACACATGATGGCAAGTAATTCAAATGGAGCACCAGAAGGGTGGTGGCAGTGGGCTAGCCAGTTCTTCCATAGGTCTTTCTAAAACATGCCAGCTGGACACTTACCCGCTGTGGTGTGTGTATTGGAGACAGAGCGTCCAAGTCTGCCATGGGAAACTCGACCCCTTTTCTCTTCAGCTCCTCGTATATGTGCACGACGCCAGTGAGGTCTGGACTGCTCCGGAAGGCATCTGCCCAAGCCTGGAGGGTGGGGGGAGAGGCCTGTTAGGAGTCATCTTTCACAGGTGTGACCATGGCGCAACCCTGTGTCCTCTCAGAGGCCAGTGCCCTGTTCCCTACGTTGGAAGACAAATCTCACTGGAAAATGGACTCTGCCTTTCCTCCTACGAGCACCACAGTGATATGGCTGGCAAGTTCTTGGTTTTCAATGGTGCCATTAAGCGTGAACAAAAACATAAAACTTAATTCAGCATGTACTATTTTCTTGGAGAAGCGACAGAGAAATAACACACAGCTCCGTGGTGCATCCTAAATGCAGGCATTTCCCTAATCGCAAGGAAATCTATTCCTGGTGAGGCTTAGCCAACAGGAAAGGAAGGGGCTGCCTCGTCACTGTGCCAGGGAGGTGCTGGGCTCAGGGAGCACTGCGCCCGCGCTGCCCGTCATCGCACCTTCTCTACACGCTCTAGTCGAGCACTGGCAGAGCCTGCAGGCAAACTGAACAAAGAGGAGAGAAGCTGATGTGTGCCATGAAATAAAGGCTGACTCTCTGCTTCCGAAGCAAGGTCTTTCCTCAGTAAACCAGAGAACATTAAAGCTGAGATTGCCACGCTCAGCCCCGTCACTGGACAGACAAGCCAACGGAGGCTCAGCTGGGAGAGCTCTGCCAGGGTCACACTGTGTGCCCAGCAAGCTCACCTCCACGCATCCTGACCCCAGTCCTGAGCTTCCTCCACTATGTCATGCTGCCTACCACGTTGATCTTCATATGCCCAAACCAAAAACTCCAACGGAAAGCACAACCACTAGATTCCCTTACGTGAAAACACAGCAGAGAGGAAATACCAAATATTCAAATGAATTGCCACTTATTTCTGTTGGTTCACAAAACTCTTAAAAAAAATTTTCAGATAGTCTGCTCTTTGGAAGTTACAGAATATATCAAAAAAAAGGTCACATAGTAAATCTGAAGGGCTCTTGAGAAATGGGGCCTGGGTCTTCACGTGCTACCCTGCCTATCACAGTACCCAAGGGGAAGGCAGGTCTTTCCGGCTAAGGTCCCATTAACCGGTTGTGTTAACGTCACTTGTGTTTAACTACCTCCCTGGCTCTAGCAATGTGTTCCAACCAATCCCAGGGCAGCCACAGAAATTCTGCCTCTAACCAACAGGCCCATATGAACTTAGGTCAGTTTCTAAAAAGCCTCCTCAATTATAACAGAAGCATCTCACTTATACAGCCATTACTACCAATCCAGCTTTTTGTGGCCCACTTATTTAATGTGCGTACTCAGGGGCTTCATGCCATCTCCTCCCCAGAGCAGCCCACCTTGACCAGCACCCCCTCTGGTTTCTGAGCAACCATGGGATGAGGGCTGAAAGTACCTGAAGGGGGCCACCTGGGGCTCAGAGGCAGCCAGCTCTGCCAGTGGCTCTGTCTCCAGGGAGTCCTCACGGGGCTGTCCTCCAGCCACTGCCTTGGCTGTCTCCACCTGAATCAGAATCCAGCTGTACCCCATGACTACAGCTTCAAAATGCTCAGGTGTTTTAGGTAAACATGACTTCCGAGTCTAAAGCTCAGTTTCACAGCCTACTGTGGGAGGGTGGGGAGAACAGGCAGGACAGTTCCTGTTGGTGCCATTTCATGCCTCTATTTCCACACAAAACAAACACCTCCAGAGCACCCCTTTCAAGGTATCTTGCTCCTGTCCCAAGCTAAATTTGAGATAATAGGACTAAAGACTAAAGAATCGTCACCATTCTCTCCATTCAGAGCATTTTTTTTTTTTGGTCATTGTTGTAAATGTATCTATTATATGACTTTTTCCAACTCAACTTTTTACAGGTGTACAACTTATTGATAGCAATTACAATAACCAGCTGTGCAACCCTACCCTTAATCAATGGAATATTTCCATCACCGTTAACTCCCCCCTTTCTCCCTCCTTCCCATCCCTGGTAACCACTAATAAACTTTGTTCTCTATACATTTGCCTTTTCGTGTCTTTTTATATAAGTGAGGTCATATAATATTTGTCCTTTTATGATTGACTTATTTCACTCAGCATAATGTCCTCCAGCTCCATCCATATTATAGCATGTATTAAGACTTCGTTTCTCCTACTGGCTGAGTAGTATTCCATTGTACCTATGTACCACATGTTGTTCATCTATTCATCTGTTGATGGATACTTAAGGTTGTTTCCACCTTTTGGTTACTGTGAATAGTGCCACAGTGAACACTGGTATACAAGTCTCTGAGTCTCTGCTTTCAAGTCTTGGATATACACCTAGGAGAGGAATTGCTAGATCATATGGTAGTTCTATTTTTAGTTTGTTTGTTGGTTTGTTTTTTAATCGTGCTTTAAGTGAAAGTTTACAATTCAAGTTAGTCTCTCATACAAAAATATATACACACATTGTTACGTGACCGTAGTTGCTCTCCCTGTACTGCGACAGCACATTAGCACGCTCCACCTTTCCACCCCAGATTTCCCGTGTCCATTCAACCAGCTTCTGACCCTCTCTGCCTTCTCATCTCAGCTCTGAACAAAAGCTGCCCATTTAGTCTCATGTATCTACTTGAGCTAAGAAGCACACTCTTCACGAGTATCCTTTTATGTTCCATAGTCTCGACTAATCTTTGCCTGAAGAGTTGGCCTCGGGAATGGTTTTAGTTTGGGGCTAACAGAGAGTTCAGGGGCCATGTCTTCTGGGGTCCCTCCAGTCTCAGTTAGACCATTAGGTCTGGTCTTTTTACTAGAATTTGAGTTATGCACCCCCCTTTTCTCCTGGTCCATCAGGGACTCTCTGTTGTGTTCCCCGTCAGGGCGGTCATTGGTGGTAGCTGGGCACCATCTAGTTCTTCTGGTCTCAGGCTGATGAGGTCGCTGGTTTATGTGGCCCTTTCTGTTTCTTGGGCTAACGCTTTCCTTGTGACGGTGTTCTTCATTCTCCTTTACTCCAGGTGGGTTGGGACCAAATGATGCATCTTAGATGGCTGCTCGCTAGCTTTTAAGACCCCAGATGTCACTCACCAAAGTGGGATGCAGAACATTTTCTTAATAAACTTTGTTATGCCAATTGACCTAGATGTCCACTGAAACCATGGTCCCCAGACCCCTGCCCCTACTACTCTGTCCCTCGAAGTGTTTGGCTGCATTCAGGAAACTTCTTAGCTTTGGTTTAGTCCAGTTGTGCTGACTTCCCCTGTGATGTGTGCTGTCCTTCCCTTCACCTAAGATAATTCTTGTCTACTATCTAGTTAGTGAATAACCCTCTCCATTCCTCCCCACCCTCATAACCATCAAAGAACATTTTCTTCTGTGTTTAAACCTTTTCTTGAGTTCTATAATAGTGGTCTTATACAATATTTGTCCTTTTGTGACTGAATAAATTCACTCAGCATAATGTATTCCAGGTTCCTGTATGTTATAAGATGTTTCACGGATTCATTGCTGTTCTTTATCGTTGTGTAGGATTCCATTGTGTGAATATACCATAATTTGTTTATCCGTTTTTCCACTGATGGACACCGACGTTGTTTCCATCTTTTTGCTATTGTGAACAGTGCTACAATGAACATGGGTGTGCAGATATCTATTCGTGTGACGGCTCTTATTTTTCTAGGATATATTCGAAGGAGTGGGATTGCTGTAGTTCTATTTCCAGCTTTTGAAGGAAGCACCAAATTGATTTCCAAAGTGGTTGTACCATTTTACATTCCCACCAACAGCCGCTCCAACATTTATTATTTTGTGTTTTTTGTTGGGATGAGATGGTATCTCGTAGTTTTGATTTGCATTTCTCTAATGGCTAATGATTGTGAGCATTTCTTCATGTGTCTGCTAGCCACCTGAATGTCTTCTTTGGTGAAGTGCCTGTTCATATCCTTTGCCCATTTTTTAACGGGGTTATTTGTCTTTTTGTTGTTGAGGTGCTGCAGTATCATGTAGATTTTAGAGATTAGACGCTGATCAGATTTGTCACAGCCAAAAAATTTTTTCCCAGTCTGTAGGTTTTCTTTTTACTCTTTTGGTGAGGTCTTTTGATGAGATTACGTGTTTGATTTTTAGGAGCTCCCAGTTACCTAGTTTCTCTTCTGGTGTTTGTGCATTGTTACTTAAGGTTCGTATTCTGTTTATGCCGGGTATTAGGGCTCCTAGCATTGTCCCTATTTTTTCTTCCATGATCTTTATCATTTTCAATTTTATATTTAGGTCTTTGATCCATTTTGAGTTCGTTTTTGTACATGGTGTGAGGTATGGGTCTTGTTTCATTTTTTTGCAGTTGGATATCCAGTTATGCCAGCACCATTTGTTAAAGAGACTGTCTTTTCCTAAATTAATGGACTTTGGGCCTTTGTCAAATATCAGCTGCTCACAGGTGGATGAATTTACATCTGGATTCTCAATTCTGTTCCATTGGTCTATGTATCTGTTGTTGTACCAGTACCAGGCTGTTTTGACTACTATGGCAGTAAAACAGGTTCTAAAAACAGGTAGTGTGAGGCCTCCTACTTTGTTCTTCTTTAGTAATGCTTTACTTATCTGGGGCCTCTTCCCTTTCCATATCAAGTTGGTGATTTGTTTCCCCAACTCATTAACAAATGTCGTTGGAATCTGGATCGGGATTGCGTTGTATCTGTAGATCACTTTGGGTAGAACTGACATTTTCACAATGCTGAGTCTTTCTACCCATGAGCAAGGTATGTTTTCCCACTTATGCAGGTCTTTTTTGGTTTCTTATAGTAATGTCTTGTAGTTTTCTTTGTATATGTCTTTTATGTTTCTGGCTAGATTTATTCCTAAGTATTTTATCTTCTTGGGGGCTATTGTAAATGGTATTGATTTGGTGATTTCCTCGTTGAAGCTCTCTTTGTTGGTATAGAGGAATCCAACTGATTTTTGTACGTTTATCTTGCATCTTGATGCTTTGCTGAAATCTCTTATTAGTTCCAGTAGTTTTCTTGTGGATTCTTTGGGGGTTTTCTGTGTATAAGATTATATCATCTGCAAATAGAGATATTTTTACTTCTTCCTTACCAATTTGGACACCCTTTTTTTCTTTTTCTAGCCTAACTGCTCCAACTAGGACCTCCAGCACAATGTTGAATAAGAGTGATGATAAAGGGTATCCTTGTCTGGTTCCCGTTCTCAAGGGGAATGCTTTCAAACTCTCTCCTTTTAGGATGATGTTGGCTGTTGGCTTTGTGTAAACGCCCTTTATTATGTTGAGGAATTTCTCTTCTATTCCTATTTTGCTGAGAGTTTTTATCATGAATAAGTATTGGACTTTGTCAAATGCCTTTTCTGCATCAATTGATAAGATCACATGGTTCTTGACTTTTGTTCTATTTATGTGATAGCACATTGATTCTTTTTCTGAAGTTAAACCATCACGGCATACCTGGTATAAATCCCACTTGGTCATGATGAATCATTTTTCTGATTTGTTGTTGAATTCTATTGGCTAGAATTTTGTTGAGGATTTTTGCGTCTATGTTCACGAGGGATATTGGTAAGTAATTTTCTTTTTTGTGGTGTCTTTACCTGGTTTTGGTATCAGGGTTATGCTGGCTTCATAGAATGAGTTTGGGAGTATTTCATCCTTTTCTATGCTCTGAAATACCTTTAGTAGTAGTGGTGTTAATTCTTTTCTCTGAAAGTTTGGTAGAATTCTCCAGTGAAACCGTCTGG
>NW_004444016.1:2266318-2287867 GCF_000243295.1 Trichechus manatus latirostris | reverse complement strand
TTTCCTTTGTGGTTATCTTAATATTTAACCCCTACTTTTCTAAGTTTGAACCACTCTTTTATATCACCTTGACTTCCTCTCCATACGAAAGATCTGACTTTTACTCCCTTGTTTTTGTTTTAATGTTGTCATCTTTTACATATTGATGTCTATTTTCAGTGTTTTAGCTTTGATTTATATTTGTGACTTTCTTATCTGGGTGGATATCTGGTTGCTGTGTCCTGTGTTTTAGTCTTGGGTTATTTTCTGATACTATTTTCTAACCACAGGACTCCCTTACAGTATTTCTTGTAATTTTGGTTTGGTTTGGTTTGCAAATTCCCTACACTTCTGCTTATCTGGAAAAGCCCTAATTTCACCATCATATTTGAGAGACAGTTTTGCTGGATATATAATTCTTGGCTGGCAATTTTTTTCCTTCAAGGCTTTATATATATCATCCCATTGCCTTCCTGCCTGCATGGTTTCTGCTGAGTAGTCTGAGCTTAGCCTTATTGACTTTCCTCTGTAGATGAGTTTTCATTTATCCCTTGTCGCTCTTAAAATACTCTCTTTATCTTTCATTTTGGCAAGTTTGATTATGTCTTGGTGACTGTCTTTTGGGATCCACCTTGTGTAGGGTTCGATGAGCATCTTGGATAGGTATCTTCTCATCTTTCATGATATCAGGGAAGTTTTCTGCCAACAAATCTTCAAGAATTCTCTCTGTATTTTCTGTTACCTCCCCGTGTTCTGGTACTCCAGTCCCACATAATTCTTAGAGTTTCTTCATTTTTCAAAATTCTTTTATCTGATTTTTCCTCAAATAAGTTGGTATCAAGTGCTTTATCTTCAATCTCACTAATTCTGACTTCCATTACCTCAATTCTGCTCCTATGACTTCCTATTGAGTTGTCTAATTCTGAAGTTTTATTGTTAATCTTCTGGATTTCTGATTGCTGTCTCTCTATGGATTCTTGTAGTCTGTTACATTTGTGATTATGCTCTTTTCTAATCTTCTTAAGTTCCTCTATTGCTTTGTCTGTGTGTTCCTTGGCTTGTTCTGCGTTTTGCATGAACTCCTTCCTGATATCTTGAAGAGTTCTGTATATTAATCTTTTGTATTCTACCTCCAGTAACTCCAAGAAGTTCCCTTCCTCCATAAAATTCTTTGATTATTTGTTTTGGTTGCTTTCTGCAGCCATCATGGTCTGCCTCTTTATGTGATTTGATATTGACTGTTGTCTCCGAGCCATCAATAAGTTATTATATTTATTTATGTTTGCTTACTGTGTCCTAGCTTCTTGTTTTGTTTTGTTCTGATATGCCCAAATAGGCTGGTCATGTGACCTAGTTTGATTATTGGTGTTTTTGAAGCTGTAACGTCCTATCACCAGGTAGTTAGATCTGCTACTAGGTATGTGAGCCCAGGAGTCTGTTTACGTTTCTTGTATGGATTCAGCTCAGGTGTCCAGGTAGTCGGTCACCAAGTGTGTGGTGCAGGCTCTCACCTACAGTCCTAGTCAGGCACGGGTGATTGGTGTAGGCACAGGTATCTGGCTGCAGTAGGGTGTCACACACTGAGCAAGGCAAGGGGCTGATGGCTGCCCCTGAGTGTCTGGAAGGAAAGCGTTTCCCCGTTCCCTAGAGTGCATAGGTGGATGTGTTTTGTGGCTAGACTATGAGTATCCATTGCTGTTGGCTGTAAGGACTTGGAAGCACCACTTATTCTTGGACCCCTGTCATGGGTGGCTAGTTGGCGGGGGTGCAGCCACCAGTCCTCAAGCCCCTGACATGGGTAGGTGAGGAACCTGCTTAATGGGCAGAGCAGTGTCAAATGTCACAAACCTGCCACTTCACCATATAGCTGATACCGTTGAAGTTAGGCTTCAGGTATATACCCTGTCGTACTGTGGTAATGAGCGCCTACGCTGCTGAAATGGGCCCACACAGGTCTATGCAGGGGTGAAAGGCATTCAAAGTCCATGGACCCCTTATGCCTGTGCCTAGGCAAAGAGCTGTGCCTACCCTGAGTTCCCGGCTTAGGGGAGCTGGCAGATTATGTTTTCTGTTTGTTAATTTGTTCCTTCTCCAAGGCCAGGAGAATGGCTCAGGGCGCATGACGGATCCTACTTCTGGCCCAGGGGACACGGCAATTGCTGAAGCTGGCCTGGGATCTGGTGGAGAGTGGGGAGGGGGCAGGTACATGTGAGAGAGGTTTTTGCCAAAGAGGGTGTTTTTGTTTTTTTGGATTACCATCGCTTTCGAATATCTTTTTTTAAAAACTGTACTTCAGATAAAGGTTTATAGAACAAGTTTCTCATTAAACAGTACACATATTGTTTTATAACACTGGTTAACAACCCCACAACATGCCAACACTCTCCCTTCTCAACCTTGGATTCCCTATTACCAGCTTTCCTGTCTCCTCCTGCCTTCTAGTCTTTGTCCCTGGGCTATTGTGCCCCATTAGTCTTGTTTTGTTTTATAGGGCCGTTTAATCTTTGGCTGAAGGGTGAACCTCAGGAGTGACTTCATTACCGAGTTAAAAAGGTGTCTAGGGGCCATACTCTAGGAGTTTGTCCAGTCTCTGTCAGGCCACAAGTCTGGTCTTTTTTTGTGAGTTAGAATTTTGTTCTACATTTTTCTCCAGCTCTGTCTGGGACCCTCTATTGTGATCCCTGTCTGAGCAGTCAGTGGTGGTAGCCAGGAACCATCTAGTTGTACTGGACTCAGTCTAGTGGAAGCCATGGTAGTTGTGGTCCATTAGTCCTTTGGACTAATAGTTTCCAAAAGGGGTCAGACGCACATACTTATCTTTTGCCGACTGAGTGTCGCCTTTCACTGATTCTGGAGGCCTGAGTAGACTCTCTGCTGCTTGGTCTCTCCCGATGTGGAAAATGCCTCCCGAGCATCATTGCTTGCCTCACTGTGCATACCAGCCGATCTGGCCTGAAGGATGCTGGCTCCCGCTGGATCAGGTCTGGCAACTCCTCGCTGCTTCCGAACTGTCTCTTTCTCCCGCTGCTATGCACTCTGATTCCTCAACTTTGCCTTTGATGTTCAGGTCTCCTAGATTGTCATATATAATCGATTCACTTGTTTTTTTCGGGTCTTTGTTGTAAGACCAGCCATCTTGGCCCTGCCTCCAGAGCATACTTCTTGGGGCATTTGCCAAACCTGAGTTACCAGGCTCCTCTTATATGGGCCCTCTCACCATTCACAGAGGTGCCTGCAGCTGTGCCAGCACCAGGAGTACATGTGCATGCATATGTGCGTGTGTGTTCAAGCGCGTGCCACATATCCCAGGCTGGACCCATCAGATTCCCTTCCTCTCTGAGGTTGGCCCTGAGCCTCAATGAGAGCTGGGCCCCTCTCTGGGAAGGCAGAACTGTCCTCTACAAATGTAGGCCTGGGAGGCAGTTGTGTGCCACCAGGAGCAGGGAGCAGACAGTCTGGGTGCTCAGAAAGGCTCAGCTGGTGTGTGAGAGGTCAGACACATAGGGGAGGGTTTGGAGGGCTCTCCTTATCCCTTCCATCCCTTCTCAGACCCAGTCTAGGGTGACCTGGGGTTCTGGGAAGGCTTGCCTCATCATGACAAACCCTCCTGTTGGCCTAGGCAAGCTGGAGTTGGCAACTGTTATTTGCAACTTATCCACCCCCATCCACCTGCCACAATTTCAGCCCCGGCACTGGGCACCCGCATAGTCTGGGCGAGTGGGTGCTCACAGCATATACTCATGACAGCCTCCCACAATGAATAGGATTCTGATATCAACGGGGGTGGGAGCGCAGGGAGGGTAGTAAGGTAACAGTCACACTGGAAAATGCAGAGGCAGAAGCTGCATGTCTTCAGCCTCTTCTTGGACAATGCCTAAATCATCATGGGCCTGTCTTCTTCCCCGCTAAGCCATAAGCCTTGTGAAGTCACAAGCCCGGTCTTCTCTGCCTTGTACACAGAACAGAAACAGTAAACATTTGTCAAACTAAACAGAACTCTGTTCTCATGGTTACTAAGCTTTATTTTCCCACTTCAGAAAGTGGAGGAACGATGGTCACTTGGGCTGTCTACAGACTGCAGTGACAGTGGTACAGGAGGGGCCCGCTGGAGGGCTGACCTCACTGCCATCCTCTCGCGGGCGTGGTGCAAACCTTAGGGGGCCTGGTCTCACTCTCAGAAGCCCTGCTCTGAAGCCAGAAGCAGCAGTGACAATGCTGGCAGGCTGCCCTCCCTGATGAGTGCATCCTCAGAAGACAAAGTGACAAAGTGACATGGCTGTGCCGGCACGCTGAGGGTCCTGTCACAGGAACTGTGTGGCAACTGACTGGAGGGGACACCTTGCTGGGAGCCATGCTCTTTATGGATCCCCCTTCCCTTCAGCATTAGGTGGCTGAAAGAGGAAGAACTAATAAGGAGGAAAAAGAGAGAGATAAATTAATGTTTCATTTCCTTCATTCCTTCAGATTGCACACCAAACTCCAGTTTAAAACCTTATACAAACATGAACCACATCCTAGTAATTTGTGTAACCATCAAAGTTTTGACAAAGTTTTGAATCATCAAATTTCAGACAATAAAAAATTGCTGATCTAAACTATGGGTTCTCGGATGTCTTTGGACAAAAGAAGGCTTCTGTAATGTTCTGTTTACACCCTAGGACCAGACTTCCTGTGCTCAGTGACAGGGTTCCCAGGGAGCTGCCAGTCCACCCAGAATCTGGCCAGAGGCCTGCCACCCAGGTCTTGGACGCCTTCAAAGAACACAACACCTCCTGCTCCTACTCCCACTCCCTCATTTCACTTTCTTCAGTGGAAAGAAAACATTTGGTAGAAGGAGAGGGTATTTTTAGACCCTACGGCTGGGCACCAAGGTCAGGGCAGAGAGGCACATCCACACCGTGGTTACTCTGCCAGGATGATGTCTCTTCTGTTCCTGAAACAATTTCAGGGAGAAAGTTGAGGGTTGCTGTCAAGTGGAAGTATCTTTCTGGTCTTCTCAACAAATGAGACTGTCTTAGTTATCTAGTGCTGCTATTACAGAAATACCACAAGTGGATGGCTTTAACAAAGAGAAAATAAATTTTCTCACAGTCTAAGAGGCCAGAAGTCCAAATTCAGGGTGCCAGCTCCAGGGGAAAGCTTTCTCTCTGTCAGCTCTGGGGGAAGGTCCTTGTCATCAATCTTCCCCAGGTCTAGGAGCTTCACAGCGCAGAGACCCCAGGTTCTAAGGACATGCTCCATTCCTGGCACTTCTTTCTTGGTGGTAATAAGGTCCCCCTGTATCTCTGCTCACTTCTCTCTTTTATATCTCAAAAGAGATTGACTCAACATACAACCGAATCTTGTAGATTGAGTCCTGCCCCATTAACGTAACTGTCTCTAATCCTGCCTCATTAATATCATAAAGGTAGGATTTACGTCACACAGAGAAACCACACAAGATGACAAAATGGTGGACAATCACACAATACTGGGAATCATGGCCTAGCCAAGTTGACACACATTTTTGGGAGACACAATTCAATCCATAACATGAGGAAACAAAAAGAAACAACTGCCTCCTTTGCCATGAGACCAAAAGAACTGGATGGTGCCTGGCTGCCATTACTGAACATTTTGATGAAAGATTCCATAGAAGAATCCTGATCAAAAGGGGGAAAATGCAGACCAGAATTTAAAATTCTCATGGATTCCAGACTTCCTGGAGCCATGAAGGGTGAATGAACCCCTGAAATTATTACCTTGAGATAATATTTAATCCTTAAACAAAAATTTCCCCTGAAATCTTCTTAAAACCAAACAATAGTTTAGCTTAACTAGTAAAAAAAAGCCTGCCTTGAGCATTATGCTCTTTTAAGAACTATCTATATGGGATCAAACTGACAACAGCAACTTGAAGGATTATATAGGAACCTTAGGGGAGAGTGAATTTATGTTAATGGGGGAAGAACAAATCAGAGAAGGAAAATGAGAATGGTTGCACAATTAAAAAAATATAACCAATGTCACTAAATTGTACACATAGAAGCTTGAATTGGTGTGTGTTTTGTTGTGTATATTCTCAACAACAACAAAATAAAAAAAATTTAATTAAAAAAAAAAAAGAAAAAAAGGAACAGAAGCCAAAAGACCTGTTAAGGGGCAAGGTGAAAACTTAGGGATGATGCTAGAAAAGGCATTTGACAAAGTCCAACTGCCATTCCTGATAAAAACTTTCAATAAAATAGATATAGAAGGGAAATTTCTCAATATAATAAAGGGCATCTATGCAAAACCAATGGCCAACATCATTCTTAATGGAGAGAGGTTGAAAACATTCCCCTTGAGAACAGGAAGAAGACAAGGATGCCCTTTATCACCACTCTGATTTGACATTGTGCTGGAAGTCCTAGCTAAAGCAAGAAAGCAAGAAAAAGAAATAAAGGGCATCCAAATAGGTAATGAAGAAGTTAAACTGTCCCTATCTGCGGACGATATGATACTATACATAGAAAACTCAAAAGACTCCGCAAGAAAACTACTGGAATTAATAGAAAGATTCAGCAGAGTAGCAGGATACAAGATAAACATACAAAAATCAGCTGGATTCCTATACACCAATAAAGAGAATGATGAAAAGAAACTCAGGAAAATAATACCATTTATAACAGCCCCTAAAAAAATAGAATACTCAGGAATAAATCTAACCAGGGATGTAAAAGACCTATACAAAGAAAACTACAAAACACTACTGCAAGAAACCCAAAGGGATCTACATAAATGGAAAAACATACCATGCTCATGGATAGGTAGACTCAACATTGTGAAAATGACAATTCTACCCAAAGCAATTCACATATACAATACAATCCCGATCCAAATACCAACAACATTCTTTAAAGAGATGAAAAACTAATCATCAACTTTATACGGAAAGGGAAGAAGCCCCGCATAAGTAAAGCACCAGTGAAGAAGAATAAAGCAGGAGGACTCCCACTACCTGACCTCAGAACCCACTATACAGCTATGGTAGTCAAAACAGCCTGGTACTGGTACAATGACAGATACACTGACCAAAGGAACAGAATTGAGAACCCAGATGTAAATCCATCCACCTACGGTCACCTGATCTTTGACGAGGGCCCAAAGTCCATCAAATGGGCAAAAGATAGTCTTTAACAAATGATGCTGGCAAAACTGGATGTCCATCTGCAAAAACATGAAACAGGACCCATACCTCACATCATATACAAAAACTAATTCAAAATAGATCAAAGACCTAAATATAACGCTAAAAACTATAAAGTTCATAGAAGAAAAAAATAGGATCAACACCAGAGGCCCTAATACACAGCATTAACAGGATACAAACCATAACCAACAACATACAAACTCCAGAAGATAAGCTAGATAACTGAGATCTTCTAAAACTTGAACACTTATGCTCATTAAAAGACTTCATCAAAAGAGTAAAAAGAGAACCTATAGACTGGGAAAAAATTTTTGGACATTACAAATCAGACAAAGGTTTAATCTCTAAAATCTAAAAGAAAATCCACCAACAAAAAGACAAATAATCCAATTAAAAAATGGGCAAAGGAAATGAACAGACACTTCACCAAAGAAGACATTCAAGCGGCTAACAGACACATGAGGAAATGCTCGCAATCACTAGCTGTTAGAGAAATGCAAATCAAAACCACAATGAGATACCATCTCACCCCAGCATTACTGGCACGAATCAAAAGAACTGTAAATAACCAATGTTGGAGAGGCTGCGGGGAGACTGGAACTCTTATGCACTGCTGGTGGGAATGCAAAATGATACAATCATTTTGGAAAACTATATGGCGCTTCCTTAGAAAGCTAGAAATAGAAATACCATACGATCCAGCAATCCCACTCCTAGGGATATATCCTAGAGAAATAAGAGCCGTCACACAAATAGACATATGCACACCCATGTTCACTGCAGTTTTGTTCACAATAGCAAAAAGATGGAAACAACCTAGATGCCCATCACAGATGAATGGATAAACAAACTGTGGTACATACACACAATGGAGTATTATGCAATGATAAAGAACAATGATGAATCTGCGAAGCATCTCATAACATGGATGAATTGGGAGGGCATTATGCTAAGTGAAATAAATCAATCACAAAAGGACAAATATTGTATGAGACCACTACTATAAAAACTCATGAAAAGGTTTACACTCAAACAATCTTTGATGGTTACGAGGGAGGGGAGGGGTAGGTGGGGAGAAACACTAAATAGGCAATAGATAAGCGGTAACTTTGGTGAAGGGTAAGACAGTACACAATACTGGGTAAGCCAGTACAACTTGTACAACGTCGTGGAAGCTCTATAGACACATCCAAACTCCCTGAGGGACTGAATTGCTGTGCTGAGGACTGTGGGGACAGTGGTCTCTGCGAACACCTAGCTCAACTGGCATACCATAGTTTATAAAGAAAATGTTCTACGTTCTACCTTGGTGAGTAGTGTCTGGGGTCTTAAAAGCCTATGAGCAGCCATCTAAGACACTCCACTGGTCTCACCCTTTCGGGAACAAGGGAGAATGATGAAAACAAGATACAAGGGAAAGAGCAGTCCAAAGGACTAATGAACCACAACTACCACGGCCTCCACCAGACTGAGTCCAGTACAACTAGATGGTACCTGGCTACCACCACTGACTGCTCTGACAGGGGTCACAATAGAGGGTCCCAGAAAGAGTTGGAGAAAAATGTAGAACAAAATTCTAACTCACAATAAAAGACCAGACTTACTGGCTTGACAGAGACTGGACAAACCCCAAGAGTATGGCCCCCCAACACCCTTCGCTCAGTAATGAAGTCACTTCCGAGTTTCACTGTTCGGCCAATGATTAGACAGCCCCATAAAACAAAACGAGATTAATGGGGCGTAACAGCCCAGGGACAAGGACTAGAAGGCAGGAGGGGACAGGAAAGCTGGTAATAGGGAATCCAAGGTTGAGAAGGGAGAGTGTTGACATGTCGTGGGGTTGTTAACCAATGTTATAAAACAATATGTGTACTGTTTAATGAGAAAGTATTTGTTCTATAAACCTTCATCTAAAGTATAATTAAAAAAACTAAAAACAAAAAAACTTAGAGATAATGCTAAAAGTGGTGGAAGCCTGCGGTAGTCAAGGGGGTGGGGCAGGGAGCTGGCAAGCTGCTAGCCAGTCTGTTCTGTTCTCAATGTATCTTTCCACCCATTCTACCAGGAGGCATTCATTTAGGCAAACACCGGTGGTGGGGGTAAAGCCTCACCCCTCATGTGGGGATTAAAGTCACAGAATCATGCTGCTGTGTGGTCAGACACTGGGCTAGATCTCAGGGAAAATGGAGTGTCTTAGTTATCTAGTGCTGCCATCACAGAAATACCACTAGTGTGTGGCTTTGACAAATTTATTCTCTTAGTCTAGGAGGCCAGAAGTCCAAAATCAGGGCACTAGCTGTAGGCAAAGGCTTTCTATCTCTGTTGGCTCTGAGGGAAGGTCCTTGTCTCTTCAACTTCTATTCCTTGGCTTCTTTGTGATCTTCACGTGGCACAGCATCTATCTCCCTCATCTCTGCTCTCTTGTTTAATCTGCTCCTTTTATATCTCAAAAGAGTGATTCAAAAAACACCCTACACTCATACGGTGTCATTAACATAACAAAGAAAACCCACTGCCAAATGGTTATAACCACAGTAATAGGGGTTAGGATTTACAATGCGTATTTTTCGGGGACGTAATTCAATCCATAACGTGCAGGGTGGTCTTTTGGGCTTCCTGAAGGCCAGGGTGCTCTGGAGTACATAGCCTGTGTGTGCTCCTTTTTTCCGTGGGGGTGGTGGGCTAGTGGGCAGCCTGAGGACAGGATACCTACATGAGGGGAGGGACCGAGTGCTGGGAGAGGAAGGAGGGCCCGGCATCAACTGGGTTGTCTTCACAACTTTCTCAGGGTGCTGCTGGTGGCAAATATGTCCCCTGGAAATGCTACCTCTGTGCCAATCCTAGGTGAAAAATATCTGTCGCCAACACTCAAGGGAGGAAACCAGAAAGGATGGGGCTGGGCAAGGGTAGGCATGCAGAGACAGCACTATCTCCCATTTTATTACAGGCCCAGGAACTTTAGAAAGGCTGGCTTGGAGCGCAAGCTCCTCCCTGCCCCCAACACACACAGCCACCAAAGGGACGGACGGTTCCATCCAGGGGCTGGTGGTCAGGGCCCCAAAGATGCTTCATGGGCAGGAGGGAAGAAGGGCTTCCCTGTGTAGCCCCTTCATCTTGAAAGCTTTTCAAGTGCCAATACATTCAATTTACTGCTACGGAATGGAAAGTTCCGGGCTATCTCCCAACAGTCCAAAGTCGTCTCAAGTCCTTGCTGACTAGGCCCCAGCCCTCAGTCATCTGTAAACCTCTGTCTCTCCTGTTAAACTGAAGCCCCACCCTCCCAGCAGCTGGGCTTCTTGGAGTACTAAGAAATGTCCTCTTAACAAGAGTGCTAATAAAGAGCCTGCTATGGCTCTGGTCCCCACAGGCACATTTCGCTGAGCTTCTCTTCAGCCTAGCCGTATTGACATTGTAGCCTGCTGTCTGCTCACAGGCAGCCGAGAGTTAGTGAGCCCCCCTCTCCGACCTTTTCTTGGTCTCATTAAGGGAAAAGCACTTCCTCTCAGAGAGGGAATTATCAGACCCTTGGGGCTGGGGGGACTGGTAGTTTTTCAAATATATATATAAAGTCTTCTTTCTCAAAGGGGCTCCAGGTTGACACTATGCAATACCACTTCATACTCATCAGATGGGCTATAATGACAAAGATGGAAAATATTGCATGTTGGCGAGGACTGCTGTATTAGTTTCTTGGGGCTGCTGTAACAAATCACCATAGTCCAAGTGGCTTAAAACAACAGAAATTCATTCTTTCACAGTCTGGAGGCTAGGAGCCCAAAACCAAGGTGTTAGCAGAGCCCTACTCTCTCTGAAGGCTCTAGAGGAGAATCCTTCCTTGCCTCTTCCTAATTTCTGGTAGTTGCCAGCAATTCTTGGCATGCCTTGGCTCACAGACGCATCACTCTAATCCTTGTTTCTGTTGTCATGTGGTGTTCTCATATGGTGTCTGCATCCAAATCTCCCTTCTTATAAGGACATCAGTCATTGGATTTGGGTCCACCTTACTCCAGTGTTACCTCGTCTTAACTTGATTACATCTGCAAAGACCCTATTTTCAAATAAGGTCACAGTCACAGGTATAGGTTAGGACTTGATGCTCATTGAGCATTTTTCATAATAGTCCAAAAGTGGAAATGCCAAATACTCATCAAATGATCTGTAACACACTCACATCATGGAACACTGCACAGCAAGGACAGTGATGGGAATGGAAGACCTACACTCACATGCAATGTGTACAACTCACACAAATACAGCAGAGCCAGATATAAAAGAGCACGGCTGGACAACGCCATGTAGAAAGAAGAGGCTGATCTGTGATGCTAGGAGTCAGGTGAGCGGTCAGCCCTCAGGAGCTAGTCATGTTCTGATTCTCAATGTAGGACCCAGTTACATGGGTGTGTTCAGTTTGTAAACATTTATCAAATTGTACTTGTTTTTGATATGTGCAATTCCCTGTATACTTATTATAATTCAATAAAAAATCCACCATGTCACAGAAGCCAAGCCATCCTCCAGTTCTAAATGCTTCCTGTGCTTTTTTCCATGTTGGCTGGCTAGATCAGAGGGGAACACTTTCTGGAACACTTCAGAAGCCACAGAGGAAGAAGGTGTCCCAGCTAGGCTGTCAGACCCCACCCAGGAGCACCTCACTAGAGCCCCTTGAACGTTACAACCGCACCAGGGAGGGTGCGTCCTCTCATCCAGGCAGAACGGGAGCCTGCCAAGTGCCTCAAGGCCCAATTCTGCTCAGGCCTCTGAGATGGCAGATGCTCCTGCTGCTAAACCAGCAGGCGGGGATTTGGAACACAGTGTGGGCCATGTCCAACCAGAGTTGGGGAGCTGGAGGGCAGGAAGGCAGGAATCACGGCCTCCACTTCACAGTGCCAGTGGAACTGGACCGTGGGGGAGGTGGTGACATTGATGGGAAAGCTTCTGTCTGGACGTCCTGGGTCAGCATAGCGTGTCCCACCAGGCAGGGCCTGCAGACACTGGTGACTGGCTGCTCTGGGTCACAGCAGTGCATCAGGCTTGTCTCCTAGCCATAATCTGTACACAGTCAGCAGGGGCAGCACAGGTTACAACCCTGCAAGGGCTGGCCTACCATGGGGTGGAACAGCTACAGGGCCACAGCCAGACCCCAGTGAGGATGTGCCCCTTCCACGTCTGACTTAAGAGACCTCTCTGTGGCCACCGTGGACCCTGCAGAAAGCCTTTTCTGTACAAGGGGCTTGGGCTGTAGTGCTCCGTCTTTTGAGAGAAAAAGCCAATATTCATTTTCCCCACATCAATTACTGGGATGTTCAGGCAGGGGAGTGAGCTGGTGAAGTTCTAGAATGCATGCACGAGTGTGTGAGTGTGAGTGTGTGTGAGTGTGTGAGTGAGTGTGTGTGTGTGTGTGTGTGTGTGTGTGTGTGTGTGGACAGCTCTGAGGAAGTACAGAAGGGGCTCTCTTATCACCCACACTCCCCTTATTCACAGCTTCAGTGAACTACTACCACCGTTCATCAAAATAATAGTTTTTGAGAACTTACTCTACACATCCATCTGCTCCAGATCCTGGGGATATAATGTCCCTGGGCTTTCAGGGAACTTAGAGAGGGACAGACAACAGAGAAGTTAGCAAACAAGAGCTTTCAGACCACAGAAGAGAATGCTGTGAGAGAAGGGGGAGGGGTGGCAGAGAGAAAGACTGTCTGCGAGTACTTTGATGGGGTGATCAGAGGGTCTCTGAGGGTGCCTCTGAATGATGAAGAGGCGTTAACCAACCACTCCAAGAGCTGGGAAAGGGTCCCTCTGAATGATGAAGAGGCATTAACCAATCATTCCAAGAGCTGGAAAAGGAGAACTCAGGCACCAAGGACAGACAGAGGTAACCGACTCCTCGGTGTGGCCTTTCTCCTCTCCAGCCTCAGGCTGACTACCTCATCACACTGCTCCTGCCTTCTCGGCCCCATGCTCTGCCCTTGCTAGAGCCTCTGGTTGGTCACCCTCTCCTCTTGGCTCTTGTAGGCCCCTGTCTGACCTCAACCACAGCACTCATCACCCCAGGTGGGATTTGCTTGTTGACTGATATGCCTTCCTCCCACTCACCATAGTGCTCCATCTAAAACACAGATCTGATTGTGTACGTCCCAGCTCAGAAACCTCCAGTGGTTTTGCACCACCTCCGGGACAAAACACTAACTCCTCAGCACGCATGGCCTACGAGCCCTAACCATCCTTCTGGCCTCACCTCCTGCTTCCCTTTCCCCCATGTGCCTGGCCCTGTATATTTTGCATTACATCCTGTTTCCCAAGTGATGGTTTAAAAATATGTCCACAAAACCTTTGATCCTCCTCTCTTCAGGAGGTGGAGTTTAATTCCTCTCTCCTTGAGACTGGACTTGGTGACTCTCTTCTAACAAACAGAATATGATGATATGATGGAAATGATGGTGTCTGACTGCTGGGACGAGGTCATAAAAGGCACTGCAGCTTCTTCTTACTCTCTTGGATCACTTGCTCTGGGGAAAGCTAGCTCCATGTCATGAGGACACTCAAGAGGTCTCCATGGCGAGAAACCCAGGCCTCCTGCCAACAGCCATCTCAGAAGCAGATTCTCTAGCCCAAGTCAAGTCTTTGAATGACATCAGCCCTGGCTGACATCTGACTGCATGAGAGATCCTAAGCCAAGACCACCCAGCTAAGCTGTTCTTGAACTCCTGACCCACAAAAACAATGAGATAATATACAATTGTTGTTTTAAGCACTTTTTTTTTTTTATTGTACTTCAAGTGAAGGCTTACAGAACAAATAGTTTCTCATGAAACAGTAGTACGCATATTGTTTTATGACATTGGTTAACAACCCCACAACATGTCAACCCTCTAACTTCTCAACCTTTTTTTTGGTGAAAATACACATAGCCAAAGATACACCATTTCAAAAATTTCTATATGCATAGTTCAGTGACATTGACTATGCTCTTCCAATTGTGCTGTTGTTCTCACTTAAGATGAAGGCTTACAGAACAAAACAGTTTCTCATTTAACAGTTACCACAAATGTTGCTCTATGACAATGGTTAACAATCTCACAACACATCAACAATATGCTTACTCAGCCTTGGGTTCCCTATCACCAGCTTCCTTGTCCCCTTCTGCCTTCTGGTCCTTGTCACTGGACTACTGTACCTCGTTAGTCTCATTTCATTTTACGGGGCTGTCCACTCCCAGGCTGAACGGTGAACCTCGGAGATAACTTCACCACTAAGCTAAAAGGGTGTCTGGGGGCCATACTCTCGGGGTTTCTACAGTCTCCTTTACGCCAGTAAATCTGGTCTTTTTTTTGTGAGTTAGAATTATGTTCTACATCCTTCTCCAGCTCTGTCCAGAACCCTGTGTTGTGATTCTGGTCAGAGTAAACACTAAGTTTTGAGGTAAATTGCTACACAGCAATTAGTAATGAACACATCCCAAATGGGATGAAAGAATGGAAGCTTCTGGGTTTAAATATTTGCTGAAAAATATTTAATTTTTTTACGCTCATTCCCACTGAAACCATAAGCTGTTACTCACCAGCCAGTTGACAGGGCTGCTCTCTGTGGTGCTCCTGTGTCCTTACACATGCTATCTTCTCTACCTGCAAAGCCTCTTGCATGCTGCTCTTCCATCAAGCTCCTCATGACCTCCCCTCCTACCCCGACTGGCACCTGCCCTGTGACCTCACCAATTCTGCACATGGCTCTGACATGGCCACATTGTCCCTGATGGCTCAGAGGCCTGCCAACGCCCCACCTGCCTGTGGGGACAGCAGAGGGTCAGGCACCCAGAAAGTGTCAGTGATGAGCCCTGTCAACTGGCTGGTGAGCCACAGCTTAGGGTTTCAGCAGGATAAGCATAGAAGATTAAGTATTTTTCAGCAAATATTTAAACCCAGAAGCTTCCATTCTTTCATCCAAATTATGGGAAAGCATGAAGACTTGTTGATAACAGGCCTCATTTTACTCTGTCCCAACAAACTGGACAAGGGGCCAACCTACCTGAATCAGGGCAAGCACTTTGTCCTGTACAATGGTGGGAGGGCTGTTCTTGGCAGAGATGATTCTGACCAGCACATTGTCAATGAAATCACGGTTAGCCACGAGGATGTGAAAGCGGTGGCCACAGTTCTTGACACATGTCTCCAGCACCTGGTGCAGGGAGGAAGCGCAAGAGGTCACCACCATGGGAGCCAGAGAAGCAATGGGCACTGGGGAGGGCAGCTGGTCTCCACCACCCTTTTGTCTTCCTCCAGATCTTCCCTCTGACATATCTCCTCCAGAATCACAACCAGAAGACACTCCCACACTCCACTCCAGTCCTGCCTCCCAGGGATGACAGCAGCCCCTTGCTGAATGAAGTCTCCCATCCCTGCACAATGATCAGGCAATTAATTGGTAATTGAGGTACTAGTTTGCATGAGAGGGATGCTGCTGTTTTAATGGGATCAAAATGACTGAGCCATTCCCTGAAAATTAGCATATTAACTCCTCTCTCCAGGCCTCTGGGTATGAGGCATTAGCCAATGGAATACAGGCTCTGTCACCAGAGAAGGCTGCTGTGACAGCTTGAATTACCTAGTGAGTTACTGGCCCTTGTACATGAGGAAGCAAACACACACACATACCTCGCATACCCCAGACAACCCTGCTTCTGCTACTAAAACTGGCAACCACAGAATATTTTCTACCTTTGATAAATGGTTTGCATGTCCTCAGCTGCCAGGCAGCTTTAAGGTTGGTGTTTAATTCGAACCCTGCCTGCTCCTCCCTGTTTAAAAAACGAGTTACACAGGCCTTCAAAATCCATTACTGTCAAATGGATTCCAACTCATAGTGGCCCTATAGGACAGAGTAGAACTGCCCCATAGCGTTTCAAGATTAAATCTTTACAGGAGCAGACTGCCACATCTTTCTCCCACAGAGTGGCTGGTGGGCTCAACTGCTGACATTTCGGTTAGCAGCTGAGCACTTAACCACTGTGCCACCAGGGCTCCTCACACAGTCCTTAACCCCTCAGAAAAGCACAGCACATGTGGGTCCTGGCCAGACAGGGAGTATGGGCTTCTTCCCTGTGGCCCGGGAACAGTCTCTCTGAGCCTCAGCTTCCTCATCTCATCTGTAAAATGGGGACAATGGCTCCTCCCTTACAAGGCTGCTGGGAGGATGAGGAAGAATGTGCTTAAGACACCTAGCAGGGTGCCCTACTTATGGGACTATGGTGACTATTACTGCTATTCAGAGAGCTGTCAATACACTCAAGCCTGGGGATAGCTTATTTAGCCTGCAGAACAGATGAGATGCAGCCTGGAATTCGGAGCTACCACCTGGAAGGGTTTCTCCAATCTCAAACACAACTCTCTGAACTGGAAACCAACCCATACAATTACCTGGCCCTTACCACCTCTGCCCACCAGTACCACAGCTGGCTACCAGGAATGCCTCCTTGCAGGGCATCACCAGCAGCAGGGAACATCTCTGACTGCTTCAGTTATTCTCACTTGCCCATAGACTTCCCTAGGGTCTGATCTGACCACTGGTCCATCTCTACAGCCATCCCTCAGGGCTGGATTCGCAAGACCTGGCCAGCTCTACTTTGTTGAGGCCTGGCTATAATGGCTGGAAAAGCAGGTCCAAGCCATCACACTTACTGAAGGCCCACAACATGCAGGCACTGGGATAGATCCTTCGTATAATATGTAACTGCATTTAATTCTTACAACTAATTAACTCTCTTTAAGTGGGTATTGTTATCCCATTTTTTAGGAGTTACAAGGCTTAGAAAGTGAAGAAGCCGATCTAGGCACATTTGCAGGCCAGTGCCAGAAGCAGGGTGGGCATCAGACCAGCCTTCTCTGAGACCACAGCCCTGCCAACCTCACAGCTCTGCTCCAAGTAGTCACGTTAGCTACTACCAGTCCCTCAGACATCAGGCAGCATGTGCTGGATTTCTAGTTCCCTCATTTGGTCCTTGAAATAACCCTGGAAGGGGGGTATTATCCCATTTTAGAGGTGAGGGAGCTAAGGCTCAGAGAAGCCAAGTAACTTAAGCAAAGAGGCAAGAGCTGAGACTCTGCCCCGCCTGCCAGCCCCACACTAGCCATCAGTGCTCCGTTCCACTGCTGCCTGTGCTGTGGGAGACATGGTGGTCAACTTGCCAAGGGAGCCTCTGCTGCTGAGCAGCCGCAGCTTCTGAGCAGTACTAGCTTTTACCCAGCCCAGGGGGCAGTGACCTCTCTTAGCTGCTACTTACGCTTGATTCTGGCAGGCTATAAGGGAGCCAGCTTTCATTCCTCACAGTGACCCTGTGGGGGCTATGGAGATGAACCAGAGGTGCTCTTCCTGCCCTCAAAGAGCATAAAGTTACCCTTATTTCTAGCATTCTTTAAAATCCTCCTCCCAATGTTACCTAAGCAGGTATGAGTGGGCTGTGGGGCTCAGGCGTTGGCAGGAAGCATGCTTTATTTTGTGAGTGGCAGATGAAAGGGAAGGATAGGGGGCTGGAGAAGGAAGGCACATGTGGTGGGAAGGAGAACTGGACAAAGAGGAGCAGAAGGCTGAGGGCTAGGCAGGCTGTGGTCTGCGCCTGCCTCCACCCACAGGGCAGAAGGGGCCAGCATGCACGCCTCACCTGAAGGGTCACAGCCTTCAGTTTTCCTGAGCAGTAGGCTTTAAAGCTGGTATGTCCCAGCCTGCCCTCTGAGGCTCAGATAGGTATGAGAATGCCACAAATAGTGGTGGCATGTGCTACAGAGCGCCCCAAAGCCCAGCAGAGCAGGAGGTGGGGAGGTGCTTCCTTTGCTGGCGGGGTGCCTCAGCCCAAGGAGGCCCAGTGGCCTACTTCCTCCACCCTGCCACTAAAGCCCTAGGCAAATCTGCCCTGGTGGGTTGTGGGGCATGAAATACACAGCAGCAATTTTCCAGAATCCAGCCAAAACCCAAGGGAAGCAAAAGGGGCCTCTAAGCAATCAGGATCAGTCATTTCAAGTCCATACACTAAAGCCCAAGCAGAGAGCCCCTCAGGACCTCTTATTAGATAAATACTAACAATCTTGGTGGGCACAGTTAAGAAGTTCAGAGAGGGCTACAAGAAGCAGGACTGACAGAGACTAATAGGTTATGAGAAGACAAAGCCAGAGAAATCACAAAAAGCAGACATGCAACCTTGCAAAGTATACCAGGCTGGGGCCATTCAGTGCAGGGACAGTGGCTCTGCACATTTCCAAAATCCCCTAGAAGCATCACTAGGTTGCGGCAGAGACCTGACCCATCAGGAAGATTAAACTACACCTATGGTACTCTGAGGTAGAAGGCAGTTAAGTGTATAGTCCGTTCTAGAAGGCATCCCACCCAGTCTGGCTGCCATGACGCTGGGTGCAGACAGGTACGGTGTACATACCAGGAAAGCACTTCCTCACCCATTTTAATTCTTGTTCCCTGATGAGTTTAATTACTGGGAGCAATTCTTTTGGGCATCACTCTGAGTTTAGTGAATGTCTTTGTTCAAATTCTGAGAAAAAAAGCTTTCAACTCCCTATTTCTCAACTGGCCTTTTCTACTTTATTATTCCAATTCCAATTCCCTGGCAGAGAAAACTCTCCTATTAAGTCCTGGGTTTTTATGTGGGCAAAAAATCCAAACCATTTCTCCGCTTTAAAAGGAAGTATTTTACACCTGTTTGGGATAAGTAACCCACTATTCCAACCTGTCAGAGAGGCCAACACGCAGAACTGTCACAGTTTGTGTGATAAGAAAGCACTGTGATTCTGTCACATGTCTGAAAAATGCTTTGCTTTTTTAAGTTGGAAACAACACCTTAAGTCATCCTTTTCATTCTCTGGCATCTTAAGGAAGGGCAAAAACCTGGTCCAGTCCTGCAAGGAGCCACTTGGTGGACCTTCAGGAGCGTCTGCAGCTATGATTAGTTACCACCCCACGTGACAGGCCATTTGTGTGGCAATCCGCAGGTTGGTAACTCCCCAGGTGGGCAAACCCCAAGACCTCTCTGAGCCTCAGTTTCCTCATTCACATGAGGGGAACAGTGAAATCTATTTGGGAAGGTTGTAAGCATCTGCACTGACATCTTAGAAGCTTGGCACAGCCCCTGGCGCCACTCAGTAGGAGGGAGGCACCGTTTCTATGAAGAGTGCTGACACCATGAGAAGCTACTGGCTCTGCTCAGAGCGGGCTGAGGGCAGGAGGGGAGCCAAGCACAGGCCTTCGGCTTCTCAGTTCTGCTGGTGTACATTTACTGCGATGTGCTCACCTGTTTCAGAGGAGGGCAGGGAAACTGAGCCACAAAGCTCTCCTGAGCACTTGTGGCACCCACACCGAGCCTAGTCACTAGCTGCGGCCCCAGGAGGCTATGCTGAGTGGACGAAGGGAAGGTCCCATGAGTGGACAGGGCAGGTGGGCTGGGTCTGCTCAGATGTTTCCCCACACCCTGGGTGGTGCAAACAGTCAACATGTTCGGCTGCTAACTGAAAGGATGGCGGTTCAAACCCACCCAGGGGCACTTAGAAGTAGGCCTGGTGATCTACTTCTGGAAAATCAGCCACTGAAACCCTATGGAGCTCAGTTCTACTCTAACACACATGGGGTCAACATGAGTCAGAGTCAACTTGTCGGCAACCGGTAATAATAAAACATAATCCCCACGCCTGGGAGAGCAGCACTCACAGTTAATGCCAGCATTACTTCTCTGTAGTTCCGGTTCCCATTAAGACGCTTCTTCAGGGCTCGAATGGCATCCTTTGGCCTGGAGAGAAGGACATATTAAGATCCCTACAAATTCCACTTTGGTGAACTGTGGGTACAATGAGTTCCTTTATGTGGTCTTTTGCCTTGGTTCTTTGGAAAAACAGCTTGGGAGATTTTCTGCCTAAACCCTGAGGAGTTGTTACCTTTGTTTGCCCTAGTTCTTTGGGAAGCAATTTAGGAGACCTTCCAGGTTGCTTTGTTTTCCAGAGGACTATTATTTTTGCCCAAGGAGAAGTGTTTCTGCAGGCAGAAAATGTTACTTTTGTGTAAGACCTGAACTGACTGACATCTCACAGGTAATTGAAGATTGGTTGAACTCTGGTCTGGTGAGGGAGGCCCCACCTTGTAACTGATGAGGACTGGGATACATAAACAGCGGAAGAGCAGAGGTTTTCAACACCTCCTAGTTGATAGGAGCTGGGAGAGGAGTGTGTCCTCTGGGACATGGAGGCCCCTTCCAGGCCAGGTTTTTTTTTTTTTTTTTTTTTTTAAAAAAAAAGCTTCAGCTGAGAGAGCTGTCAGCTAGGAGCTGGGCTGATAAAAAAGTGCAAAACCTGGTTAAGACCTGGGCTGACAGAGATGCATAGGCACGTGGGAGCAGAGCAGCCCTGAAGCTGCTACACTGGCTGTGAACTGGGCCAGTTAGCAGCAGAGAGGCAGACAGTGAAGAAGCCTGATGGCAAAGAGGCCTGGTGGTGAAGAGGACTGATGGCAGAGAGGTTTGACGGTGGAGAGCTGCTGACAGAAGAGCAGCAGCTAAGAAAGCCGAGCAGGCTGCTGCACTGGCTATGAGCTGGGCCAATTAGCAGCAGAGAGGCCAATGGCAGAGAGGCCGATGGCAAGGAGCCTGACAGTGCACAGCCTGCTGGTAGAGAGGCCAATGACAGAGAGGCCTGCATGACAGAGAAGGCAGCCACCTGGCAGAGAAGGCACTGGCCCAGCAGAGAAGCCATGCCCACTGATCACTTGAGAGGGCAGTGGTGCTGGCTGAGAACAGTCTTAGAGCTGTTCCAGCAGAGAGCTTATCTTCTACATGAGCCTTTTTGCTCTGAGAGCTGTCCTGGTCAGAAGCTGTCCTGCACTGAAGAAGGGAGTGATATCTCCATTTCAGAGACCCATTCAGATCTTGCCTGTGTGCTTCCTGATGCTAATCCCAAGTTGTTCCTGTTACTTCCAAGTTGATCCTGATCCTGGGTTGTAGCCTGTTACTTCCCTAATAAACCACGTAACTGTGAGTATGGTCTGTGAGTCCTGTGTGGCTATTGCGATAAATTATTGAACACTGCAGAGAAGTAGAGAGTGCCATAGGGGGAGCAGCTGATGTCTGCTGTAGGGGAAAAACATCACAAAGTTGAGTAAAGCAAAAAGTAAGTTTTATTTGGCATATATTCAAAAGGGCAGAAGTGGGAAAATGGACAAGCATGCTGCCACAGCCATGCCTGCCCGAGTCCAAAGAATATTACAGAACACGCAAGAATGGGAAAATGGACAACCATGCTGCCACAGCCATGTCTGCCTCGAGTCCAAAGATTACAGAATCATCAGTATATATTAACATCACAAATGGGCAAAACCATTGAAAGCTTAGCCTTTTCAGATTGGCTAGAAACTGTGATCCT
>NW_004444016.1:2261800-2263830 GCF_000243295.1 Trichechus manatus latirostris | reverse complement strand
GTGAGATGGTATCTCATTGTAGTTTTGATTTGCATTTCTCTAATGGCTAATTATCATTTCTTCATGTGTCTGTTAGCCGCCTGAATGTCTTCTTTGGCGAAGTGCCTGTTCATATCCTTTGCCCATTTTTAAATTGGGTTATTTGTCTTTTTGTTGTTGAGGTTTTGCAGTATCTTGCAGATTTTAGAGATTAGATGCTGATCGGATTTGTCGTAGCCGAAATTTTTTCCCAGTCTGTGGTTTGTTTTTTGACTCTTTTGGTGAAGTCTTTTGATGAGCATAAGTGTTTGATTTTTAGGAGCTCCCAATTATCCAGTTTCTCTTCGGGCGTTTGTGCATTGTTACTTAAGGTTCGTATTCTGTTTATGCCATATACTAGGGCTCCTAGCATTGTCCTTATCTTTTCTTCCATGATCTTTATCGTTTTAGATTTTATATTTAGGTCTTTGATCCATTTCGAGTTCGTTTTTGTACATGGTGTGAGGAATGGGTCTTGTTTCAGTTTTTTGCAGATGGATATCCAGTTATGCCAGCATGCTTTGTTAAAGGGACTGTCTTTTCCTCGATTAACCGACTTTGGGCCTTTGTCAAATATCAGCTGCTCAGAGGTGGATGAATTTACGTCTGGATACTCAATTCTGTTCCATGGGTCTATGTATCTTTTGTTGTACCAGTACCAGGCTGTTTTGACTACCGTGGCAGATAATAGGTTCTCAAATCAGGTGGTGTGAGGCCTCCCACTTTGTTCTTCTTCAGTAATGCTTTACTTCTCCGGGGTCTCTTCCCTTTCCATATGAAGTTGGTGATTTGTTTCTCCATCTCATTAAAAAATGCCATTGGAATTTGTATCGGGATTGCATTATACCTGTAGATCGCTTTGGGTAGAATTGACATTTTCACAATGTTGAGACTTCCTATCCTTGAGCAAGGTATGTTTTTCCACTTATGCAAGTCTCTTTTCGTTTCTTGCAGTAGTGTCTTGTAGTTTTCATTGTACAGGACTTTTACATCTCTGGTTAGATTTATTCCTAAGTATTTTATCTTCTTGGGGTCTATTGTAAATGGTATTGATTTGGTGATTTCCTCTTTGAAGTTCTCTTTGTTGGTGTAGAGGAATCCAATGGATTTTTTTTTTTTATGTTCATCTTGTATCCTGATCCTTTGCTGAACTCTTCTATCATTTTCAGTGGTTTTCTTGTGGATTCTTTGGGGTTTTCTGTGTATAAGATCATATCATCTGCAAACAGAGATACTATTACTTCTTCCCTACCTATTTGGATGTTCTTTATTTCTTTTTCTAGCCTAACTGCTCTGACTAGGACCTCCCAGCACAATATTGAATAAGAGTGGTGATAAAGGGCATGCTTGTCTGGTTCCCGTTCTCAAGGGGAATGCTTTCAAAGTCTCTCCTTTTAGGATGATGTTGAGTATTGGCTTTGTATAAATGCCCTTAATTATGTTGAGGAATTTCCCTTCTTTTCCTATTTTTTTGAGAGTTTTTACCAAGAATGGATGTTGGACTTTGTCAAATGCCTTTTCTGCATCGGTCAATAAAATCATGTGGTTCTTGTCTTTTGTTTTATTAATGTGATGGATTACATTGATTGTTTTTCTAATGTTAAACCATCCCTGAATACCTGGTATAAATCCCACTTGATCATGGTGATTTATTTTTCGGATATGTTGCTGAATTCTATTCGCTAGAATTTTATTGAGGATTTTTGCGTCTATGTTTATGAGGGATATTGGTCTGCAATTTTCTTTTTTGTGGTGTCTTTACCTGGTTTGGGATCAGGGTTATGCTGGCTTCATAGAAAGAGTTTGGGAGTATTTCATCCTTTCCTATGCTCTGAAATACCTTTAGTAGTAGTGGTGGTAACTCTTTTCTGAAAGTTTGGTAGAATTCTCCAGTGAAACTGTCCGGGCGATGGCTTTTTCTTGTTGGGCATTTTTAAATTACCTTTTCAATCTCTTCTTTTGTTATAGGTTTATTTAGTTGTTCTACCTCTGTTTGTGTTAGTTTAGGTAGG
>NW_004444016.1:2233865-2261160 GCF_000243295.1 Trichechus manatus latirostris | reverse complement strand
TATGTGGTCTATTCTGGAGAATGTTCCATGTGCGTTAGAAAAGAAAGTATACTTGACTGCTGTTGGGTGGGTTGTTCAGTATATGTCCATGAGATCAAGTTGATTGATTGTAGCATTTAGATCTTTCATCTTCATTGCACTTCTTTCTGGATGTTCTGTTCTTCACTGAAAGTGGTGTGTTGAAGTCTCCTACTATTGTTGTGGAGCTGTCTTTTTCTCTTTTCAATGCTGTTAAGAGTTTGTTTTATGTATTTTGGAGCGCTGTCATTGGGTGCGTAAATATTTACTATAGTTATGTCCTCCTGGTGTATTGACCCTTTAATTATTATATAGTGTCCTTCCTTATCCTTTATGGTGGATTTTACTTTAAAGTCTATTTTGTCAGAGATTAATATTGCCACTCCTGCTGTTTTTTGAGTGTTGTTTGCTTGATACATTTTTTTCCATCCTTTGAGTTTTAGTTCGTTT
This sequence comes from Trichechus manatus latirostris, assembly GCF_000243295.1. Taxonomy (NCBI): domain Eukaryota; kingdom Metazoa; phylum Chordata; class Mammalia; order Sirenia; family Trichechidae; genus Trichechus; species Trichechus manatus. The sequence continues at coordinate 2,260,692 of NW_004444016.1, read as the reverse complement.
GTGTCTTTAAGTCTAAGGTGTGTCTCCTGTAGGCAGCATATAGACAGATTGTGTTTTTTTTTTTTTGTCCATTCTGCCACTCTCTGTCTCTTTACTGGTGCATTTAGGCCATTTACATTTAGCATAATTACTGATAGGTATGATTTTAGTGCTGTCATTTTGATGTCTTTTTTTGTGTGTTGTTGACAGTTCCTTTGTTCCACTTAATTTTCTGTGCTAAGTTGTTTTTCTTTATGTATTTTCTTTTCATCTTTTTCATTGTTGTTGACTTTGTATTTGCTGAGTCTTTATGTTTTTCTTGTTTTTTATTTTGATGTGTAGGATTGTTAGCTTCCTTTGTCGTTACCTTATATTTACCCCTACTTTTCTAAGTTTAAACCAGTCTTTTATATAGCCTTGACTTCCTCTCCATATGAAAGATCTATGACTACATTTTTTAATCCCTCTTTTTTTTTTTTAATGTTGTCACCTTTTACATATTGATGTCTCTGTTTCCTATTTTCAATGTTTTAGCTTTGATTTATTTTTGTGACTTCCCTATCTGGGTTGATATCTGGTTGCTGTGTCCTGTGTTCTAGTCTTGGGTTGTTTTCTGATATTATTTTCTAACCAGAGGACTCCCTTTAGTATTTCTTGTAATTTTGGTTTTGTTTTTGCAAATTCCCTCAACTTCTGTTAATCTGGAAATGCCCTAACTTTGCCATCATATTTGAGAGACAGTTTTGCTGGATATATAATTCTTGGCTGGCAATTTCTTTTCCTTCAGGGCTTTATATATGTCATCCCATTGCCTTCTTGCCTGCATGGTTTCTGCTGACTAGTCCAAGCTTAGTCTTATTGACTCTCCTTTGTAGATGACTTTTCGTTTATCCCTAGCCGCTCTTAAAAATCTCTCTTTATCTTCAATTTTGGGAAGCTTGATTATAATATGTCTTGGTGACTTTCTTTTGGGATCTACCTATGTGTGGTTCGATGAGCATCTTGGATAGATATCTTCTCATCTTTCATGATATCAGGGAAGTTTTCTGCTGACAAATCTTCAACAGTTCTCTCTGTATTTTTTGTTATCCCCCCGCCCCATTCTGGTACTCCAATCACTCGTAGGTTATTCCTCTTGATAGAATCCCACATAATTCTTAGGGTTTCTGCATTTTTTTTAATCCTTTTATCTTATTGATCCTGCTTCTTATCCCTCATGAATTTAGACAACACTTTATGCTACATTACCTCTACTGATTCACTCCTGTTTGTTTGAACTAGCATATATATAAGTTATACACTGAGGCACTATTTGTCAATGCAAAAGACTGGGAACAGACTAAATGTCCATCAACAGGGAACAGGTTAGGGTAAATTATGGTATATCCACATGATGTAATACTATGCAGCTGTAAAAAAGAATAATGACACTACTTATGCACCAGTATAGGACACAAAGATCAGTGACTAAAGGAATATGCTGCACAGTGTGTCAGGTATGATACTCTTTGAGTCATAAAATGAAAAAACAAACTGGCACATAGGGCACATGCCAGTAGAAGGATGGAAAATTTTCTGGAAGGGGGTCTAAGAACCTGCTAACACTGGCCATTCTGAGGAGAGGACAGGGAGGCAAGTTTGTCACTGGATTGCCTTGTTGTATCACATTCAACTGTCATTTACTCAAAACAAGAACTAGCCCACTAGTGGGTGGCACATTGAGAAATTTTTTTTTTTCCAGAGAAACCACAAAGAGATGCGGAGGGAGAGCTCCGAATATTCTTAAATTTGAATATTCATTTTCTCCTGGGATCCAAAGAACCTCTCCCTTTTAAGTGGACAAACTCAAGTGAGCCTACTTAAAAGCTAAGGAGTCATGTGCTTGAGGTAATAGATCTTTGCTGATCCCAGAGGAAATCTTGCAGAATCATAGGCAGCCCCCAACTTACAAATGGGCCATGTTCAAAAGCTCATTCATGAATTGATTTTTTAGAACTCGAAATACATTCTTTTTTTCCTAAATTTTATTTATTTTGTTGTTGTTGTTGAGAATATACACAACAAAACATACACCAATTCAACAGTTTCAACATGTACAGTTTAGTGACACTGATTACATTATTCGAATTATACAACCATTCTCACCCTCCTTTTCTGAGTTATTCCTCCCTTATTAACATGAACTGTCTCCTAAGGTTCCTATCTAATCTTTTGCTTTGCTGTTGTCAATCTGATCCCATATAGATAGTTCTTAAAAGAGCATACTGCTGAAGACAGGCCTTTTTTTTACTAATTAAGCTAAACTATTGTTTGGTTTTAAAAAGACTTCAGGGGATATTTTAGATTTGATGTTTAAAGATTACCTCAGGGCAACAGTTTTGGGGTTCATGCACCCTCCATAGTTCCAGAGAGTCTAGAGTCCATGAGAAATTCTGTTCTGCATTTTCTCCCTTTTGATCAGGATTCTTCTATGGAATCTTAGATCAAAATGTTCAGTTTAATAGTAGCTGGGCACCATCTAGTTCTTCTGGGCTCATGGCAAAGGAGGCAGTTGTTCATGGAGGCAATTAGCCATACATTCCATATCTTTTTCCTACTCCTGACTCGCCTTCTTCCTGTGTTGTTCCAGGTGAATAGAGACAACTGTTGTGCCTTGGAGGGCCGCCTGCAAGCTTGTAAGACCCCAGGCATTACACAATGAACTACGAGGTAGAACAGAAGCATTAAACACGTTATTAGGCCAATTAACTGGGATGTCCCATGAGACCATGACCCTAAACCTCAACCAAGGATCCAAATCCCATGAGGTGTTTGGTTGTACATAAGCAGTCACAGCAGATACTCTTTTTTTTCCTTGCTGTTTTTGTAAACATATCTATTACACGACTTTTGCCAATTCAACTTTTTACAGGTGTACAACTTACTGACAGAAATTACATTAATCAGCTGTGCAACTACCCTTAATCAAGGTGATTTTTCCATCACCATTAACCTCCCTTTCCCCCTCCCTCCACCCCTGGTAACCACTAATAAACTTTGGTCTCTATACATTTGCCTTTTCTTGTCTTTTTATATAAGTGAGGTCATACAACATTTGCCCTTTTTTGACTGGCTTATTTTGCTCAGCATAATGTCTTCAAGCTCCATCTATACTGTAGCATGTATCAAGACTTCATTTTTCCTACTGGCTGAGTGGTATTCCATTGTATGTATGTACCACGTTTTGTTTATCCATACATCTGCTGATGGGCATTTAGGTTGTTACCACCTTTTGGCTATTGTGACTAGTGCTGCAATGAACACTGGTGTGCAAGTCTCCTTTTGAGTTTCTGCTTTCAAGTCTTTTGTGTACATTCCTAGGCGTGGAATTGCTGGGTCATATGGTACTTCTGTTTTTAGTTTTTTGAGGAACTGCCACACTGTTCTCCACAACAGCTGTGCCATTTTGCATTCCCACCAGCAATGGATAAGAGTTCCAATTTCCCCCACATCCTTGCCAACATTTGTTATTTTCTGTTTGTTTTTTTATCTTAGCCATCCTTGTGGGAGGGAAATAGTTATCTCATTGTGGTTTTGATTTACATCTCTCTGAAGGCTAATGATGCTGAGCATCTTTTCATGTGTTTGGTGGCCATTTGAACATCCTCTTTGGTGAAATGTCTATTCAACTCCTTTGTCCATTTTACGATTGGGTTATTTGTCTTTCTGTTGTTGTCTAAGTTTTATATATATTTTGGTTATTAGATTCTTGTCAGATATATGGTTTCCAAAGATACTCTCCCAGTAGGTAGCTTGTCTTTTCACTTTTTTGGTACAGTCTTTTGGTGAATGTTATGGACTGAACTGTGTTCCCCAAAAACATGTGTCAACTTGGCTAGGCCATGGTTCCCAGTAGTTTGTGGTTGTCCACCATTTTGTGATCTGATGTGATTATCCTGTGTGTTGTAAATCCTAACCTCTATTATGTTAATGAGGTAAAATTTTAATGAGACAGGACTCAGTTTATAGGATTGGGTTGTGTCTTGAGTCAATCTCTTTTGAGATATAAGAGAGAGAAGCGAGCAGAGAGGAGAGGGACCTCATTACTACCAAGAAAGAAGTGCTGGGAGCAGAGCGCGTCCTTTGGACCTGGGGTCCCTGTGCTGAGAAGCTCCTAGTCCCAGGGGAAGATTGATGACAAGTACCTTCCCCCAGAGCTGACAGAAAGAGAAAGGCTTCCCCTCGAGTTGGCGCCCTGAATTCAGACTTCTAGCCTCCTAAACTGTGAGAGAATAAATTTCTGTTTGTTAAAGCCATCTACTTGTGGTATTTCTGTTATAGCAGTACTACAGAACTAAGAAAATGAATAAAAGTTTTTAATTTTTATGAGCTCCCATTTGTTCGTCTTTTGCTGTTTGTGCTTTTGTTATTACATTAGATAATCCATTGTTGAAAGCTAGTGCTGACAGTGTTGACCCTGCTTTTTCTTCTAAGAATTTTATGGTTTTAGTTTGCACATTTAGGTCCTTAATCCATTTTGAATAATCAGAGAAGCTGGACTATATGAAGAAAAACACAGCATCAGGATTGGAGGAAGACTCTTTAACAACCTGCAATATGCAGATGACACAACCTTGCTTGCTGAAAGTGAAAAGGACTTGAATCACTTACTGATGAAGATCAACGACTACAGCTTTCAGTATGGATTACACCTTAAAATAAAGAATATAAAAATTCTTACAACTGGACCAATAAACAACATCATGATAAATGGAGAAAAGACTGAAGTAGTCAAGGATTTCATTTTACTTGGATCCACAATCAACACCCATGGAAGCAGCAGTCAAGGAATCAAACGATGCACTGCATCGGCAAATATGCTGCAAAAGACCTCTTTAAAGTGTTAAAAAGGAAAGATGTCCCTTTAAGGACTAAGGTGTGCTTTATCCAAGCCGTGGTGTTTTCAATCACCTCATATGCATGCGAAAGCTGGAAAATGAATAAAGAAGACGGAAGAAGAATTGATGACTTTGAATTATGGTATTGGCAAAGAATAGTGGACTACCAGAAGAACGAACAAATCTGTCTTGGAAGAAGTACAATCAGAATGCTCCTTAGAAGCAAGGATAGCAAGACTTTGACATACTTTGGACATGTTATCAGGAGGGACCAGTCCATGGAGAAGGACATCATGCTTGTTAAAGTAGAGCGTCAGCAAAAAAGAACTCTCAACAAGATGTATGACACAGCCGCTGCAACAATGGGCTCAAATGTAACAACGATCATGAAGATGGCGTAGGACCGGGTAGTGTTTTGTTCTGTTGTATGTAGGATCGCTGTGAGTCGGAACTGTCTTGATGGCACCTAACAACAACACAACAATAGTTTGCACATTTAAGTCCTTGATTCATTTTGAATTTGGTTTTGTGTATAGTGTGAGGCATGGATCCTGTTTCATTTTTCTGCATGTGGAAATCCAATTTTTCCAACACCATTTATTGAAGAGACTCTTCTTTCTCCATTGAATGGACTTAGCAACTCTTGTCCCAAGTCAGTTGACCATAGATGTGTGGGTTTACTTCTGGACTCCCAATTCTATCCCACTGGTCTATGCGTCTGTTGTTATACCAGTACCAGGCTCTTTTGATTACTGTAGTTGTATATTATGTTTTAAAATCAGGGAAGTGTGAGTCTTCCTATTTTGTTCTTTTCTTTCAACATTGTTTTAGCTATTAGGGGCCTCTTGCCATTCCATAGAAAGTTGAGGATTGGTTTTTCTATTTCTGTAAAGAAGGCTGTTGGAATTTTGATCAGGATTACACTGAACCTATAGATCACTTTGGGTAGAACTGATATCTTAATAATATTAAGTCTTCCAATCCATGAACATGGAACATTTTTCTATTTATTTAAGTCTTCTTTAATCTCTTTCAGCAGTGTTTTATGGTTTTCATTGTGTAAGTCCTTCATGTCCCTGGTTAGATTTATTCCTAGGTATTTTATTCTCCTAGATGCTACTGTAAATGGAATTGTTTCCCCAATTTCCCTTTCAGATTTCTCATTGCTGGTGTATAGAAACCCAACTGATTTTTGTTTGTTGAGCTTGTACCCTGCAACTTTGCTAAATTCCTCTATTAGCTCCAAAAGTTTTCTTGTGGACTCTTCAGGGTTTTCTATATATAGGATCATATCATCTGCGAAAAGAGATAATTTTATTTCTTCTTTTCCAATCTGGATACCTTTTATTTCTTGTCTTATTGCTCTGTCTAGGACTTCTAATACAATATTGAATAGAAGTGGTGAGAGTGGGCACCCATGTCTTGTTGCTGATTCCAGGGGGAAAACTCTCAGTTTTTCTCCATTAAGTATAATGTTGGTGGTTGGCTTTTCATATATACTCTGAATCATACTGAGGAATTTCTCTTCTATTTCAATCTTCTTTAGGGTTTTCATCAAGAATGGTGTTGGATTTTATCAAATGTTTTTTCCGCATCCATAGAGATGATCATGTGGTTCTTTCCCTTTGTTTTATTGATGTGATGTATTACGTTGATTGATTTTCTAATGTTAAACTGTCCCTGCATTCCTGGAAGAAATCCCACTTGGTCATGGTATATGACTATTTTAATATGCTGTTGGATTCTGTTCACTAGTATTTTGTTGAGGATTTTTGCATCCATATTCATAAGAGATATTGGCCTGCAGTTTTCTTTTCTTGTGGTGTCTTTGTCTGGTTTGGGTATCAGGGTTATGTTTACTTCATAGAATGAATTAGGGAGTATCCTTCCTATTCTATGTTTTGGAAGAGTTTAAACTGTATTGGTGTCAATTCTTCTCTACATGTTTGGTAGAATTCCCCAGTGAAGCCATCTGGTCCAGGACTTTTTTTTTGTTGGTAGGTTTTTGATCACTGTTTCAATCCCTTTACTTGTTTTGGAGCTGTTGAGATTTTCTGTTTCCTCTTGAGTCAGTTCAGGTAGGTTGTGTGCTTCTAAGAATTTGTCCATTTTATCTAGGTGTCATGGATTGAATTGTGTCCCCCAAAAATATCTGTCAACTTGGCTGAGTCATGACTCCCAGTATCATATGATTGTGTAATCTGATGTGATTTCCATATGTGTTGTAAACTCTATCACTATGACAAGGTTATATGTGATCTCCTTATGTGTTGTCAACTCTATCACTATGATGAGGTATACTGATGAGGTATACAAGATTGGATTGTGTCTTAATCCAATCTCGTTTGAGATATAAAAGAGACAACTGAACGGAGACACACGGAAACCTCACACCACCAAGAAAGCAGTTCTGGGAGCAGAGTGTGTCATTTGGACCCGGGGTTCCTGTGCTGAGATGTTCCCAGACCAAGGGAAGACTGATGCATCACAAGGACTTTCCTCCCGAGCTGACAGAGAGAGAAAGCCTTCTCCTGGAGCTGATGCCCTGAATTTGGGCTTGTAGCCTATTGGACTATGGGAGAATAAATTTCTCTTGTTAAAAGCCATCCACTTGTGGTATTTCTGTTAGAGCAGCACTAGATGACTGAGACACTAGGTTATTTAGTTTGTTGCCATACAGTTGTTCATAATATTCTGTCATGATTCTCTTTATTTCTATCAGGTCAGTTGTAATGTCCCCTCTTTCATTTTTTATTTTGGTTATTTGCATCTTTTCTTTTCTTTGTCATCTATGTAAAGGTTTGTCCATTTTATTGATCTTTTCAAAGAACCAACTTCTGGTTTTATTATTCTCTATTTTATCTATTTCTGATCAGATCTTTGTCATTTCCTTTCTTCTGGTAGGTTTATGCTGTTTGCTCTTTCTCTAGTTCCTGGAGTTGTCGAGTTAGGCTGTTAATTTGAGATCTTTCTCTTTTTTATGTAGGCATTTCTTGCTATAGGTTTTCCTCTAAGTACTGTCTTTGCTGCATCCCATAAGTTTTGGTATGTTGTGCTTTCATTTTCATTTGATTCTAAGAAATAATTGTTATTTCTCTTTTGATTTCTTCCCCGACCCACTGATAGTTTAATAGTGTTTTGTTTAATTTCCACATGTTGTGTATTTTCCAGGTTTTTTTCTTTGATTGATTTCTACTTCACTCCATTGTGGTCAGATAAAATACTTCATGTGATTTCAATCTTTTAAAATTTATAAAGACTTGCTTTGTGACCTAACATGTGGTCTCTTCTGAAGAATGATCCACGTGCAGTGGGGTAGAATGTATACCGTGCTGTTTTGGGGTGGAGTGTTCTATATATGTCTGTTAAATCTAGTTGGTTTATAGTGTCATTCAGATCCTCTGTTTCCCTGTTGATCTAGATGTTTTTTTTTTTAGATGTTCTGTCCAATATTGAAAGTGGTATATTGAAGTCTCCAACTATTATTATACTATCTATTTCTCCCTTCAATTCTATCCATGTTTGTTTTATATATTAAGTTGGGTACATGTATATTTACTTTGTCAAGTACTTTGTACTATAATGGCATATTCAAAGAACTGGAGTTAGAAAACAAAAGGGAAAAACATGCTTGGCATTTCTCAAGCTGAAAGAACTGAAGAAAAAATTCAAGCCTCAAGTTTCTAGAGTGAATGATTCTATGGGCAAAATACTGAACGGCGCAGGAAGCATCAAAAGAATATGGAAGGAATACACAGTTACATACCAAAAAGAATTGGTCAATGATCAGTCATTTCAGGAGGTAGCATATGATCAAGAACCAATGGTACTGAAGGAAGAAGTCCAAGCTACACTGAAGACACTGGCAAAAAACAAGGCTACAGGAATTGAAGGAATAACAATTGAGATGTTTCAACAAACGGATGCAGCGCTGGAGGTGCTTATTTGTCTATGCCAAGAAATTTGGAAGACAGCTACCTGGCCAACCAACTGGAAGAGATCCATATTTATGCCTATTCCAAACAAAGGTGATCCAACAGAATATGGAAATTATCGAACGATATCATTAATATCACACGCAAGTAAAATTTTGCTGAAGATCATTCAAAAGCAGTTGCAGCAGTACATCGACAGGGAACTGCCATAAATTCAAAAAGGATTCAGAAGAGGATGGGGAACCAGGGATATCATTTCTGATATCAGATGGATCCTAGCTGAAAGCAGAAAATACCAGAAAGATGTTTACCTGTGTTTCATTGACTATGCAAAGGCATTCAACTGTGTGGATCATAACAAATTATGGATAACACTATGAAGAATGAGAATTCCGAAACACTTAATTGCGCTCATAAGTAACCTGTACATAGACCAAGAAGCAGTCGTTCAAACAGAACAAGAGGATACTGTGTGGTTTAAAGTCAGGAAAGGTGTGTGTCAGGGTTGTATCCTTTCACCATACATATTCAATCTGTATGCTAAGCAAATAATTCAAGAAACTGGACTATATGAAGAAGATTGGGGCATCGGGATTGGAGGAAGACTCATTAACAACCTGTATTATGAGGATGACACAACTTAGCTTGCTGAAAGTGAAGAGGACTTGAAGTACTTTCTAATGAAGATCAAGGACTACAGCCTTCATATTATGCCTCAACATAAAGAAAACAAAAATCCTCACAACTGGACCAATAAGCAACATCACGATAAATGGAGAAAAGATTGAAGTTGTCAAGGATTTCATTTTACTTGGATCCACAATCAACGCCCATGGATGCAGCAGTCAGGAAATCAAAAGACATATTGCATTGGGAAAATCTGCTGCAAAAGGCCTCTTTAAAGCGTTAAAAAGGAAAGATGTCACTTTAAGGACTAAGGTGTGCCTGACCCAAACCATAGTGTTTTTAATCACCTCATATGCATGTGAAAGCTGGACAATGAATAAAGAAGACCAAAGAAGAATTGATGCCTTTGAATATGGTGTTGGCGAAGAATATTGAATATACCATGGACTGCCAAAAGAACGAACAAATCTGTCTTTGAAGAAGTACAGCCAGAATGCTCCTTAGAGGCAAGGATGCTGAGACTTCATCTCACAGACTTTGGACATGTTGTTAAGAGGGACCAGTTCCTGGAAAAGGACATCATGCTTGGTAAAGTACAGGGTCAGCGAAAGACAGGAAGACTACCAACAAGATGGGGTGACACAGTGGCTGCAGCAATGGGCTCAAGCATAACAATGATTATGAGGATGGCGCAGGACCAGGCAGTGTTTTGTTCGTTCGTACATAGGGTCGCCACGAGTCAGAACCGACTCAGTGGCACCTAATAACAACTAATATATATATATTTATGATTGTTAAATCTTCTTGATTAATTGACCCTTTTATCACTATATAATGTCCATATTTATCTCTTCTGATAGATTTTCTCTTAAAGTCTACTTTTTCTGATATTAAGAGTGCCACCTAGCTCCGTTTGGTTATTATCTACATGGCCTATTTTTTTCCATTCCTCCATTTTCAACCTATTCGTGTCCTTTGATTTAAGGTGTGTCTCTTGTAAACAGCATATAGTTGGACTATGTTTTTTCAATCCATCCTGCCACTCTCTGACTTCTGATTGGAGGAAATGCATTCTTCCTTAAATTCCTGTTACTGATATAAGATCCCCAGCCAGACTCACTAGCCCCCTCAGTGCCCCTATTATGTGCAGGCCCTGTGTCTAAGGTGTTATTTAAATTATTCTAACCCAGGATTCAACAAAATTATGGGACTAAGAGCTACCCTAAAACATAAATCCCCTGACCCTTAATGCCCCATAATCCTGTACTCTGGGGAGACCCAAGTCTGGCCACAGGCCAGCCCTTTATACTCCACAAGTGGGCTCCAGCCTTCCACCGATTGCCTGTTAATCTAGCTGGGTCTTTCCTAGGTTAAATGTTTATGATTTATTTACCAAATGAAAGAGTCCTTTCAGTTGTGTGTGAGAAGGCTAGGGGGAGGGGGAGACTCTGCCAGTCAGCACAATTTGGACAGAAATACCCAGGAGCAAGGCAAGGCTTCTGGAAGAAATAAAAAAATACCCATCATCTACTTCCTACTCCCAACTTGAAACATGGCTGCCCTGCAGGAATTTTTGGCTCCTAAATCAAAGGGAATAGGCCCCTGCCAAGTGTGTCTGCAGTATGGCTGCAGTTTCCAAACAGGGATGCTGATTTCTGCAAACGGGGCCTGACAGGCTCCAATGTGGGGACTGTTGTGGGCTTGCACTGGTGAAGATCAGTGGTGACTGGCTGGAGCAGGTATTAATTTCCTCCCTTTCAAAAGCTCTGCCAAGCCGTGGTCAGCCTGCCCTGCAGCTCCAGTCCCTCTCAATCCAGTCCTGCTCCTCCCTTCCCAAACTGCCACAAAGCAGAAGCTGGGCATGGCCTCCACGGCTGGGATCACTTGTGGCTTCCAGAGCATCAGCACACTCAGGGCTCTCCCCAGTGTGGGGTGATGGTGGCAGCAGGAATCAGAGAGTCAGCAGGTGCCAGGGGAGATGCAAAATGAAAATACATCCCTGGGAAGTATTGCTGGAGCGTGACTGGGTAAGCACAAACGCAAGCATTTATCTCTCTCCCTGGGGGAGACCCTTCTGAGAGGAGGATCAAAGTCATGCCAGAGGAATTGCAACATTTCCAGAAGCAGCAGCAGATTAGACAGAGCACAGCTGGAAGCTGAGGAAAGGGGAGAATCGAGATTCACGAGCCAAGATGAAGCACAGAAGAAAAGGACTGGGAGGAAATAACGTTATGTGCCGGCTCGAACGCCACGCAGCTCTCAGGTGAGGTCAGGCCCCTCACGCAGGGTCAGGCCCAGGCCAGGCTGCTGTGCCACCTTCAGCCTCATCTGCTAGTACCCTTCCTTAAAGTCCCCTCCCGCTCCAGACACACAAAACCTTCTTTCCAGCCCGTGTTATGCCTCCACACCTCAGCCTCTGTACCTTTTGTCCTTCAGCTCCAGAGTGGATGCTTCTAAGAAGCGTTCTCCTTACTAGCCCCCAGGAGGGCATGGACACCCCTCCTCTGGGCTCCCACATCATCCTAGATCAATTCACCAATCAGTCTCTTTCTGTCTCAGCTTTTATCCTGCTCCACTTTATCCATTTACTTCTCTATACCCTCCTCCAGCTTAGAAGTTGGAGCACAGACAATGATTCCACGAGCTGGGGAAGGTCCAGAGGTGGTCGTGAAAATGATCCAGGTCAGTGGATCCACATCAGAACTTTCTGGGAAGCGAAGACCAAATCCACATGCGTGTGCCCTAAGTAGGCAGGTCTGGGGTGAAGCCTGGTAGACAGGGTCTGTCTCAGTCATCTAGTGCTTCTCTAACAGAAATACCACAAGTGGATGGCTTCAACAAAGAGAAGTTTATTCTCTTACAGTCCAGTAGGCTACAAGTCCAAATTTAGGGCATCAACTCCAGGAGAAGGCTTTCTCTCTCTGTCGACTCTGGAGGAAGGTCCTGGTGATGCATCAGTCTTTCCTTGGTCTCGGAGCATCTCAGTGCAGGAACCTCATGTCCAAAGGACACACTCTGTTCCCGGCACTACTTTCTTGGTGGTATGAGGTTCCCATGTGTCTCTGCTCGCTTCTCTCTTTTATATCTCAGAAGAGATTGGATCAAGACACTATCTAATCTTGTAAACCTCATCAGCATAACCTCATCACAGTGACAGAATTTACGACACATAAGGAGATCACATATAACCTCATCAAAGTGATAGAGTTTACAACACATAAGGAAATCACATCAGATTACACAATCATACAATACTGGGAATCATGACCCAGCCAAGTTGACAGATATTTTTGGGGGACACAATTCAGTCCATGACAGGGTCTAAAACCCAGTGTTCCTGGCTAATGGCAAAGAATCCAGGGCATGAGGGACTGCCACTCAAGGCCTTCAGCACCAGAACTTCTCAGGCTGGAAGGACGATAAGCAGGAAGGTGAGCCCAGCCCTGGACATTAGGGAAAGCCCTGGGAGAGACCTGAGGTAGCGCATCAAATCTACATCCACCAGGACCACAGCCACCCAGAAGGAAGCTCTACATGAAAAGAAGGGCAGGCTGTGTTTCAGTGAAGGAGTCAGGCTTGCATCCTACATCTGCTGCTTCCTACTGTGCTGTGAGACCTTTCACAGATGACTCAGCATCTGGGCCTCAGTTTCCCCACTTAAAAATGCACTGTTGGGGGCTGCATGAGAGGATAAAGTCCAGCTCAGCCTGGCACCTGCTAAGTGCTCAGAGAATGGCAGATAGGCTCAGGGTGGTGAGCTACAGAGACCATTCCCCAAGGAGGACACCACAGAGAGTCCCGCAAGTAAGAGTTATGACAAAAGTCATGGACCGTGGAAGACTTTAAGGGATAAACAGCAAATCCATATACATAGTATGGACATACATATAGCCAGAAACTTTCTATATATTTACTCTTTTATCCTTACAACAATCCTATGAGATAGGGACTATTATTACCCTCTTTTATAAATAAGGAAACTGAGGCACAAGGAAATTAAGTAACTCACCTAAGGTCACAGAGCAAGTGAGTACTGGACTTAGGATGCCAGCCCCGGCCAATGGCGGCAGGTTCATGCCGCGCCCACTGCACTACACTTCCTATGCGCATGTTGCACACACTAGCCTCCAGCCTGTGGTACCCAGCTTCCTCCCTGCCTCCCCCACTTTAGCTGGTGGGTGCCCTTGTATCCTGCAAAACTCCACTTGGGTGTCACCTCCTCCAAGAAGCCTTTGCCACTGACCGACCAAGGCTGGCTGGCTGCCAGCAACCGAGTTTCTCTCTGGAGCTATATACAGTTTCAGTCTCTCAGAGTACTTGTCACGCATGTCAGGACAGTGTTTACATGCCTGCATTCCTCACCAGACTATAAGTTCCCTAGGGACTCCACTCATTATTTAACAAACACTTATCAAGAGCCAACCAAGTATGTCCTATGGTAGGTGCTGGGGATAAAATGGTGATAAAGCAGGTAGAATTCCTGCCTGCATGGTGCTCACAGTCCAGTCAGGGCTGAGGAGTGAGTGAGGCGCTACTAAGCATCATACAAATCCAAGTTTAGACTGTGAGAAGCATCGGTATAACACAGGATGTTAAGAGATCATATAACGGGGCACTTGTCCAAATTGGGAGAGGGTGTCAGGGCAATGAGACCCCACGAATGATGGGAACTGGGGGCGGGGAATGAAGGACCAGCAGGGACAAGCCTTGACGCAGGTGGGGGGTGAGGTTGAGGTTCCCAACAGTGAGCTGAACTTGTGGGGCTTGTTCTCCCACTTTGGGAACAGAGTTGACAGTCACCCCACAGTTGAGGCACGGACAGAAAATCCCCTGGGAATCACTAAAGTATTCTCACTTGAACATGCAGGGACACGAAGCTGGGACCACATTACAAGCAAGGTGTAACCACGCCTTCTGTGGTTGGAGAATTTGAAAAACTCAAGCAGATGGAAGACTCTTTGAAATGAGGAAGCTCCTGGGCTCCTGGCCTTCCTGCCCTTAGCCGTATAGCTATTTGAGCAATGCACCAAGAAAGAAGAGTTGTGACTGTATCTGTATACTCAGATTTGTAGAGCATTTCAAACCAGGTAGGGGAAGTGGGAAATTCAGGCAGTAGAAAGATCAATGGGGCTGCAGGGTGAGAACAAGGAGGGGCCCAGAGCAGGGCTGAAGGGGCCCGGGTTGACCATGCAGGTCTGGGGAGGCACTGAAGGCCTGCGATCACTGCAGCATTTTGAGGAATTTTGAGTGTTTAGAAGACACTTCTGGCTGCTGTGTGGAGAATGGCTGGGAAGGATGGGGCAAAGTAGTCACACCACCTCTGGGATATAGCCTGGCCTTTTGTGCACAAGCCCAGAAAGAAAGCTCTTTCCACCCCGACCTCACTGACCACTCCAGGCACTTCCTCTCCACACTCTCTCCCTCTCCATCCCAGACTGCTGTATCCCTCACCATGCTGGCCCTTTTCATGCCATCCTCTTCCTTCTATCCTTGAAGCCCTGGCCTGAAGCCAGCCCACCCGAAGGTATCCCCACCTGCCTTCTCCATTGGAGTTCCTCAGCACTGGGCACACACCTTGGTGAGCACAGCCTTATCTGGTCCTCCTCAGACAGAGCCCCAAGGACAGGCTAGCGCATTGATCTTGGCACCCTGGAGCCTGATAAACACTGGTGGTGTTCAATCAACGTTGTCTGGATGATTGGATAAATGAGTGGTGTCTTAGGTGGACAGGAGGAAGAAAGGAACCCAAGGAGATCTGAAGGAAGATGACCAGTCTGAGCCCAGTCCTTCCTTTATTAAAAAATGCAGTCCTCCAGTATTGACATGTAGTGGGGTTGTTAACCATTGTCGTAGGGCAATATGTGTACTGTTTATTGAGAAACTATTTTGTTCTGTAAACTTTCATCTAAAGTGAGAATAGCATCACAACTGGAAGAACGTAATTGATGTCACTGAATTGTACATGTAGAAACTTTTGAAATGGTGTATCTTTGGCTATGTATACTTCCACCAAAAAAAAAAAAAAAAGTCCTCCAAGGTTGAGAAGGGAGAGTGTTGACGTGTCATGGGGTTGTTAACCAATCGTGTCATGGGGTTGTTAACCAATCTCATAAAACAATACGTGTACTGACTGTTTAATAAACTATTTGTCCTGTAAACCTTCACCTAAAGTATACTAAAAAAAAAAATACAAAAAAACTGTAGTCCTCAACAACTAAGACTATTTGTGAAATCATATCTGTGTGCCAGGCACCAAGCTGACTACCCACATTTAGAGAGTAAAAATACACCATTGTTCACTGAAGATTCCCAAACTTGTATCTCCAGTGCAGTCCACATGCCACAAACTCCAGACTCATACATTCAATCATCTTGTCAGCATCTCTACCTGCAGGCTTAACAGGCATAGCAGATTTCATATGTTTTAACTGAACCTCTGATTTCCCCACCCCGGCTTCCTCTCCCATGGTCTTGTCCATCTCAGGAAAAGGCTGCTCCATTCTTGTAGCTGTTCAGGCCCCAAACCCTGGCATTATCCTTCATTCTTCTCTTTTCTCAGCCCCATAACACAAATCCCATTGGCTCTACCTTGTAAATAGATTTAGAACCTAAGCATTTTTCACTCTCTCCTCTACCATCGTAAGCCACCATCACCTCACACCTGGATTACTGTAATAACCTCCTAACTAGTTTCCCAGCTTCTGCTCTGGCTCTGCCCCCACCAGGCAATGCTGAACACAGCAGCCAGAGCGATCTTTTTAAAACGAAGGTTAGCTCATGCCACATCTCTGCTCAAATCCTCAGACGGATTCCCCCTCACCCAAAGGAAAAGCCGAAGTCCTTCCTATGCCCTCAGAGCCCTGCATTATCTGGGTCTCCGCAGCCTCGACCTCAGCTCTGTCACCTCCTTCCTTGCTCACTCTGCTCCAGCCCACTAGCCTCCTCGCTATTCCTCAAACACACCAGGTGCCCTGTGTCCCAGGACTTCTGTGCTTGCTGTTCCCGCTACTTGAAAGTTCCTCCCTCATGTAATCTTCATGCCTCACGCCTTCGTCTCTTTCAAGTCTTTGTTCAATGTCACCTTCTCAATGAGTCTTTCCTTGATTACTCACTCTACTGGAAATTATTAACTCTTGGCCTGTCCCCTCCTCTAAACTATCAGCTTCCCACGGGGAGGGGGCTTGTTGGTCTTGTTCACTGCTGTGTCTTCAGCACTTACAGTAGGGACCAGC
Organism: Trichechus manatus latirostris; assembly: GCF_000243295.1. Classification (NCBI taxonomy): domain Eukaryota; kingdom Metazoa; phylum Chordata; class Mammalia; order Sirenia; family Trichechidae; genus Trichechus; species Trichechus manatus. Next base: position 2,244,042 of record NW_004444016.1, on the reverse strand, counting down.
ACAAGGGAGTCTCGCAATAACTATTTGTGTACATGGCAAGGCTAGTAAGTGACAGCACCAAGAGGCAAATCCAGGGCTGCCCAAAGCCAAAGGTGTTTCCTCATCACTCTGGAGATGTTTAAGAGAACATGGCTACAGTAGATAAGTAAAGTTTTTATGGTGTGGGTAGAGGGATAAAGACAGATCGATTTGGAAGAAGTACAAATACAGTATAGATATAATGTAGAAAACGATATGGTAAAATAAAATAAAAACACAAGAAAAACAAGAACAGATGCAGCAGAGCTGGAATGCAAGGGAGCGACTGTGGGTAGCTGTATCCTCCATGCCATACATGTCCCCTTCTCCCTCCTCCCTGTCTTCCCACACCTGAGCATCCCTCTACAGACATGGCGGGGCTCTCTCCTGACTCCTAAGGCTCTGGTCCAGCAAACCATATGAGTGGAAGGGAGGCAGAGGCTGGGGAGGAGAGGGAGAAGAAAATGATGATTTGGCTGCTCAGATTAATGATCACTGGGGACTGAGTAACCAAGCAACTTCATTTCCACATGTGACTAAAATCAGGTCTATTAAAGAGGTCATCACAGATCTAATTCAAGAGTGGGACAGAAAGGGAAAGATAATTAAGAGTGTCAGTTTATTAAATACCAAAGTGAACAGATTAAAAAGAAAACACCTAACACCCTTAAGACTGACAGCTTTGAGCCATACCAAAGAGCTGACAGAGGCTTAGCAGGAGGAGGAGGTGGGGAGCAGCACATACCCTTCCTCTGTCTCGTTGATAATGTCGCAGATCTCCATGTTCAACGTCCAGTCCTCGCTTTGCAGGGAGCCATCTGTTGCCTTTTCTGTGAAATCAGAGAGAAAACTAGTTTACAATTCCCCTGGAATAAGGGCCCTGGCAGGAAGCAGGAAGAGGCCAGAACCACCACATTCTTCTGTAAGCAGATGGCCTGAGCCAACAGAACCATTCTGGGGTGCTGCTTTCACAACAGAACATGCAGAGAGAGACCGAGGCCTGAGGCCCAGTGTGATAACACTGTCATTCACTTACCAAACTCCGGGCTGAAAAGCTTATGACAGGCCTAAGCCATCAAAAATCACTCCAACCTGAAGCTGTTGTTTAAGAGCTCACAGACTCTGGGGCCAAACTACCTGGGTTAAATACATGCTCCAGAACCTACAGGGTTTCGAAGTGGATCATTCTGGTTGGAACCTCTGCTGAGAATTTGCATTTCTAACAAGTTCCCAGGAAGTTATACATCAGAATCACCTGGGGATCTTGTTAAAATGCAGATTCTGATTAAGTATATCTGAAGTGGAAATGCAAATTCTCAGCAGGGAACTTGTTAGAAATGCAAATTCTCAGCATGATTCAAACTGGAACAAATTGGTTCGAAGCCCTGAGCACCTACTAGCTGTGTGAGTTTGGGTAAGTTACTTGAGTGCCTTGGTTTTTGTAAACTAGTGACAATTGCAGTACTGACTGCATAGGGCTGTTCTGAAGACTGATGAGTTCGTAAACATATACACTTACTCCTCACTTATCAACTATCTCATTATCTGACATTTGACATTTACAACAACAGTAAAAAACCTACTAACCAATTATTTTGTGCATTAATGACATATCTGGCAATAATGAACGCAATGGTGTGAGGCAAGAGTAATGCTGCCTGTGATGGTTATGTGTCAACTTGGCTGGGCTATGATTCTCAGTGGTTTGGCAGTTATATAATGATGTAATTTGGCAGTTATATAATGATGTAATTTAGCAGTTATGTAATGTTGTAATTTGGCAGCTATGTAATGATGTAGTCGTCCTCCATTTTGTGATCTGATGTGGTCATCTTCCCTTTTCGCATAATGCCGATTTTCAAATAACGACCTGGTCTTTGGAACCTAACCATGTCGATAAGTGAGGAGTGGGTGTACAGCACTTGAATACAGCCTGGCCCATGATGCATGCTCAATAGGTATCTGCTGTCATCATTATTAAAAATCAGCTTCAGTAGTTACAAAACACATTCTGGATGATGGGCAGGGAAAGGGGAAGCACTTAATGAGCCACCACCAAGCACACAGTGCTGGGTGCTTCACATACATTACTGACTCCACAAAACGATCCCCTACACTTAAAAAGAAGAAAATGGAGGCTCAGAAAGGCTGGGTCACTTGGCCGAGATCACAGTCGAATTGGTGGCACCAATAATTGATCACAGGTCTGTCTGTCTGTCTCTAAAGCCTGGACATTTGCATGACACTGCCCACTTCCTAGCAAAACTGGAGTTCAGATCTGAAGTTGAGATCTTTGATAAATTCTAAATTTCCCCATCCTAACTGTACAATTCATGACAGGGTTAGCACCACCATTATAACTCACACTTCCACTGATACTTGAATAATAAAATAGATGACCTCCGTGTATGCTGGAAGTATACTTATTTTGGATTTCCTGGGTGGCACAAACAGTTAAGTGCTTGACTACTAGTTGAAAGGTTAGCAGTTCAAACCCACTCAAAGGCACCTCACAAGACAGGCCTGGCAATCTGCTTCTGAAAGGTCACAGCCTTAAAAAGCCCTATGGGACAGTTGTACTCTACACACATAGGGTTGCCATGAGTTGGAATCAACTTGATGGCAAAACAACAATAACAACATACTTATTTTACAGGATGTAACTATGAAGATGTGACACTGCTTTTTACAGAACATACTAGGACTCACACATCCAAGCAAAAGGTGTACTTATAAGCTATGACAACATAGGTACTCCAAAATATAGCTATTGCTGAAAATGTTTGTTGAACAGCCTTTAGTATGCATAAAAAGGCTCCACTGTTTTAACCATGCCTCATTTTTTACCAGAGGATATATCCCTAACTTTTTCATCCACTTTTCCATAAACAAAAGACTTATGACTGCCTTGAAAAAGCAAAAGTCCTCAGATGGGATGGTCTGGGAGGTACAGAGGCAGTATTTGGTATCTGCCTACAAGACGAGAAAAGTGCAAGGTGGTGGTGGGGCGAACGGGAGGCCACAGAGGCTGTTAAGAGCAGGACTTCAAACCAGTTCATTTTGGTTCTAACCTCTGCTCAGAATTTGTATTTCTAACAAGTTTGATGTTGATGCTGCTGGTTAGGGACCAATTCTGAGAACCACTAGCAGAGCAGTGATTCTCCAAATTTATTATACATAAGAATCATCTGGGGATCTTGTTAAAATGTAGATTCTGGTTCAGTATATCTGGGGTGGAAATGCAAATTCTTGGCATGGGTTTGAACCAAAACGAACCACCAGTTCAAAGCCCTGGTTAAGAGCCAATTGGCCCCAGAGACTATCTGAGCCATCCTCACAGCTGTTCCCTACACATGGAAAGAGAGGTTCATTTGATTTAAGCTGCAAAGCCAGGAAGTAGCATACCGGGCCTATAAGGCAGAGTAAAGCTACCTGGGGATGTGAGAGGCATGCTAGGAGGCTGGGGGCAGTGGCAGGCACCCAGGAGAAGAAAAGGCTGAGGACAGAGGCTCCAGGAAGGCTGGTGGGGCACACGCACTAGTCTCAGCCTTCCCACAATGGGCACTGGCAGTTAGTGGGCTCCCGCTGCCCATGGGTTTCACCCAGAGGCAGAGTAGGCCCACCTCTGGAAGAGTGCAGGAAAGTTCCTGAGCGGGACAGGCTTGAGGGTAGAATGATCTACCACTCCTACTCACTGCTCTTTCTGCCACGCTCAGCTATCTCTGAACACCCTTCCCTTCAAGCTGACCACTCAGAAAAGGTCACTTACTGCCGGAGGTCACTTCTGACCGTAGGGGGCATGGCTGCAGCCTCCTCAGGAGGAAGCAGACTCTGAAGGCAGCAGCTCTGCCTGTGGGCCTGGGCCTGTGACCCTTCTGTGCCAGCACGTGGAGATGCCAGCCGGCCAAAGGGCCATCCATGACTGTCAACCCTTCAAAGAACAACCATGGCCCAGAATCTCATGAGGAATAGCGCTCCACCATTGCACTTTGCTAGGGCCACAGGGACATTGTCTTGGGAGTCTTAATAGAGGAAATATTAAATCAATGAAACCTCATTTCCAAGTTCAGTTTAGCAGCAGAATCCAGTAACCTTATATTTACCCTCTCCCTCCTCTAATAATGTCGGGAAGGTGTTCAAAGGCATGGTAACTTATCCTTAGGGTCAGCACATTCTATTCAATTATGGGGTTCTAAGTATTCAACCTAAAAGACATCTACTCATTTTGATTATAAAGAACCAGCCCAAAAAGAACATTTCTGTCTTTTCATTTTGCTGAAAATGTCATAAAAACATAGCTGTGGATATCTGGCTAAAACAGATGAGGGAAGTGAGGCTAACAGTGGAGCTCAAATCAGCTCTTATTTTTCTCTTCATAAATGAATTCTCAGCAAATGGGAACAAAATTGTATCTGATTGTCCCCAGAACTGAGGCCACTCTGTGCGGGCTCCCTCACTTGCTCCTGTCTCTAGGCCAGACGAAAGCAAAGTTCCATCTCATTTCTGTTGTCCCGTAAATCGTCAAATGCCGGTGCAACAGCAGAAACACAATGATCTAGGGAGCGATGGGGCCAGTCATTCCCACCAGCCAGCCCTTGGGATGGATAACAGTCAAAACACCAGTGACCCTGTTGCCAAGCACTAACCTTTCAGAGGTCTCCAGTGATATGCTAACAGGAAGGGGCAGGGCCGCCTGGGCGGGGCAGCCAGGGATTAGACCATGCAGCCCTTCTGAGCAGCCGTCCCTGAGCGGCCCGGTTCCAGAGCAATCAGATACAGCTCACATTAAAGCTTCAGCGAGAGAGCACCATGTCACCCTGCCTTTGTCACCAAGGCACTTCCTCCATTCAGAAAAGGCTGCCTCCTGCCTGGGGTGCGGCCTGGGCCAAGCTGCCCTACAGCCTCAACACTGGCAGCAATGAGCATGCTCCTGGCCAGGGCTTTTCTGCCCTCCTGCCCGCCCCTCCTGCAGTCTGGACTCCAAGGTGGTACTGCTGGGTGGGGCCTCACAATTCAGTGGTTTGGATTCTCAGGTGCTGCTTTCTGCACTTTGATGTTATATTCAGTGACTTCAGAAGCAACTGGCACCAGGAGGCAAAGGAGGGCTGGTGTTAGCATTTTGCATTCAGCAACATCTTTCTCTAAAAAAAATGGAGGAGAAAACAGCCAAATTATCTACCTCCTGGATAATCAAGAGTGTGAGTAGGAGTCTAGAGATGCCAGCACAAGGGAACGGCCTTCAGCGTCACTCTGTGACAGGTGTAAAGGAAGAAGAAAGAGGTTTCGATGGGCAGGAAGCTCATCTAATAATATGCCCCAATAAAGTGAGATGAACCTTCTGAATCCCTCTATTTTATCGAGGCAGGTTGGCATCTACAAGTCAGGTGGAAAGAAAAATCAATCTTGACATTCTACACAGAACCATTATTGCCTTTTGCTTCAGAATCCCAAGCTGCTCTGTGAATGTTAATTGCAGATGCTCCCCTTTCCACTGGAGAGGCAAGAGAATGAATTTCAAGTACTCATCCCTATTTTACAGGATGTCCTTTTCTGGGACAGCTGTCCCACTCCTCCCTCCTTCCCCTTAAAGGGAAGATCACAGGTCCATCAGAAGGACAGGTACACACACTACCATCTAACCAGCCTGCAGGCTGCTCTATGGCTGTGCTGTCTGTGACCTTAAGGCTAGGTAAAACCACATGGCCCCAGTGCCGTTCACTAGTGTTGACAAGGCCTGAGACGTGCTTGCACTGTCCTTGGAGCTAAGGAAAGCGGGTGGTGAGACCTGCCTTTCAAGGCCAGGATAGCAGAGGCAGCAGAGAGGCGATCAGTACTGCCCAGCCCAGCGCAAGCAGAGCATGCTGGGTGGCTTTGACACCTGCGGCCTAGCGCCACAGAATTGGGAAGGACATCCATGGCCTGGGCAGGCAGGGTACCCCACTGCACTGTGACAGACAACAGCATGCCTTGGCAAGCAGAGCACACAGGATGAGCAGACAACCCAGAACAAACCATCTGCAGAGAGCCTTGGGAGAGGGCAGGATGTCAAACAGTGGTTCCCAACCTGGTTGCACATTCGAATCACCCGGGAAGCTTTTAAGATATATTAATGCATGCGTCCCACCCCATACATTTAAATCAAAATCAGGCATGCTTTAAAAGCTCCCCAGGTGAGTCTAATGTACAGCCAGGGTTGAGAACCATGCACTAAAGGCAAGATCCTAACGTAGCCATTCATTTGACACAGGTGTAGCGTTCATCTACCATGTGCCTGACACTGGGACACAGAGGGAGAGGGAGCCAGGTGACCCTGGTTCAAGTCCTGGCTCTGCCACTGCTGGTCCTGAGATCCTGGACGACTCCCTTTTCCTCTCTGGGACTCAGGTTCCCTGAGGAATGGGTCCAGTGGCCTCTGAACTGGCCTATGTATACTTTTACAAACTCCAGTCATACCCCATGAGAGCACACAGAGCTAGGGAAGACCCACTTTTCCACAGAAAAGTAGGGTACCTGTTGGAGGGCAAAAGCAGGAACCACATCAGGATTGGGGTACTTTGCAAGCCAAGGGGCCTCCTCTCTTTGCTTCCAGCCCTGAGGACATCACCTCAGACTCCTCTGGTGGAGAGCCCTCCCGGCTTCACTCCAGCCCCCCAATGCCAAACTCTCCATGCTTAGCCCCAGTACCAGCTCCTCAGCAAGCCTCCTCTGCTCCCACACCCGGAGCAGCCCTCTGAAGGGCTCCAGCACCTGCTGCTTCAGCCCATGAACAACTGTGCTCTGAAGACTGTTCTCCTGGTGTTCTGAGAGTCCTGCAAATCTCACTAGCTTAAGCGCCTTGAGTACATGCTTGGCTAAACTTTCAGCTACTTGAAGGCAGGGACACCTTCATGTTCTCAAGGCATAAACCTGATCTCACGCTGACAAGGACCCTTTAGAAGTAAACCGATGCTTGCAAACCCTTCTGAGTTCCCTGGATGATAGGTGGTGGGCAATTTGGCACCATTAGAGCAGGGCTCCCATCTGCGCCTGCCTTCTCCCTTTGACTTGGAAGCAGGAGAGATGGACAGCACAGCAGTAGGAATGAGCAGGGGTTATGCTAATTAGTGTGACCCCCCCACCCCCAGGCCAGTAACACAACCTCTCCAAGACTTTCCCTCATCTGTACAATGGGATAATAACGCACCTTGATCACAGTTATTGTTAAGAGTAAATTCAATAACGCACTTAAAGCACTAGACAGAGCCGCACACAGTCATATTCCTCCACAGGCCAGGCCAGCCACTCATTTTACAATTTCGACAGCTTCTGAAAGGGTTCAGCCAACACGTCCCCCTCCACCTCAGTCAGCATCCTCAAGTCACCACTGCCACCTATAGGTAAACAGCCATCCACAAGCTATGCCCACCAGATTCAACACCTTGAATCCTGCAGTATCCCCAGCCTTTCTAGTTTCTGAGCGGGAGCGCTCCATGTCTGGAAGCATAAGGGGCTCCCCTTCCAGAAGGAAGCCCCCAAATTTGGCTTGGCCCACCTGCAGAGTGAAGGAGGGAGCCAGGCACAATTTCCTTAAGAATCCAAATGTCGAAACTCCAAAGAGGTTTTAGAAACTATCCAGTAAAGCAATTCTACATGAGTCACTCAAAACAGATGTTTTATCAGAGCCACATCTTCTGGACCTCTGGAAATGGGGCTGGGAGAGGGCATATTTTGTTGCTAGCTCCCCCTAGGCAGCTTGTTGCCCTTAAAGCTACCATTCAACCACTGATCTCAAGTATTCACGAAAATTACACTCATTCCTTCAAAAATAAAGAGGGAGAATGAAAACAAATGTTTTCCAAGCACAACACTCAACACTCTGTATGGGCAGGTCCTCGGCTACATGTATCATCTTACTTAACATTCCTCTCCCCTCTCCAGGTGGGGTATCCCCATTCTAACAGGTGAAGCAAATGAAGGCCAGAGAGGTGAAGAGTCCCACAACTCACAGCAAAGAAGGGCAGCACTGCCAACCCCATGCCCAGATGTTCCTGGCTGGCCAGGCCTTGGATCCCAACACACCCCCAGAGGGTGGTGGGGGCAAAGTGGAAGATTCCTAACCACTAGACCCTAGCCTTTGGAGCCCCAGATGAGCCTACCCTTCTAACTCTAAAGGGGAAGGCTAAAGACCCTGGGGTAAGAGGTATGTGAGGGAGTGCAGGTGAGAGGATCAAGTTAAATGAGCTGCTAGATCAAATTTTTTCCTCTTCTTTTTTTTAAAGTTTTTGTTTTGAAATAATTTTCAATTCACTGAAAGGTTGCAAAGACATCACAGAGGTTCCCTGTGTGCCCTTTACCCAGTTTCCCTAATGTTAACATCTTACATAACCATGGTATATGGTATGCTTTTGGTTTTAGTCAAAACTAAAAAATCAGCAGTGATACGGTACTATTAATGAAACTCCAGATTTATTTGGATTTCTCCAGTTTTTCCACTAATGTCCTTTTTTTTGTTCAGGATCCAACCCAGAATACCATACTGCCTTTATTTTCCCTCTCTTTTTAATCTTCTATTTTCTTTCAATATTGACAAACTCACAAAATCACCAACTTACTCTCCTGTCTGGAGCTCTGTTCTAAAGGGCAGAGCTGTGGAAGCCACAATCCCACCCCCTAGCCTAATTAGGACACCACATTCTCCCACTACCCAAACAAAAGAGCCCTTCAGGCCAGTCAAACAGAGAAAATAGAAGCTTGTTAGCTGCACAGGCCGGAGGCTGCTGATCCAAGTTCTATTTTAACTAGAATTCCCTTGAGGGGGACCCACAGATTTAAAATGCATTTGGGGGTAAGTGCCGTAAAAGCCAAGCCACAGGTCTGATGTATTCCCTTCTTTGTATTTAATGGAATAATCTACATGCGCAGTAAATGAGTGTTGGAGAAGAGTCTGGAAGAGACAGATTTAGGGGTGGGATGGAAATTGAGAAAAGTGGGAGACGGGGCCTCTGCAGGAGCCAATCACGGGCCAGGACGACATGGCAGGTTGTCCCTGCCCAGCCTGCCGCTCTTTAACCTAGGCAGGTGGGCAGGTTTACTAAGAAGATAAAAGATCCTCTGGGCCTCAGTGAGTTGAGCCCTGGTGGAGCAGTGTTTAAGCGCTCGACTGATAACCAAAAGGTCGGTGGTTTGAACCCACCAGCTGCTGCTAGGGAGAAAGATGTGGCAGTCTGCTTCCGTAAAGATTACAGCCTTGGAAACCCTGGGAACAGTTCTCCTCTGTCCTATGAGGTCACTGTGAGTCGGAATCAACTGGATGGCAGTGGGTTTGGTTTGGGGGCCTCGGTGTTCAGGTTAGAGCCTCTGCATCTGAACAGAGTGGGCAGTGCACAGGCATCCACACGCACTATTTTCCCTCTTCCAGTGCAGTCTGTTTTGCACCAATTTCTTCCCTAAAGGGCCTCTCAGGGGCTATCTGCCTTGCCTACCTGCCCACCAGTGTCACCAGCACTCTCAGTGAGAATCTCAGTACTGCTGAGAGAGGAAAGGAGGTGCCCCTGCACATTTCCCAGTGCGGCTGGCATTGGTACCAGCCCTTGTTCTAGCTGCCCTTGATGACCGAGGTACACCTCAAGAGGAGACAGTGGAATGTCATTCCTTGGGAGGCTGGATATGCAAACCATCCAAAGACTTTCCAGTTCAATAAAAAAACCGAGTGGCTCCCCCTGCCAGGCACTGTGCTGGGCAGGACAGAACGTAAGCAAGACAGAGCCCTGCCCTCAAGGAGCTCACCAGGCAAGAAGCCTGCAATCACAGCTTGGACACCTTGGGAAGAGTCATAATAGGAGCGTGTGAGAAAAAGAGAGGCTTATGGGTCAAAAGATGAGGGAGTTAGTCATTATGCTGAAGAGGGGAGAGGAGGAGCCTGTGAAAGGGAAGGAAAGGAGCTAAAATTTTAGTTGGGCCTTGAAAAGTGGCAGAGCAAGAATTTGGAACAGGGTCATGGGGGAGCATTACTGGCAGCTGAAAGGCATAAGCAAAGCCCTGAAGGCTCCAGGGTCCAGACCTCAGCACAGGGTTGTGGTGGCAACAGGGAAGACCAATCAACAGGCTTATTAGAAAGATGAACTAAGGTGTCTACAAGATTGTTTTTGTAATCTGGTCAACTAATAAGCAGTAACTGCTT
>NW_004444016.1:2189193-2233765 GCF_000243295.1 Trichechus manatus latirostris | reverse complement strand
GGGAAAAGACCAGTCCAACTGTCTCCACAGCCTTTACCTCAGCCTCCAGGCCTGAGGGTGTGGTGGCAACCCAAGTCCTTGCAGAGGGACCCTGACAAGGCTGCATATTGTTAGCCGGGCACCAATAAGCAGAAAGGACCAGCCAGGGATGCAGACATCACCATGAGTGGGGCTAAAAAGGAGGGTCTCCTTTCTGCTCTAAGAGCAATTACAAAACCCCAAGCTAGGAAAAAAGACTTCCAAAGTCCCCCTAGCTCACACCTGCTGTGCTCATTAAAGCCAGAGCACTCTTACTGGCTCCTGCAAACAGCTGTCCTTCAGAACCAGGTAAAGAGAGACACTCTCCTTGTCCCTATCACCGTATTTGCAGTACTCAAGGGCATGTGTCGGTAGCAGTCACAAGCTACCCATCAGAGGAAGACTCAAATATTAGCTGTTCTTCCCATCTAGAGGCTTCCCTGAAAACTGTTTTAGAGGAAATAGCAGCTAATAATAAAAAACACCCCTAATCTTAAAAGCCTGTGAGCAACCGTCTAAGATACTCCACTGGTCTCACCCCTTCGGGAGCAAGGAAGAATGAAGAAAACAAGATACAAGGGAAAGATTAGTCCAAAGGACTAATGGACCACAACTACCACAGCCTCCACCAGGCTGAGCAACTACTAGATGGTGCCCGGCTACCACCACTGACTGCTCTGACAGGGATCACAACAGACAGTCCCAGACAGAGCTGGAGAAAAATGTAGAACCGTATTCTAACTCACAAACACCAGACTTACTGTATTGATAGAGACTGGGGAAACCCTGAGAGTATGGCCCCTGGACACCCTTTTAGCTCAGTAATGAAGTCACTCCCGAGGTTCACCTTTCAGCCAGAGATTAGACAGCCCCATAAAGCAAAACGAGACCAATGGGGCACAACAGCCCAGGGACAAAGACTACAAGGCAGGAGGGGACAGGAAAGCTGGTAATAGGGAACCCAAGGTCAAGAAGGGAGAGTGTTGACATGTCATGGGGTTGTTAACCAATGTTATAAAACAATATGTGTAGTAACTGTTTAATGAGAAACTATTTGTTCTGTAAACCTTCATCTAAAGTACAATTTTAAAAAAAAACACCCTTAGTAAAACAATGAAGTCAAACTTTTAAATTAATAAGTATTTTTAAAAGAATAATATCTACTGCTGTGGAGATGGCAGTGAAACCAGGGCATCCCATTACTGAAGGCAGCACACATTTAAGAACCCTTTGGAAAAACAATTTGGGCAACAGATATCAAGAAGCATGCCATAAAAAGTTTTTATGCTTTCACCTAATCCTCCTTTTAGGACTCTTAGCCTAAAGAAATATCTCCAAGGAAAAAGCCACACACAACCCAGCAATTCCACTTCTATGTATAGACCCAAGAGAAATGGAAACATGCCTCCACACAAAAACTTGTACACAAATGTTCATAACAGCGTTGTTGATAACATCCAAAAAACAGAAACAACCCAATGTCCCTCAACTGATGAGTGGATACATAAAACGGGGTCTATCCATACAATGGAATATTATTCGGCAATAAGAAGGAATGAAGTATTGATACATGCTATACATGTTATGCAGATACATGAAAATCTTATGCTAAGTGAAACAAGCCAGTCACAAAAGGCCACATATTATATGACTCCATTTATACGAAATGTCCAGAATAGGCAAATAGATAGAGTCAGAAAACAGATTAGTGGTTGCTTAGGGGCTGGGTCTGGACGGCAGGTAGGCTAGAGGAAATGGGGAGTGATTGCTAATGGGCAAAAAATGATGAAAATGTTCTAAAATTGATGGTGGTGATGGTTGCACAACTTTGAATATATACTAAAAACCACTGAATGGGCGGATTATATGGTATGTGAATTATATCTCAATAAAGTTGTTACAAAAAAAGGGGGGAGTCACACACAGGAATATGATTAACGTAGTAGTATTTAAAATTCTCAAAACATCTCAAATATATAATAAAACAGTAATGGCTAAGTAAATTATGGTATATTGATTCAACTGAATATTACACAGCCATTGTAAGTTAATAATTATTAAAACCACATAGAAACAGTTTGTGCTGGTGTAAAGTGAAAAAAGCAGGATACAAAAGTGTAAAAATTTAAAAAAATGATGCACATGGACAATGCCTGGAAGATAAAAGGAAAAAAAAGAAAGAAAACAATGTGTTAAAGTATTTGGCTTAGGGAGCAAATCTTTTTTAAAATGTTCTGTTAATTGTTAAAAAAAAAGAAAGAAAAAGACATTCTACTACAGAAGACTAAGGAATAAGGTGGCAAACTCATAACTAAAACTAAAATCCAGTTATTTAACTCCTCCATCAAAAATAGCACAGGGCATAAGGCTGGTCTGAACACAAGTAGTATGTTTTCATTCAGTATAAAGACTACTTTCCCCAAGAGTTAAAAGCACTCAAACCCCGTATCTCTCAAAAGGCATTTTCATCTTGACCAGGCCTCCCTGTTAACTCTCCCTTGGCCCAGAGAGAGTAACCTGTGATTCCCTTTTTCATCACCCTGTAGGGTACCCAGCTAGGGAAGAAGGGCCAAACTGAGAGCCAATCTGGGCTGGCAGGGGCAGATGCATACATAACATACACATGTGACTTTCATTCCAAAGCCAAATATAATAGATTCTGAATCATCCAGGAAATTGCTTCTATCCATCAACATAGAAAAATCAGAAATATCAACCTGAGAACAAACCAGGGATATTACATTTAAATGTAACCATATTTAATATGAAGAAGAGACCCAACACAAGCATGTGTTCCTATCTGTACAATATTTAGAACCATCAGTTTTATCATACACAGGCTGTATAACTCATTAACGACAATGTGCCTTTAAACAGTCAGTTCTAACTAGGTCACCTTGAATAATACCAAACAAAGCTTGCCAAGGGAAGCATGCAAATAAGATGATCAAAATCCAGTGGGGAAAAGGCATTTTCTAAGCCTTTTGTAATTTTTATTGTAGAAGAAACATAATATCTAGCTTCTTCAACAATGAAAGAATCACATCGTCATTTTTCATTCTTCAACTGGGGGGAGTTCAAAGGGAGGGCCCGACACTGATCCATGCACATCGCACCAAGTCAAGCTGGTATGTGGGTAAAATGGCAGAGTCAGGCTTCCCCACGAGTTGTGGACAGACAGTACCCTATTCCATGGCGCAGCGCAAACCACACGGGGGCAAGTGGCAGAGGCCTTGAAAAGAGGCCTTCCTCCTTCCCTCTCAGAAGCTGGGACGTGCAGGCAGAGCAGCCCTTCTCAATGAAGAATTCCCAACCTCGTGATGAGAAGTGTCACAGGAAACCGTCCCTGAGAACATGCTGGTACAAACATCATCTGACCTCGTAGGAATGGCCACAGAAAACATTCTGAACTCTTACGCTTTCAGCAGGATAACTCGATATTTTATGATATTAAGACTTACGGTTAATCTTTTTAGATGTAATAATGAAGCTGTGGTACAGACAGTCCCTGGATTCGAATTAGTTCCGTTCCTAAGTCTGTCTTTAAGTCAAATTTGTATTAAGTCAGAACAGTTAGGTACGGTTCGTATTTAATGTCACTTAGTCAAATGTTTGTCTTAGTATATGGTATATAGTGTAACTTTCTATGCATAAAAAACATTAAAGAAACACAGATACACTAAAACATCTTTTTTAAAAAAATTTTTTATTGTACTTTAGATGAAGGTTTACAGAGCAACCTAGTTTCTCATTAAACAATTAACACACATTGTTTTGTGACATTGGTTGCTAACCCTACCACATGTCAACATTCTCCCCTTCTCGACCTTGGGTTCCCCATTACCAGCCTTCCTGTCCTCTCCTGCCTTCTCATCCTTGCCCCTGGGCTGGTGCACCCATTCAGTCTCCTTTTGTTTTATAGACCTGTCTAATCTTTGGCTGAAGGGTGAACCTCAGGAGTGACTTTATTACTGAGCTATAAGGGTGTCTGGGGGCCATACACTTGGGGTTTCTCCAGTCTCTGTCAGACCAGTAAATCTGGTCTTATTTTTGGTGAGTTAAAATTTTGTTCTACATTTTTCTCTAGCTCTATCCAGGACCCTCTATTGTGATCCCTGTCAGAGCAGTCAGTGGTGGTAGCCGGGCACCATCTAGTTGTGCTGGACTTAGTCTGGTGGAGGCCGTGGTAGTTGTTGTCCATTAGTCCTTTGGACTAATCTTTCCCTTGTGTCTTTGGTTTTCTTCATTCTCTCTTGCTCCAGACAGGGTAAGACCAGTGGAGTATCTTAGATGACCGCTCACAAGCTTTTAAGACCTCAGACGCTACTTACCAAAGTATAAACCATGTTATGCCAATTGAGCTAAATGATCCCCGAGACCATGGTCCCCACAGCCCTCAACTCAGTCATTTGGTCCCACAGGGAGTCTGGATGTGTCTATGGAACTTCCAAGGCCTTGCCTTGGACAAGTTGTACTGGCTTCTCCAGTATTGTGTACTGTCTTACCCTTTAATAAAGTTACCACTTGTCTATTGTCTATTTAGTGTTTTTCTTTCCCACCTCTCCCCTCCCTCATAACCATCAAAGATTGTTTCTTTTGTGTGTGTAAACCTTCTCATGAGTTTTTATAGTAACGGTCTCATACAATATTTGTCCTTTTGTGATTGACTTATTTCACTCAGCATAATGTCCTCCAGGTTCATCCATGTTGTGAGATGCTTCAAAGTCATCATTGTTCTTTATTGTTGTGTAGTATTCCATTGTATGTACCATAGTTTGTTTACCCATTCATCTGTTGATGGGCACCTAGGTTGTTTCCATCTTTTTGCTAATGTGAACAATGCTGCAGTGAACATGGGTGTGCAAATGTCTATTCATGAGACAGCCCTTATTTCTCTAGGATATATTCTTAGTAATGGGATTGCTGGATCATATGGTATTTCTATTTCTAGCTTTTAAGGAAAGCACCATATTGTTTTCCAAAATGGTTGCACCATTTTGCATTCCCACCAGCAGTGCATAAGAGTTCCAATCTCCCCGCAGCCTCTCCAACATTCGTTATTTTCTCTTTTTTTGATTCATGCCAGTAATGCCTGGGTGAGATGGTGTCTCACTGTGGTTTTGGTTTGCATTTCTCTAATGGCTAGTGATCACGAGCATTTCTTCATGTACCTGTTAGCCGCTTGAACGTCTTCTTCGGTGAAGTGTCTGTTCATATGCTTTGCCCATTTTTTAATTGGATTATTTATCTTTTTGTTGTAGAGGTGTTGGATTTTCCTATAGATTTTAGAGATTAGACCTTTGTCTGATTTTAATGTCCAAAAATTTTTTCCCAGTCTGTAGGTTCTCTTTTCACTCTTTTGGTGAAGTCTTTTGATGAGCATAAGTGTTTAATTTTTAGAAGATCCCAGTTATCTAGCTTATTTTCTGGCATTTGTGTATTGTTAGTTATGGTTTGTATCCTGTTAATGCCGTGTATTAGGGCCTCTAGCATTGACACTATTTTTTCTTCTTCGATCTTTATAGTTTTTGGTTTTATATTTAGGTCTTTAAGCCATTTTGAATTAGTTTTTGTGTATGGCATGAGGTACGGGTCCCGTTTCATTTTTACTAAAACATCTTTAACATAATAACGCCGTAATAATAATAATAATGTTTTGATGCACATCGCAAAGTAGTGCCCATTTGTTATTATGAACCATTGTATGTACACCAAATTTTTAATATAATAGGCTTTATGGGGGTTGGTTAGTAACTACTGGTTGTAAGTAAGTTAGAAGTTCATAACTGGGGACTGCCTATATATAGTGAATTAAATACAGATTAAATTATAAGATGTCTGGGATTTATTGAAAAATAATCTGGGATAGAGAAAGTGTGTGGGAGTATCAATGGAACAAAACTGACCATTGAGTTGATGACTGGTAAGTACATGGGGACTATTATAATAGTTTTTCTTCTTTTGTACATGTTTGCAATTTTTCATAATAAAAGAAAAAATAATCAGTAGGAAAAGGCATAATACCATTCATAATTCTGACCCAGCAATATCCCACTAGGAAATAAGTAAGGCGAAGGGCTGGGTCTGCAAAGATGCATAATTGAGAAACACTCGGTTGTACCTAACAAATGAGAGGATGGCTAAGCAACTAGGGTATATCAATAAGGTGAAAATTCTACATGGCTTTTACAAATGATAAATACTTTGGCCTAGTTGCTAAGCAGAAATCAGTACAGGGATGCTAAGTGAAAAACAGCCAGCATAAATATTAGGGGCATACTGATTACCACAAGGTAAAAATGCATGCTCACATAATGAACAGGGTCAAATGGAACACAAACTGCTGCATCATTCCTTTAGCAGTCAGCTCATTGCTATCCTCTCACTAGTACAGTCCCATGGCCTCGTCCACCTGCAAAGCAGCCACATCAGGCAGAATTAACTGCACTCGCCTACTCAGTGAGCCCACGGCACTTGGAGGCTAACTCGTGCAGCCCTATCACACTATGGAAGGGCCCCTCGTGGACCTGCCGACCCTGATGGACGTGGAGTCTATGGCACACAGTAGGCATTCAATAAATGACTGTCAAAAGGAATAGACTAGAGCTGCTGTCTGGCGTCTCAGGGTTCTTCTGAAAAGCTATTCCTGCTGCAGTAGCCATTCAGGAAAGGCATTCCCTACTACTGATCAGGGAACAGTGCTTCCATTTCTGATTCACAAAGCACTTCTGCAACGGGGGACTTGAGGAGAGAGCAAGGCAAAGCAAAACCCAGCAGCCTTATTGTTCAAATCCTCATTTTGTCTGAAGCCTCTAACAAGCTCCACTACTATCATTCCTAGTACCAAGTCTGACTAACTCCCCAAGTACAGCTCTGGAGCGTGGGCCTTTCTCCACCACTTGAAGGGGAAGCTCCACAGCAGCCTGCTGCAGTTAGTGCTGTGGTGAAGGACAGCGAGAGGCACAAGAACAGAAACATCCGGGCCTGGGAAGATCAGTTTGGCTTGTCCAGCCTCCGAGACTGCACTGGAGGTTAAAGAGATCCCCTGCTGCCACGTCTCCCGGTGCTGAAACCCTAGTCTGGGTGCTTTCCCATCCTTGCTGCTTCTAGCTGCTTCCAGGTGCTGTGAGCTGCAGGCTTTTTTGGGGGTGCGGTTTGATACGGATATTCAAGAACGCTTGGAAATCCACAGAAGGTGATTTTTCAGAGCAGTGGTTCTTAACCCCTTTTTCGTAAAATGTTAAAGGAAGCCTATATTCTCTTTTAGAATTGAATAAGAGCATCCCAGAAAAGTGCATATACACACACAATTCTGCACATAACTTAAACGGGTTCTTCACAAGCCCCTGGCCCCGGTCCAACAATGCTCCTGCCCTCGAGAGCCTCAGGGGCTTTAACTGTACCTGTTAATACGAACACTTAAAAAAGAAACACGAATTCCCACAGCAGCAAGGTGGCTGAAATGGCCGTGCAACTGTGCTATGAGAGGGACACTGGGTTGAGATGGGGACCACCCACAGAAATAAACGGAATCCATGCCTGGGCACCAAGAAAGGCAAGGGCACCAGAGCTGAGCACTCCATTCTTGCTTTTCAGAAACGAAACTGCCAAGCTTGCAGTTCCCAAGGCCACCAGACCACTGAGAGAGCATCTTTCTGTGGGGGATGCCAACACTACTCATTAGGCAGAGTCATCTGACTGAGGGTTTCTGTAAACGCTCCAGAAAGTGGGGTGTTTTCCCAGAATCTTGGTCAGGGACAGAGAACTGCCAACACAAACTTCAGTCTATTCTCTCTCCTAACAAGAGCTAAAGGATTAGCCTCAGTGGTCTCAGGGAATGACCAAATCAGACTCCTGTAAAATGGTAGAAATGGGGGTCAGCACCCACAAAGGATGTGGCTTAGGAGCTGGTAGGGGCAAGGAGTGCCAGCCACAGAGAGCCCTGTTCAACACACATCCCGGATAGGCCCTCCTGACATCCTGCGACTCCTGGGGTTCCCAGGCACTGACTAATCTCATCCCTCATCCAAGACATAGAAGGCCCCTCCCAGCAACCTCTTGCAAGCAGCTCATCAATGTGCCAAGAAAACATTCTGAAACAAACTTTGATCCATCCTTGCTCTGCTCCAGTCCTTTACTGTATCTCTTTATAATAATGCAAGAAAGCCTAAGTTTCTTCCTATCAAGCATTAAAACATTTAAAGGGTATACTCTGACCTTTAAGGTAGGAATTTAACAAGTTTTAAATAATAATTCATACACAAGGCAAATAAAATAAAAGGAACCAGTGATAAAACAGTTATCGCAATGAGACACTACATCAGATCTGGGCTTCCTGGCAGCCTGGGCAAAATGGGAAAGTGAGTTCTACAGTCCTCACTTTCTGATTAAAGGAAGAATAAAAGATACACCATTAGGAGGGGAATATCTTTTTTCCTAACATTGAGTTATTGCAGTCATTCTTATATTAAGAAAAATGAATAGCATAATATATCATGTCTTCTGCAACACTTTTACATAAAATACAAAATGTTCCTACTATGACTTAGCCTGGCACTCAGTGCCCTTTGCAATTTTGCCCAATTTCTTTTGCAGATTCATTTCCTACTCTCTGCCCCACCCAGCTCCACAAGGAACTACACAGTTTACTCACCCTACCCTCTTTAAATCAGCCTTTTCCACAAAGATTTCCCCAATTATCCAAGTCAAAGGGGTCTCTGCCCACTACACTTCCCTGTCCCCTTACCACCATAGTGAGATGGAGCACCACAAGGCAGAGTCACGCAACGGCGGGGCAGGGTCTTTGGAGTCAAGTAAATTCTTAGTCTGCTGCTTACTGGCTATGTGACCCTTGGCAAGCAACTAAATCTCTGACCCTCAGTTTCTACCCTACAGGATAGGAATATACCTTGCAAGGCTTCTGTAAGAATTAAATGAACATCTATAAAGTGCCTAGCACAGGTTCTGGTACACCACAGCCCCCAGGAGAAGTAGTGGCAATAATAGCTGCTCTTTTTGAGAGTTGGGTAACCTGTCACCCCACCAGAAAAGGAGCTCCTTGAAGACAATATAGTGAAATACCTCCCAGAATGCCATATACACAGGAAGCCCTCAACAATGGTATGCTGTCAGAAAGCCTGACTGTTTGGAATTATACCAGAGATCCCAACACACACTGGATTTATGCCAGGCCATGAATTCACATTATACAAATCACATCATTACAAGCTAAGGTGGCCACCTTACCAAGAGATTCCATTTGAGGGGAACTGGTATATATTTAATTGCTATGAATGAAACTGACAATAGCAACTTGAAAGATTAGATAGGAAACTTAGGGGACAGTGAGTTTATGTTAATGGGCAAGGAACAACACAGAAAAGGAGGGTGAGAATGGTTGCATAACTCAAAGAATGTAAACAATGTAACTGAATGTATGTGTAGAAATGGTTAAATTGGTGTATGTTTTGCTGTGTATATTCTCAACAACAAAAAAATAACTTATATTTAAAAAATTGCTAAGAATGTATATCACTGACCAATGCCTTGATGAACTACAGATAAAATCTATCAGCCTTGATGGCTACTTTGGTATAACATGAATACTGCAAGTTCTAATAACTCACAGGAGACTGCTCCATTACTTCTAAGCTGTATGTCTTCCACACTCATAAAACAACCATAATTACATTTCACGGGTGAGATGTTCTAGTAATTTTTAAGTTATTTAACCCTAGAAAGTCTATGGAAAAAAGCTAATTTCAAAAAATTTTTATTTCAAAAATAGAAGACAAAACTAAAGCCAGAAAATTCTTAGAAGAAGAAGTGGGAACAACACTGTCGGGTCTAGATTTTAATAATGAATTTTCTAATATAATAACAAAAGCACAAACAGCAAAAGATAAAATAAATAAATGGGACCTCATAAAAATTAAAAACTTTTGTTTATCAAAAAACTTTACCAAAAAAGTAAAAAGACAAGCTATCTGGGAGAAAATCTTTGGAGATCATATATCCAACAAGAATCTAATAATCAAAATATATATAAAACTTAGACAACTTAACAGCAAAAAGACAAATAACCCAATCATAAAATGGGCGAAGGACCTGAATAGACGTTTCACCAAAGAGAACATTCAAACGGCCACTAAACACATGAAAAGGTGCTCAACGTCATTACCCATCAGAGAGACGCAAATCAAAACCACAATGATATACAATTTCACTCCCACTACAATGACTGAGATTAAAAAAAAAAAAAAAGAAAAATAGAAAATAACAAATGTTGGTGAGGATATGGGGAAATTGTAACCCTTATCCATTTCTGGTGGGAATGCAAAATGGTATAGCCGTTGTGGAAAACAGTGTGGCAGTTCATCAAAAAACTAAAAACAGAACTACCATATGACCCGGCAATTCCACTCCTAGCAATATACCCAAAAGACTTGAAAGCAGAGACTCAAAAAGAGACTTGCACACCAATGTTCACTGCAGCACTTATTCACAATAGCCTAAAGGTGGTAACTATCTAAATGCCCATCGGCAGATGAATGGATAAACAAGATGTGGTACATACATACAATGGAATACTATTTAGCCAGTAGGAGAAATGAAGTCTTGATACATGCTACAGTATGGATGGAGTTTGGAGACATTATGCTGAGCAAAATAAGTTAGTCACAAAAGGGCAAGTATTGTATGACCTCACTTACATAAAAAGACAAGAAAAGGCAAATGTATAGAAACCAAAGTTTATTAGTGGTTACCAAGGGTGGGAGGCAGGGGGAAAGGGAGGTTAACGGTGATAGAAAAATTGCATTAAGGGTAGGGCTGCACAGTCAATTAATGTAGTTTCCGTCAGTTAGTTGTACACCTGTAAAAAGTTGGACTGCAAAAAGTTGTGTGATATATTTCCAACAATGACAAAAAAAAAAAGAAAAAGAGTAGTTGCCGAGGCTGCCTCTATACAATCAAACACCTCATTGGATTTGGATCCTTGGTTTGAGACAGCTCAGTTAATTGGCCTAATAACATGTTTAATGCTTCTGTTCTACCTCCTAATTTGTTGTGTAGTGCTTAGGGTCTTAAAAACTTGCAAGTGGCCATCCAAGGCACAACAACTGGTCTCTATTCACCTGGAACAACAGAGGAAGAAGAGTCAGGAATAGGAAGAGGATATGGAATGTGTGGCTAATTGCCTTCATGAACAACTGTCTCCTTTGCTATGAGACCAGAAGAACTGGATGGTGCCTGGCTACCATTACTGAACATT
The DNA here is from genome assembly GCF_000243295.1 of Trichechus manatus latirostris. NCBI lineage: Eukaryota > Metazoa > Chordata > Mammalia > Sirenia > Trichechidae > Trichechus > Trichechus manatus. The sequence goes on along the minus strand of NW_004444016.1, from coordinate 2,222,475 downwards.
CTGATCAAAGAGTCTATAGAAGAATCCTAATCCAAAGGGGGAAAATGTAGAACAGAATTTCAAATTCTCATGGACTCCAGACTTCCTGGAGCCACGAACGGATGAACCCCTGAAACTATTGCCCTGAGATAATTTTTAAATCTTAAACAAAAAATATCCCCTAAAGTCTTCTTACAACCAAACAGTAGCTTAGCTTAACTAGCAAAAAAAAAGCCTGCCTTGAGCAGTAGGCTTTTTTAAGAACTATCTATATGGGACCAAATTGACAACAACAACTCAAAAGGTTAGATAGGAACTTTAGGGGATAGTGAGTTTATGTTAATAGGGGAGGAACAACTCAGAAAACGAAGGTGAGAATGGTTGCACAACTCAAAGAATGCAATCAATGTCACTAAATGGTACACATAAAAACTGTTAGACTGGTGTATATTTTGCCGTGTATATTCTCAACAATAACAACAAAATAAGTAAAATTAAAACAAAAAAGAAGACCAGACCATGAACTTATAAGTCTGCTGTTAACAAACATGCCAGAAATCAAACATCCCTTCATTTCCTAGGATATATGTATTGCAGTGATGCTTTCTCTGGACAGGGAACAGTGTAAAACTGTTCTGAAAACAGTTCTGAATCTTCTACGTTGGAAGCTCCCTTCAGAAGTAGTGTGGTTGTACTGGGTATTGGGCTTGGCGAACGGGGAAGAGGAGGAACTCTTTGACCGGAAAGATCTGGATGTAAATCTAAACTCTCACTTAAAAATATTGGAATAAACCAATGTCATAAAACAATATGTGTACTGACGGTTTAATGAGAAACTATTTGTTCTGTAAACCTTCACCTAAAGTACAATAAAAAAGAAAAAAGAAATATTGGGACAAGTTGTTTAACGTTCCTGGGCCTCAATGTCCTCATCTATAAAATGGGGATAATACTACTAACAAATATCAAAATGGTTCTCACATTTTATTGTGCTTCAGACTCATCTGGAGAGTTTGTTGTTAAAAATACAGATAGATGAGTTCTATCCTCAAAGACTCTGCTTCAGTGGGTCTAGTATGTGACCCAGAAATCTGTAGGGATTTTAATTATTCTTCATTTTTAATTACACAATATGTAAATACATTTCCCCCTTGTAAAATATTAAAACACTACCTTATCGGTTATGATTGCATTCAGCTGCAAGCAATTAAAAAACTAGCAGTCACTTAAGCAGATGGGTTATTTTTCTCACGGAACAAGAAGAAATGTAGAAGCAGGCAGTACAGAGCTGGAGCAGTGTTCAAGAACAACATGAAGAACCCAGAACCCTTCTGTCTTCCTGGGGGAGGAACAACTGGCCATCTTTGGACTACAGCTTCCATTTCCATTCTTAGAACTCTAAGGTGGCTGCTGCTCTACCAGGCAGAGTCTTGCAAAGCAAGCAGGAGGAGCGTGCCAGGGCCAAATAGGCTTTGCCATTTTATTTACAAATGAATGTTCTCCCTGAGTGGTGTACTCAACTACCAGCGGTTCAAACCCACCCAGAGGCTCCTCAGAAGACAGTCCTGGCAATCTGCTTCCAGAAAGGTCACAGCCTTTAAAACCCTATGGAGCAGTTCCACTCTGCACGCATGGAAACAACATGAGTCAGAATCCACTCGACAGCAACTAACAACAATAGCTCTCCCTTGGAGCTTTTATCTATAATTCATGGGCCAGAGCTGTGTCATATGGCCACCTCTAGCTTTAAGGGAGGCTGCATAAGCGAATTTTTTTAACAGGCACATGGCTGCCCCAAACAAAATCAAGGTTCTCTTAGTAATAAGGAAATGAGGACTAGGTACTGGGCAGGAAATTAGCAGTGTCAACTACAGTTACAGACGAGGTTCATGTTCCCTTTGGTCGTTTCCCCCGACCCCATCAGTCCTGGCCTACGGGCATTTTTAACAAGCTCCTCAGAGATTCTGATGCCTCCGAGATTCGAGGACCAGTGCCACACTTATAGCGCTTATGCAGAGTTTTAGATCATGGCTTTAGTGTGCCCAGCCTAGTAGATGCATGATGGGAGTCCAATGACTATGCACTCCATCCTTATTCATTCCCCTACAATTCATCCGGAAAAACCCAATCTCATCTGTTACAGCTACATCTCAAGTTTGCCCCCAGCGGCCTTCTCAGGATACAACATTGGGAGGTAGAAAATGATTGGCTTGTTTTAAAAATCAAATCTTTCCACAGATGATGCTCTGCCATGTCTAATATTTAAAGAATGTGAGGTGGTTGGTCCCAAATCACGGCTGAGGTCCTGAGGGCCTGACTAAGATGGCAGCATTGTCCCACAAAGTGACTCCTCACCTGGGGAGGCTTATTCTCACTCCCATTTGGCTACTGGGTTAGGAACAAAATCTACAATCATGGGAGAGTGTTCGTCACATATTAAGTAGGAAAAAAATAAGATACAAAATAGTCTGTACAATTTTGTATTAAAAAGTGTTTGCCTATGCAAAGGAAAAGGCATAGAAGGCTAAACCCCATTATGGTAACAGTGGTAAACATCTTAGTGGTAAGAGTAATTACGTCTTATTCTCTGTTTTGTTTTTTTTTTTTAGATTTTCTAAATGTTTCTACAAAAAAATACATATTTCTTTGGTAACCAGATTTAAATTTTCTTTTTAAAATTTGTCAATCTGTATAGTCATCAGGAATCGCAGAATAATTTTTGGAAGGATTCTGGCAGGTTCAGCTCATCTGACTCTCTGACCTATCTCTGATTTCATCTGGTCTTGGTATAAAATTAAATAGCAAATAAGAAGGATTTCAGCCAAAGTAAGAGCATGACTCTGTATGTAGGGCAGCATGACAAGGTCGCTGATTACAATGGTAGGTATGGATTGAACTGTGTCCCCCAAAAATATGTGTTATAAATCCTTACCTCTATGCCTATAGTTATAATCCCATTTGGGAATGGGTTGTCTTTGTTATGTAAATGAGGCAGGATAATATAGGGTGTATCTTGAGTCAATCTCTTATGAGATATAAACATGATTAAACAAGCTAGCAGAGCGGAGATGGGGAAGAGAGATGCCAAGACAAATGGAGATCTCCAAGGAACCAGGAAGCAGAAGCTGAAGAGACAAGGACCTTCCTCCAAAGCTGACAGAGAGAGAAAGCCTTCCCCTAGAGCTGGTGCTCTAACCTTGGACTTCTGGCCTCCTAAACTGTGAGAAAATAAATTTCTGTTTGTTAAAGCCATCCACTTGTGGTATTTCTGTTATAGCAGCACTAGATACCTAAGACAGTAGGGTTTTGAAAATCTGAAGCCATACAGATTTAACGAGGGAAAACACTCTGAATGAAACTCAGGCTCAAGGTCCCTGTGATTTCCTAATCAAGAAGCTGCAAAGAGAAATGCTGGTTCGTTATTCAGCCATTGCACTGCACTCAGCACCCGGCATACAGCAATTAGGGTGGAACTCGGGGTGCACGCGCACTGCCTACAAAGTCAGCTCCCCTCTGGGAGAGAGCAAAACGCGTTAAGACCCCACAGCATGGCAAGCAGCCAGCTATTAAGAAAACTTTTTCCAATCAGGGTCCATTCTCAGCAAACCCCTGCTTGCAATTTCCTTAGGAAGCCTCTGTGGTTATCAAACAAACAAGAGAATAAATACATTAATAGGCAAGATCTACAAGTCAGCTGCTGTTAACTTTGGGGAGGTGGCTGAATCAGGAGTCGGGTTTGGGGATGTAACTTCATACCTAAGGCTCTATTCTCTACTTATCCTTTCCATTTTAGCAAATGCTTATGAGCTTCTTCTAAACCAAAGCTGCCCCCAATTGCTAAGGACCCTGTCATGGATTGAATTATGTCCCCCCAAAAATGTGTGTATCAATTTGGCTGGGCCATGATTCCCCGTATTGTGTCATTTTCCTATATGTTGTAAATCCTGCCTCTATGATGTTAATGAGGGAGGATGGGCAGCAGTTGTGTTAGTGAGGCAGGACTCAGTATACAAGATTGGATTGTGTCCTGAGGCAATCTCTTGAGATATAAAAGAGAGAAGTGAGCACAGAGACGGGGGACCTAATACCATCAAGAAAGAAGCACTGGGAGCAGAACGCATCCTTCGGACCCGAGGTTCCTGCGCAGAGAAGCTCCTAGTCCAAGAGAAGACTGACGACAAGGACCTTCCTCCAGAGCAGACAGAGAAAGCCTTCCACTGGAGCTGACACCCTGAACTTGGACTTGTAACCTACTAGAGTGTGAGAGAATAAATTTCTCTTTGTCAAAGCCATCCACTTGTGGTATTTCTGATATAGCAGCACTAAATGACTAAGACAGACCCCCTGATTTAAACTGAGTTTGCCCCATCCTTCGTCCCTGCCTCCCAGTCTGGCTGGCAGGAAAGTGACCTTCTCTGAGGCCACTCTCACTGCCTGCCTCTCACTTGCACTGTCAGTCTGCAGACCCTGAGCTGGCTCAGCTGCTGTTTCCAAGGCCTCGGTCACAGTGTTGGCCTTGGAAGGCAGGCTGGGGGACTGAAGAGAGCAGAGGATGGCATGCCCAGGGCCCTAAGACAAGCCACCTCCACTCTCTGGGTCTTCACAGGCTCCAATGCCAAGCTGAAGTATGAGTCTGACCACACCATCTCTAAAGTCCCTTCACTGCTGACAAATAATGGTGCTGCTGACACAGTGCTGTAATGCTTCCCAGGCCTTCATTTAGAAGGACATAAGGAGTCAAGTCACAAATGATGAAATATAATTGGTAAATAAATACAAAAATACTCAGCCTCAGCAGTAATTAAGGAGCCCTGGTGGGACAATGGTTAAATGCATGGCTGCTAACTGAAAGGCTGGTGGTTCAAACCCACCAGCTGCTTCCAAGATTACAACCTTGGAAACCCTCTGGGGCAGTTCTACTCTGTCCTATAGGGTTGCTATGAGTTGGAATTGACTTGACAGCAACAGGTTCAGCAGTAATTAAAGAAATGGAAACTTCAATGAAATGAACTTTCACCTATCAATTTAGCAAATCTGAGAAACGCTACACTGCTAGTAGAGACCCACTTTCTGCAAGAGCCTAACTGGTCTCTGGCATCCCCTCCTGCCCTCTGCAATCTATACCCCACCTAGCAGCCAGAGGGGACTTTCTAGAATGCAGATCTCATCATGTCACTTATCTGCTTCAAGCCCTTTCATGTTTCCAACCATGTTAGGATCAAGCCTGCATTCTGTAACCAGGCCTTGCTTGCTCCGGCTCCTGCCTTCCTCTCCAGCATCATCTCACTCCACCCTCCCCATCATACTCTGGCCTCAGATTCCCAAGTTCTGTGCTCTATAGTAGCTCTGGGGCATTTGCACACTCTGTTCTCTCTGTCTGGATATCTAGGGCAGTGTCTCCCCATGACCCCCATCTGCTTCCACCCTAGTTAACAGCATAACACCTTCAGAACGTGGCCTACACAACCCGTCTTTGAGGAAGCCTTCCTGAACCCTGTTCCACATACTACTCTCCCCAGCTCCACCCTGGGCCAGTGAGGTCGGGTCACAACAAAGGCTAAGCAGATATAAAGTAGCATACAGTTTTTGGAGAGCAAGAACCTTAAAAATACATACATCTTTTGACATGACAATTCTATTTAAAGGAATTTTTCTAAGTAAATAATCTAAACTGCAGACAAAGATTTAAACCCTAAGATGTTTATCACTGCATTAATTGTAATAGCAAAAAAAACCACATACACACACACACAAAACACTACACAACAACAGAAGTGATCTAAGTGTCCAACATTAGGGGAGGGGCAGAGTAAATTACGATGCAGTCACATGATGCAATGTTATATGGTCACTTCAAAATGCTATCATAAGCTGTTTTTTAATTAAAAATGCTTATTACATGGTAGGGAGACTTGGTGGCGCAGTGCTTAAGAGCTCAGCTGCTAACCAAAAAAGGTCGGCAGTTCAAATTCACTGGCCGCTTCTTGGAAACACTACGGGCAGTTTTACTCTGTCCTATACAGTCGCTATGAGACTTGACAGCAACGGGCTTGTTGTTGTTTTTTATTACATGTTAAGTGAAAAAACAAGGCACAAATTGTTATCTACAGCATAATATCTGTAAAGAAAAATGCTTAATAACACAGAAAGGAAATAAGTCAAAATGTTTATTGTGGTGACCTTTGTGTGGTGGGATAATGAATATTTTTCTCTACTGCTCTATATTTCTTCATACTTCAAATTTTTAGGGGAAAAAATAAGGCTTCCTAAGAGCCTAAAGTCCACCTCTTCGATTCTGCCTCACCCCAGAGCTGCCTCAGGCCACAGGGTCAGAGTGAACCAGCCTCTTATGCCCCTGCCACTCTGACCTCCCGGGACCCTTCCATTCAGGATCTCCCATCCCTCAGCACCTTATGATGAATGCCAGGGGAGCAGAGATGAGAGCTGAGGCCACCTGTCCCCCAGAGCTCCAAAGGAGAAAGGAGAGCAATACCTGGCATGGTGTCTTCACTCCAGAGGCATGCACTCTCAGAGTTGTTTGGCCACCACAGAGTAGCTGTCCGATCAGCAACTTGCCCCTTCCGCTCACAGAAATTGCACTAGAAGCCTAACTAATCTATCCCCCTGGTTTTGGAACAGACATTGTACTCTAATCCCATTCCAGGAATGCTAAAATTTTTACTTTAACCTTTGGTAGGAGCCAACCAATAAGGAAATGGAAGGCTGTATGTCAAAAGCCACTCCTGATGAACAACCAGCCCTGCTCCATGCGTCCCATCCAGTCCCATCGAGCTCAGACTCAAGGAGCTTCACAGGTATGGATAGGGAGGGTCGAAGATACTTACAACAGCCAGATGAAACAAAGCCTCTGCCTGCTTTTCTGTCACCACTGAGGGAGGGCCTCCCTGGTGATTGAGGACCCATGTCACACAGGCTCTGCATCCCCACTGGTATGGTGCTCAGCTCCCTAGCAGCTTCCTAAGGCTGACAAACTACACAGCCCTGAATGCATGGCCTACATCTACAGCCTCTCTTTCTGCAGGCTGTAGGAATGAGAAAGTGCAAGGATAAATGGCACTAAGTAATGCAAGGGTGAACACCACTCACACAGCAGCATCACAAGGATACTCAAGAGAGCTGCATGGTGGAAGGGGCATGGGGAAGGCTGATACCCACAGCAGGCCCCCGATCATCACTCTTAGTTCCCACACAGGCCTCTGTCTGCCTCACCAACTGTCTGCACCTGACACACTTCCCTCCTGCCAGCACGGGAAGGTCTGCTGATGCCCACACAAAGGCTGTCCCCATCTTTGGCTGGATTTTGTCATATGGTACATCTGCTGTTGGGGGCTCTCTCCAGAACCCACTGTCACTGAGAGCAGAGGCCACCTCTGTGGTACTCCCTCACATCCCATCTACCACCTCCCATAGCAGTGCGGTGCAATGGAAAGAGCTCCCGGGAGCAGCCGGGGGAAATGAGAGGGAGGCACGTTCCAGTTGAAATGAAGAAAGGCCTTTGTGTTTAACTGAGAGAAGAGTGCTACAATGGGATGTGCCGCCTGATGAGATGATGAGTTTCTCATCACTGAGGTTATACAAGTCTAGGCTGGTAAGCACTTGGCAGGATGCCCTAGAAGGGATAACTACAGTGCTGGAGACATTGCCCTTGGCAACCCACAAGGCTCCTTCCACCTCTGAGACCCTGGATGCCTCTGATTCACGGGAGCAGCCAGAAGCTGCCTTCTTCATTCATAACACAAGGCTGATGACAGTGTTGCACCTGATGTTCCACACAATAAATGACTATCGGACATTTCTCCTGGGGAGGGATAAAGGAGCCAACCAAGCCTCCATCAGAGAACAGAGTGAAGGGACACTCTGAAAGGAGCCAGTGTGACTCAAGACAGCCACAAGGCCACCAATCTCTTCAGACTATCCACATATACTTAAATGCACAGGGACCCATTCCAGTCAATGAACAATCATAAAACAACACCTAACCTCTACTGATTTATTACAATAGCCCAGGTGCTTTACCTCATTAAAAGGAGCCCTGGTGGAGCAGTGGTTAAAGCGCTCACCTGCTAACTGAAAGGTCGGTGGTTCGAAGCTACCAGCCGCTCTGCGGGAGAAAGATGTGCAGTCTGCTTCTGTAATGATTTACCTCCTTGGAAACCCTATCAGGCAGTTCTACTCTGTTCTGTAGGGTCGCTGTGAGTGGGAATTAACTTGACGGCAGTGGGTTTGGTTTGGGGTTAGCTGATTACTTCATTCAATCCTTACCATAACGTTATTCACCATAATATTATTCTCACTTTTCGCACGCCAGGGAGGTGAGGTTCAGAGAAAGTAAATGACTTTTGCTCAGAGTTACACACATAGGGGCAAGCAGTAGGCCCTGGACTAGAATCCAGTCTGTTTGACCCTGACTTCTGAACCTAAGCTCTTTACCACTAAGTAATAATGTAGCGAAGAGGACTTGAAGCATTTACTGATGAAGATCAAAGCCTACAGCCTTCAGTATGGATTACATCTCAACATAAAGAAAACAAAAATCCTCACAACTAGACCAATAAGCAACATCGTGATAAATGAAGAAAAGATTGAAGTCGTCAGGATTTCATTTTACTTGGATCCACAATCAACACCCATGGAAGCAGCAGTCAAGACATCAAACGACACATTGCATTGGGCAAATCTGCTGCAAAAGACCTCTTTAAAGTGTTAAAAAGCAAAGATGTCACTTTGAGGGCTAAGGTGCGCCTGACCCGAGCCATAATGTTTTCAATCGCCTCATATGCATGTGAAAGTGGACAATAAATAAACAAGACTGAAGAAGAATTTATGCCTTTGAACTATGGTGTTGGTGAAGAATAGTGAATATACCATGATCTGCTGGAAGAATGAACAAATCTGTCTTGGAAGAAGTACAGCCAGAATGTTCCTTAGAAGTGAGGATGACAAGACTGCATCTCACATATTTTGAACATGTTATCAGGAGGGACCAGTCCCTGGAGAAGGATATTATGCTTGGTAAAGTAGAGGGTCAGCAAATAAGAGGAAGACACTCAACGAGATGGACTGACACAGTGGCTGCAACAATGGGCTCAAGCATAACAATGATCATGAGGATGCTGCAGGACTGGGCGGTGTTTTGTTCTGTTGTACACAGGGTCGCTGTGAGTTGGAACTATGAGTTAACAACAACAACAATAGAAAAATGCAATCATGTCAAAACTAAACCTGAATCTCATTAAGTCTTTAGATCCAACTTCTAATCTACACAAAATACAGAGGATAGAGGAACATGTTAAGTAATACCACAGAGATACAATCATCAAAATCCAGACTATGGAAAACTCTATAGGACAAATGGCCTGGTATCTTCAACAAACAAAATGTAAGAGAAAAAAAAAAAATACGGAGGAGGAACCCATAGATTAAAAGAGACTTAAGAGATACATCAACCAATTATAATGCTGAACTTTATTAAATATTATTCAAACAAACTAAAAAAATATGACATATGAGACAACTAGAAACTTGAACACTGACTGGATATGTGATGTTAGGGAATTTTTGTTAATTTTTTGAAGTATTATAATGGTATGATGGTTGTTTTTTAAAACAGTCATTTTCTTTTAGAGATATGTACTGAAATACATGGCTGAAATAATATGATGCCTGGGATTTACTTCAAAATAATATGGGCAGGGAAGAGAGTAGGTGGGCACACTGGGGAAACATAATGGGCCATGAGTTGATCATTGTTGAAGTTACATAAGGGGTAAGCGGAGGTTCATTATACTATTCTCTGTATTTTCGTGTATGTTTAAAATTTCCCACAACACAAAATTTTAAAAAATAAATCTACATTGGAAGATAAGATTAACACTTTCAGTACTCTCAGAGAAAAGTTAAAGTAAAAACTATAGGGCATCTATTACAAATTTAACAGAGAAGTTTAGGTGAGGGAAATGTGCAGACTCAATAAACATTTATTGAGCGCCTATTATGTACTAGACTCTGCAGAAGGCACTTTATTTACTAGCGGAGTAATCTCTACACCTCAACTTCCTCACCTGTAAAATGCAGATGTTAGGAATTCCACTTGGTATGGTTGTTACCAAGAGAAAATGAACTTAAACATATAAAAGGAATCCTTGGGTGGTGCAAATGGTTAACATGCTTGGCTGCTAACCAAAAAGTTGGAGGTTACAGTCCACCCAGAGGTGCCTCAGAAGAAAGGCCTGATGACCTACTTTTCAAAAATCAGCCATTGAAAACCCTATGAAGCACACACAGTTCTACTCTGACACACATGGGGTCACCCTGAGTCTGAGTTGACATAACGCCATTTTTTTTTTTCCAAGCACTTAGAACAGTACCTGGCACAAAGCAAATGCATTCAATAAATGGTAGTTTTACACAACCCTAAGAAATAAATATTATTAGACCCATTTTATAAATGAGGAAACTGAGGCTCAGAAAAGTAAGGCAACTTGTCCAAAACATCATGTTGCCAGTAAGAGGTAGAGCTTGGATTTTAAAACCAGTCTCCGACCTCAAGCCTGGGCTCCTCTGAGCATGCCTTAGCTATGAGAGACCGCTGTGACTGGTGTTCATGGAGAAGGAAGGTGTTAAGGGAAGAAATGAGCTGTGACTTGAACCAAGAGTAGGAATAAGCTAAGGCTGAAAGAACTGAGAAGGAACAGCACTCAAGACCCTCAGAAATATCATTAAAATGAAGTTTAGGGCAAATTCTTATCCCAATTAAAGACTGGTCTCCATAGCTGTCATTGGGGTGACCTCACTAATTCAAATAAATAGCCACAGTTTTAAGAGGGAACAATTTTAACTCTGATTTCCATAATAAGGATTCTGGATTTCAGCCCAAAGCTTTAGCTAGTTATGTGTGGATCGGTCTCATAAATTGTTTTCTTAGCCAGGTCCCAAGAAAACCAGGCTGTCATCTCAGCAATGAGGTGACAGTTTGCATTCATACCCAAAGGGGAGGCTTTTACATGGAGTTTGTAAATCGTGCTTGGTAAACTCTAAACCACTGGGATTCTTGATCTTGGGCTAAATCTGTCTCAGTGTTGTATTTGGGGAAATCGAAACCATCAAAGATGGCTGTCCCAGACACACCAGAACACAGATGTCTCCAGGGAATAGGTAGACAAAGGTCATCTCAGAGGCAAAGCCTTCTATGTTTGGTGACTGCCACCTCTCCCACCAGTTGAATGCACTATGGGGAGGGACCACTGGCCCCTTGGAGTTCCTGTTCCAACTCAGCAATTCTGTTCTTCATGTGATGGGTGGGTGGGTTGGGGGGCACCACTGACAAGCAAGTTCCAGAGGCCTTTATGGTGGTGTAGGAGCAGGCCTGGTCTGAAGATGCCAGTCACGTCCTTGCCCTGCCCACGGACAACTATAACAGAGAACTTCATTGCACCATGAGAATCACATATCCGGGAGAAAGCCAGACAAAAAGCGGAGCATTGCTCCCATGGCACTAGAATTAGATCAGATCTTTCATCCTAGGGGCTCCGAGCCAGCAGGTTACATCCTGGGGCAGGTCACTAAGCAGAATGCCGGAGGTAGTATACAACGGTGTGTAACAATGGCACAGGCAACCAGTTGGTCAGGCCTGGGTTTGATTCTGGCTCTACCGCATTATCTTCAAATTTTCTACTCGCAGCAATTTTACAGTTGAAATGGATAAATAAGCCCTGTCTACGCCTCACTATCTCAGCTGACTGGAAAACAAAGATCCACAGATAACCCAAGAACCTAATTTTTCCTTAGAGTTTCAGCCTCTTGCCCACTAAAACCCATCATAAAAGGGCTGATGTGAACTTTTTTTATCTGAATTTTCTCTTAATCCTGCTCCCTTCATTACTTGTCATTACAGGTGCTGATGAACACTAACATACCGGTCATGAGAAGCAGGAAGAAGGCAGGAGACACGGCAAAGGTGCCTGGGGAAAATCTACAACATGGGTCAGCAATCTCTAAAAGACTAGCACTGGCTTACAATGTTGGACAGAGGTAAGGACCAAATGACCTTGGTCTGCCTGACCCAAGACCAGCATCTGCTTTTTCACAAAGCCACACTGTGACGTTCAAGAAATAATAGCAATAATAGAGGCTGGAGCTTTTCAGGTCAGTCAGTCCCTGGCTCAAACTCCTACTCTGCAATTCATTAGCTCTGAGACCTCAGGCAAGTTGCTTAAACTTGGTTTTAAGCCTCAGTCACCTCACGTGTAAAATGGGGGTGATAACCATGTACTTGGTAGGACTACTGTATCAGAAATGCTATCTATTTAGAAGGACCGATATAATAGCTACCATGTGTTATTATGTGCTGATACACATACTATGCCATTTAAACCTTCAAGCAGCTCTATGAGGGAGATATTCTTTTCCCCATTTTTAGAGGTAAGGAAACTGAGGCTTAGACCCATATTTACCACAAAAGACACACAGTTGGTAAGTGCTGGGGCTGAGCATGGAGCTTGGGTTTGTCTGTTTCAAAGATCATGCTCTCAGTACCACTGTAGTGCCTCGTGCATGGCAGGTAGTTAAGAAAAGGTAGCTATGAGAATTCTACAAAGGCTTTCACGACCCTAACTCACAACAACCATGGGATGGGGACATTTATCATCCCATTTTACAGGTAAGAAGGCCAGGGCTCAGATAAAGACTCTTGGAGTTACCTAGGTATGTTTAAACAGAAAAGGCTCTCATCTTTTAGTCACATAGATTTAAGTATTTATGGATAAAATTATATGATGAGTGGAATCTGCAGGGGGCGGGGAATGATTAGATGAAACAAAGTTGGCTGAAAACAAAATTGTTGAAGCTGAGTGATAGGTTCACAGGGATCCGTGATACTGTTCTCTCTACTCTTGTTTATGTTTGAAACTCTGTTAAAAAAAAAAAAGATGGAAAGCAAAAACAAACAAATCACCTCCTCTCATAAACAAATCACGTCCTCTCCTGGACAATGTGTGAGGTAGAGAGATGGGTCTCAAACTGAGTGTATTCTGTCCCTCGAATCCACTGGAATAAATGCTTTAAAGCACCCCTCCTCTTTCCTTCCTTCCTATCTGGACCTAGCCCTCCCTAAGAGGACCAGCATCATCCTGGGAGCCCAAGGGTGCTGATAATCCAAATTGAGGAGTTAGGGAAGTAAAGCAGTGTGTATTCAGGGTCAAATGGTGGCAGATACCCCTGCAACAGGGGCCCATGGGATGGGATAAGTCTTGCTGCCTGAGAGTCCAGGCAAGGTCCGGAAAGGAGGCAGGGGCTGGCATGTAGAAATCTAGATAATCCCAAGGAGAACAGAGGGATAAGAAAGAGAAAGAAGTGAACGAGGAAGAAACGAGAAAAATCAAATGCATGGACAGGAGAGAGTGCAGAGGGCTAGGCGCAGGGACAGATGGCCCCCTTATAATGTCCTGCCTAGGCTGTGCCCCTCATCTCTCTTTGGAATTTGGTACTGCAGCTCCTCATTGGTGTCCCTTCCTCCAGTCTCTTCCTATCACCCAGCCTCCACACTGCCTGAGATCCCCAAACAGAAATCTGATCTCATCTTCCCCTTGCATAGTAAAAACCTCCCACAGCTCTCCTGCTTACTTCCAGATAAAACCTACAATCCTCAAGCTGACCCTCAGGGTGACTGACGCAAACCGCTCTTGTCCCCATAGGAACACCCAGAGCCTGAGGTCTAGTGTCTCAAGCTACTTGACATTTCCCAAACATACAGGCACCTTTTCTCTTAATGTCCTCCCTCCCTAGACTGCACCCTCCTGATACACTCCTACAGGAGACCAGCTCAGATGTCACCTCCTGTGTGTGGCCAGTCCTCACTCTGCCCCACAGCACAGTGATAACAGGGTTCTATTATCAGAATCCCTAACATTGCTCTCAGAATGCTAGTGTGGACTCTAGAGCAGCGAAAGCCCATCCCTTATGCCTCCTCATCTATCCCAAGCCCAGCCTGCAGTGGGTGATATTCATATGAGGTAGCTATTATCACTATCAGTGACACAAGCAACACAGCCCCTGGGCAGGCAGGGGCTGTGCTGCATCACAGTGCCTGGCACAAAGTGGCTGCTCGCAGAGGCTGGCCAGCAGGCAGACAGGTGAGCACCGCTGAGTAGAGGGCGCCTCTGACCTTGGCTGAACAGTCTCGCTGTGGTGCCCTTCAGGTGTCTGATAAGCAGGAAAGCAGCACTCCCTCCAACAGGCTTCAGGTGGCTGATTTAGTGCCAAAAAATGCCACAACCATTTCCTTCCACACAAATGGGAAATGATTCCGACAGCTTGATGCTCCTCTTACCTCCATGGCTGCAAACCCAGAGAATACTTATGATCTATGGGATCAGAGATTTCGTGTTTTAGAAGCAAAGAAAGGTCACAAGATGAACTACAGCAGACCATCTGCTCTGGGGTGGAGAAAGAGACTTCCGTATTCAAATTTATTGTTCCTAATGCACTGGGCACCTGCTCCTCCTCTGAAAATCTATGAACCAACATAGGATTTTTATTTAACTTAGAATAAAACTAATGTCTTCTACCAAAAAAAAAAAAAAAAAACCCACTGCTGTCGGCTTGATTCCGACTCATAGCTACCCTACAGGACAGAGTAGAACTGCCCCACAGGGTTTCCAAGGCTATAAATATTTACAGAAGCAAACTGCCATGTCATCTCCTGCGGAGTGGCTGGTGGGTTTGAACCGCTGACACTTTGGTTAGCGGCCAAGTTCTTTGACCACTGCGCCGCCAGGGCTCCTTAATGTCTCCTACAAGGAGGCGTGAAAAGCTAAACACAAACATGCTGACTAGCAGGTAGCTCAGGAAGCCTTCTGGTGGGTCAAAGGAGACCAAGTGCACTGCCCACAGTCTCGCAGGAAAGAGGCACTGGTGCGCTCCATATTAAATTCTTAGCGACAAGGCTTCATGGAGGAGAACAAATGCTCCGGAGATGTTTGCATGATCGCAAACGGAGAAAAACGTGTCAGGGGCTAGTGCTAGCAGAGCTTCCCTCCTCCTACATTTTCATGGGCCTGCTGCTCCAGCAATTCCCAACACCACACTTCTGACATTACAGCAGATGCTGCCCATTGCCGCTACTGCTGCCACTGCGGCCGCAGCCACACTAATCCTTCATCCATGGTTGCCAATGGAAATGTATGATTTCCATCAATCAGGACAGTGGACACCAAAATAGTTCATCTGACCTTTTCAAATACCAAAGGGTAGATTTAAAGCAGCAACTGGTAAAAGGTAATGCAAAAGTCTTTAGCTTTCCTTTGAAAGATGATTGTATGCAGCCATTAACAGAGAAACAGACTGTCCATAGGATCAACAAGATTAATAATTGGGTAGAGATAGCTGAATTGGAAGTGAGGTCACCACCAAAGTTTCAAAGCACATACACGTGTGCACGCACGAACATACACACACACACACACACACACACACCCCTGTACATTAAAAATATATATGGCTCAGAAATTTCCTGGCACTGGATTGAAAACAATGTCAAACTGGGAACTGGAAGTTCTCTGAGAGCATACTCACACATCAAATAAACGTGGATTCAATGTCCAACAGTAGCTGGATTCCGTAATACAATGAAGAGCTAATACCGCCACAGACTACAAATCTGTGATTGATGAGAAAACAGATCCTCTCCTAGGAGTCCCACATTCCATGGGATCAGACTTCTTTGTTTCATAACATACATAACCATCATCTCTACAGTCTTGTAAATCTTAGTCAATCACTGATATTTTAGGAGCAACAGGGACCCTTCAATATTTCATGGAGATTTTCTTTCTATAATTCATCCCCACACAAAACTGCATCCCAAGTAATCTCATGAAATGTAGAACTCAGGTTTTTTCCATTTAAAAAAAGTAGTCCTTGCATGGTACAAATGGTTTATATGCTTGGCTGCTAACTGTAAGGTTGGAAGTTTGAGTCCACCCAGAGCTGCCTCAGAAGAAAGTCCTCGTGATCTACTTGTGAAACATCAGCCACTGAAAACCCTATGGAGCACAGTTTTACTCTGACACACTGTTACTCTGACGCTATGAGTCGGAATCAGCTCGAGGGCAACTGGTTACTGGTTCAATTACAGAAAACTTGGAAACAGAGAAAAGAAGAAAAGCCTACCACCTCCCTAATTCAATTTTTTATAATAGCTTTATTGAGATATAATTCATATACCATAAAATTCACCCTCTTAAAGTGCACAATTCAGTGGGTTTTAGTGCATTCAGGGAGTTATGCAACCATCATCATTATCTAATCCCAGAATATTTTCATCACCCCAAAAGGAAACCCTATACCCAATAGCAATCACTCCCCCTATCTTTTTCCCCCAGCCCCTGGCAACCACAAATCTGCTTTCTATCTATAGATTTGCCTACCCTGGACATTTTGTATAAATAAAATCATACACTATATGGCCTTTTTTGTCTGGTTTCTTTTACTGATCATCATATTTTCACCTAATTCAACTTTTGTTAGCGCTTTGTTACATTTCCTTCCCATTTTGATTCTTTATACATTTAAAACTTAATCCTTTGCTAACGTTATAAAGTCCATCCTGGTTGTCACTGAACAACGAGTTACTGACCCTTAGATGCTACCGTGGGTCCAGAAGCTAAAGGAGGCCTGTTTTGCTCTCTAAATGCAAACCTATCATGTTGTTGTTGTTTCTAGTTGCCGTGGAGTCGATTCCGACTCGTCATGACCCTATGCGTGCAGAGTAGAACCGTGCTCCACAGGGTTTTCAAGGCCGCAACCTTTTAGAAGCAGATCGCTGGGACTGTCTTCCCAGGAGACTCTGGGCGAGATTGAACCACCAACCTTTCCGCCTGTAGTCAAGCGCTTAATCGTTCTCACTACCCAGGGACTCCTAGCCTATCACAGTGGTCTAATTTTAACAGAAAGTGCCTGGGTAGCAGAGGTTAGGAAGATACTAAATAGATCAGCCCTCATGACAACCACATATACTAGATAAGATTTGTGGCAAAGCACAATACGAAACTAAAGAATACCAATTTAAATAGCAAGAGCTATCCACCATCCACTGAGCTTTATGTTTTGCAAACATTATCTCATTTAACACCTCCTCCCACTTTTAAAAGTGGGATCTTTATCCCCATTTTACAGTTGAGAAGGCCGAGGCTCAAAGAAGTTAGTGGAGCTAGGAGTCATACTGAAAATTGTCTGATTGCAAAGCTTTTGTTCTTTCCAGAAAATACAACACACCGTAATTTATTTTTAAATTTTCTACAGCGTGAGGGGTCAACCTCTCAGAATAAACAAATAAAAATTTTTGTTCTGTTTTTAAAAGACCAATATGTACTCTCACCAGCACGTACCTGGTTACAGTCCAAATTCAAAATTCATTCATTTCAGAAACATTTTTGAGGAAGGAAGAAAAGAAACATTTAATGAGTCAAGTGCTATAGAAGCATTTTCCAATTTGAGATTTAAACAACCCTAAAAGATATGTATTAGCCATAATTAAGGAAACAGGCTCACAGACATTATGTGACTATATCACAACTCTATTTGTCTTTCATTAAATTCCTCAGTCTAATGGTTTCGTTTTAAAACGAAATTCTATTCATCAGTCTTTTATTGAGACTGCCATGTTGGGCACTCAGGATACCAAGATGAGTGTGCCCACATCCCCACCTCGGAGGGAGTGTGGAGCCAAGCTGGGGAAGGCAACAGCTCTCCAGGGCCACTGCTCACCCACAGGAAGCTTCTGTGCAAGTTAGGACAAAGCGCCCCTTTTTCAGAGCAGAAGCAGCCCCAGAGCCCACTCAGCTCCCTGGGTGTCATTGTGCAGGGCACAACCTACCCAACTGTGCACAGCAGCCCTGCAGCTCTCCATTAAGTCCATATACCCCACTTGTGAAGGGTGAGATTAGCAGAGTGTACAGAGTGACAGGAACCCCAAGGGAGTGGTGGTTCTCCCTCCCCCACCTACCACCTCATCCTGCAGACACAACCTTCCTCTCACACCCCTAAGGACCAAATTGATCCAGACCATGTGGTGTGGTCATGCTGACACTGCAGGGAGGGGAGGCGTGCTCAGGGCGGGCAGTGGATGAAACCAAAAAGTAACAGTGCTTGGGGTCCCCAAGCAGTGAAAGAATCCCCAAGTAGGGGTTGTTGTGGACTAAATCGTGTTCCCCAAAAATACGTGTTGTAAATCCTACTATACCTGTGGTTATAATCCTATTGAGGAATAGGGTTTTCTCTGTTATGTTAATGAGGCAATACTAGTGTAGGGTGTGTGTCTTAAATCCATCTCTTTTGAGATAAAAACAAGAGTAGATTAAGCAAGCAGCAAGCAAACAAAGATGGGGAAAGATAGATGCCACACCCGATTAAGATCACCAAGAAACAGAAGCTGAAAAGAGACAAGGACCTTCCCCCTGAGCCCATACAGAAAGAAAGCCTTCTGCTAGAGCTAGCACCCTGAAATTGGAATTCTAGTCTCCTAAACTGTTTGAGAAACTAAATTTGTTTGCTAAAACCACCTACTTGTGCTATTTCTGTCATAACGGCACTAGATAACTAAGACAAAATTTGGTACTGGAGAGTGAGGTGCTCCTCTAACAGACAGATACCTAAAATTTGGAAGTAGTTTTGCAATTGGGTAGAATCTGAAGGAATTTTGATGTGTTTCGCAGTAAGCCCTAGACTGCCTTGAAAAGGCTATTGGTACAATTATGTACATCAAAGGCAATTCTGATGAGGGCTCAGAAAGTGAGGAGAGCTATAGAGAAAGTCTCTATTGTCTTAGAGAATACATATGGCAGAGTCAACAGAATGTTGCTAGAAATATGGATGTTAAATGTGCTTCTTGTGAGGCTTTAAGAGGAAATGATGAACATGTGATCGGATAATGGAGGAAAGGCAATGCTTTTTATGCAGTGGCAAAGAACTTGTCTGAATTATGTTCAAATGTTTGGTGGAAGGTAGAAATTGTAAGTGATGAACTTGGATATCTGGCTGAAGAGATTTCTAAGCACGATTTTAAAGGGGGCATGTGGTTTCTCCTTGCCTCTTATAGTAAAATCTGAGAGGAAAGAGATGGACTTAAAAATCAACTGCGCAAAACAGAAACAGAACTTAAAGATTTGGAAAATTCTGCTGTACAAACTAAAAACATGTGCCCTAAAATTTTCAATAAGGACACGGCTATACAATCTTTTTTGAAAGAAATTAAGCCTGTGACTGATGGATCTAACCAACTGACACAGCAGAAAACTCAATAGCTTAGACTGAAAGGGGCAGAGAGACGACAAAAGGAAGGAAAGCTGTCTGCTTCTTGGAATTCTACAGGCAGGAAACAGGCCAAAGGAGATACATCTGTTTTCCTCCAAGAAAAGAAAAGGACCATCCCTGGAGCAGCTCAGAGATCAGCAAAACTGTTGGAAGGAGCGTGGGAAGCAGGCCTGCCTTGATTTCAAAGGGTGGAGCCACAGTTTCCTGGGATTCAAAGGGTAGAGCCACAGCCTCCTAGGTTTCAAAGAGTCAGTTCTGGAGTATTCGGCTGCCATTCAGGTGTGCCAAGAGGATGTGGCAGCTGCCCAAAGCTGAGGGGGCTGGCTGCCATGGCCAAGAGGCAGGAGAACTGATCCTACTAGGGTCCAGGGGGTGGGGTCACCATGCAGTTGGACTAGGAGAATGGGGCCACCCAAAGCCAAGGGAGCAGAGTTGTGTCCTAGCAGGCCTGGAAGGTGAGTCTGAATCCCAGGGCCAAGGGGCCAACGCCCAGAGTCTGGAGGGTGGAGCCATTGCCCAGATGGTCTCAGAGAACAGAGGATTATTTTCAAGCCTTGAGAGCTAATGTAATGTGTTCTGCTGACTTGCTTGGTGCCTATTATTCCTTCTTTCCCTCCAATTTCTCCCATTTGTAATGGAAATGTCTACCTTGTGCATGAACCACCATTGTACTTTGAAACAGATAACTCATATTCTAGATTTTACAGGTTCACAGATCAAGAGGAATTTTGCCCTAGGGTAGATATTTGATATCTCATCGAAATTGGATTTAGATGATTCAGAAAGTGAGATTTGGACTTGGAGTTAAATCAGGCTTTTAGGATGATGTGATGGGGTGTTCTGCATGTAGGAAGAACATGGATTTTGAGGGGGCCAAAGGGTGGAATGTTATGGATTGAATTATGTCCCCCAAAAATATGTGTTGTAAATCCTACCATACCTGTGGTTATAGTCTCACTTGGGAATAGAGTTTTCTTTGTTATGTTAATGAAGTAGTATTGTGTAGGGTACATCTTAAATCAATCTCTTTTGAGATAAAAAAGAGCAGATTAAGTAAGCAGCAAGCAAGCAGAGATAGAACAAAATAGATGCCACACCACATGAAGATCACCAAGAAACAGAAGCTGAGAAGACACAAAGACCTTCCCCCAAAGCCCACAGAAAAAGAAAGCCTCCTGCTAGAGCTGACACCTTGAATTCAGACTTCTAGCCTCCTAAACTGTGAGAAAATAAATTTCTGTTTGTTAAAGTCACCCACTTGTCGTACTTCTGTTATAGCAGCACAAGATAACTAAGACAGGGGTCAAAAGCCAGAGAGGTCACATGAGGACTGGATTGTCCCGAAGACCAGCTGGATCGGAAGCTGGAATCAGGAAGCCAAAGCAGGTCAAAGCCAAGGGAATGACAGGGCCTTAAGGGCCTCTGCTGAGGAGCCTGCTGTGATACTGCCAGGAGCCTAGGGCCCTCTGTGGGGGTCTCGTGTCAGGAATTTCTCTCACAGGCGCCTTCCACCCTAGACAGCTGTTCTTGTTACCTGCTACCTGCTGCTACTAAAGGTTCCCACACCCCCTCTTCCCAGCGTTGGGTGATGCATGAGAGTTGGGAGCAGCAGTTGTGGAACATCTGCCATGAAGGCCCAGCTCACCACCAATCCCTCAGGCTTGACACCATCAGCCACATGCGCTGAGCATCAAGCTGGGCAGAACACAGGCTCAGTGCCAAGTCATGTGATGAAGCTTCACTTCTGACAAGGGCCTGTCCAGGCCCCCATGGGCTCCTGATTGGTGTAGGAGAATAAACATGACAAACAGCCCCTTCTAGCAGCTCTTCTCTACTCTACAATCTGATCTATGCCATCATGGGTATATGAAAAAAGTTCAGGAGTAACTGGGGCACCTGGGGTGAGGACGATGGTGGCTCAGAGGACTCATCTCAATAAGTGTGGCATTTGAGCTGAGCCCGAAAGAGGGAGCAAAACCTCACCATGTGAGCAAGAGAGGAAGAAGGAGATTAGTCCAAAGGACTAATAGGCCACAACAACCACAGGCTCCACCAGCCTGAGTCCAGCACAACTAGAGGGTGCCCGGCTACCACCACCGACTGCTCTGACAGGGATCACAATAGAGGGTCCTGGACAGAGCTAGAGAAAATTGTAGGACAAAATTCTAACT
The DNA here is from genome assembly GCF_000243295.1 of Trichechus manatus latirostris. NCBI lineage: Eukaryota > Metazoa > Chordata > Mammalia > Sirenia > Trichechidae > Trichechus > Trichechus manatus. The sequence continues at coordinate 2,200,996 of NW_004444016.1, read as the reverse complement.
CACAAAAAAAGACCAGACTTACTTAGCCTGACAGAGACTGGAGAAACCCGAGAGTATGACCCCCAGACACCCTTTAGTTAAGTAATGGAAGTCACTCTTGAGGCTCATCCCTCAGCCAAAGATTAGACAGGCCCATAAAGAAATAAAATAGGAAAAAGAAAAAAAAAGAGAGGAAGAGGGAGCCTTTGGAGGGAGGCGGGGCAGAAGCAAAGGCTCAGGGGCAGGGGTTTGCCCCACAAAGGGCTAAAAGCTAGAGAACTGTCCCTACACAGTGGGCTGTGGACCACCAGCAGGTGGCTTTCGGTGGTCAGGGAAGTAGTGTTAAAGAACATGAATCATTTCTCTTCAGATTCCCAAGCTTCTATCTCAGTCTAGTGGTACAGCCTGGCCAGCCACCACCATTCCAACATCGGGAAGCTCCTTTGTTTACAAGAGAGTGGGCCTTACCTGGGAGCCTCAGGAAGCAAGGGTCTCCAACTAGAAAAACGTTGCTTTGATCTCACTGCATTTATTTATTTTTATTATTTTTATGTTTGAATTAATGTCAAATAATACTGGTTTTCAATTTACAGTAGTGATAAAGGTTGTTTAAAAGTAAATTTTCCCAAGTAAAAAACGTGAATCACCATAAAGAAAACATTCTATAAATAACAGTACAGGTGGTTCCTGGATAAGGACTGCACACCAAGCAGATGACGGAGGTCACCTCTGAGGAAACAGTAGGGCTGGGAAAGCGGGAGCTTTCACTTCAGACAATAGAGACTTCTGTCAATTTATACAATATAAATCAAAGTCAAACCCACTGCCGTCAAGTCGATTCCAACTCATAGTGACCCTGTAGGACAGAGTAGAACAGCCCGCATAGGGTTTCCAAGGCTGCAAATCTTTGCAGAAGCAGACTGCCATATCTTTCTCCCACAGAAATGCTGATGGGTTCGAACTGCCAACCTTTTGGTTAGCAGATGAGTGCTTAACCACTGTGCCACCAGAGCTCCTTATACAATATAGACTTCTGTATTGTCTAATCTTTTAACAGGAATGTGTCCATGTGTTAACACCCGTTCACTGAAAGGCAAACAAAAAAATGAAGAAACAGCTTTGGGCTGCCCAGTTGGCACAGAAGGCCAAAGAGATGGCAGCCTTTGGCGTCCGCTGTAGGGAGGCCCCACAGCACAGATACTACCCCGTCCTCTGATACCTTGCCAGATGGCTGGAGGTTGGGTGCTAGCACTGACCCTTCTCCAAAGGCAGCTGTACTACCATCACAGAGCTGCAGCGGGCTCAGGAGGGCTGTGCCCAAAAGACTGGTCCCCTCCCCTTCACCAACCTCCATCCTGTCTCTTGGTGGAGCTCTGGGGCAGGTACCATTTCATACCCTTCCCCTTAACTCCACCAAGTGTTTAAACTGAAGACTCCTGGGGACTTTCTCTCAAACGAGCACTTTATAAGGTTCAATGACAAGTACTCCCTTCTCTCTTTATCTGGTCAGCTCCTACTCATCCTTCAGAACTAGGTCCAGACAGCACCTCTAGGGACTGTCTTTTCCCAGCCCCAATCCAGGTGGACTCAATGCCTGTCCTCTGAGCCTCCACAGTGCCTTGCATCCCCTTCTATTACATGGCTCCCCGGGTCTTCCTCTCAGGGCAGACTCACCAAGGGCAGTGACTATGGCTCACTCATTCCCAGTACTAAGCAGAGAAGGCATTTGGAAGCCTAGGAGAGGCTATCCCACCCCTGTACCATACTGCGACTGCCCGACTGTGTACCCAAGGCAGCGAGCTGCCCCGTGGACATGCTTCTTTGTGGGGCAAGGTGGGGGAGAGTAGGGGGGGAGGCATTGCTAGAGTTTAATCTGTCGTTTATTTGGAGTCCACTACTACAAAAATGGTGGCATCAGACTTCATCTACCTTCACAAGGGGGAGAAGAGAGAATAGAGATCATCATCAGCCCAAGGCTGATTCCTATGAGGTAGAGGTCAGACATACTTCCTCTCTCCAACGTTTACCAATTCTGACACCAGATGTCCCTCCCATGGCTCTCTCTACTTCTTTGCTGGGTTCAATACTTCGTTGCAATGGTCATACAGAACTCACAGATTATACTCACAGTTATGGGGTTTATTAGGGAAGTAACAGGTTACAATTCAGGATCAGGAATGACTCAGGATACAGTTCTTTGGTCAGGGCAGCTTTTCAGCTGCGCCTGCAGGCAGGCCTCTCCCTTGGGCCCTTGGCCCTTCGCCCCTCAGCCTGACCTCTGCTCTGCTCAAGCAAGTGTTACAAAGCTCTTTAGCTCTGCCAATGCGTGCCCAGAGGCACCTCACTCTGCCAGCAAGCCTCAGCCTGAAGGTGCTCAGCTCTCTCATTCTGGGGGTCAGCACAACCACTATAGCTTCCTTGCTCCATTGGCCAGGAAGCCCACTGACGTCTTATACCAGTCTGGTTCTGCTACTGCTGTTTATCTGCCATGCTTGCTGCCACTTCTCACCATCTCGTGCCTTCTCCGATGTTACAGCTGTCTCCTGGATCTAGGAGGTTCTCAGCACAGGGACCCCAGGTCCAAAGGACATGCTCCACACCTGGCTCTTCTTGGTGGTAGAAAGGTCCCTTCCTTAGCCTCTGGGATTAGCTCATTTTAAGCCTAACATGATGGCAAAACTGACCAATCCCCTCGTTAGGGTTCCATACACTTTATTTGCACGGTCTCATCCCCACAAGGGTTCCATGCACCTTATTTGCATTATTAGCAGGCTGTCCAATCCCCTTGGTGGGCCATAAACATCTTATTTGTATAGTCCCACTCAATCATTTTATGGGCATCACAAAGATCATCATGGCTAGAAGTGCCATATTATAGTAATTCATTACACCGCAGCTATCCTTGGGGGACACCCATTTGCCAAGGGCCAAGATAATGCTACCAGCCCAGTTGAGTGCTGTAATTTCTGCTCCGTTACCTAGTCACAAATGACCCTTCAAACTCCTCTGTTCTACCACTGCCTCTAAACCCGAAAGACTGGTGGCCACCCTCCCTCCCAACAGAACAATTTTGTGTAACAAAAACAAGTACACAGCATCCCCTAGCAAATATGAAATGCAAAAATGAAAGACATAGTCCATGGTACTGATATTTGGCCCTCCTCCAGAAAGGTATCCTCAACTTGGGTTCTGAACCATGCTGAGGGCTCTGTGGGGGCTTAAAACACCCCAAAAACCAAAGCCAAGCCAGTTGTTGTCGAGTTGATTCAGATTTATGGTGACCCCATGTGTGTCAGAGTAGAACTGTGCTCCATTGGGTTTTCAATGGCTGTGATCTTTTGGAAGGAAATCACCAGGCATTTCTTCTGAGGTGCCTCTGAGTGGATTCCAATCAGTGAATTGTAACCGCCAACCTTTCAGTTAGTAGCTGACAGCTTAACTGTTTGCCCCACCCCACGGACTCCTCTGTACTCTTAAGGGTGAATTAATCAGGAAACAGCAATTTACAGTTTCAGAAATCTTCCTTCAAAGTGCTGGAGACAAGCAGGAATACCCTTGAAGGCACTTTCCCTGGCCCTAGGAGAACAAAGGGATACAAACCACAGTTGTCTTCCCACTCCTCCTCCAAGGGGTTCAGCGTCTATTTGGAAAGCAGAGTCCAAGTGGGCATACAGCCTTAAGCACCAGGAGGTCCCAGGCCCAGGAAAAACTCCAGTACTATTTTCTTGACCTCAGTAATCTTTCCCCCAGCCCACACTCGGCACTATGCCCACCTGCCACCCCACAACCAGACGAAGCCAGAGAGGCATAGTAGGATGCATACAGGCTTTGTTGTGGGGCCTCACTGGGCTTCGATCTTGGCTATGCACCTACTGGTTCTGAGACAGTCACAACAGAGATTAAAAAAAAAAAAAACAGCTGACATGGTCAGGAAGACTAAAGAGAAAAAGTTTACAAGAACACAGTCTGGTTCCCGGCACAATCTCCATTCATGCTGTCCTTTCCCCCTTCTGCCCCACACAAGGATGTCTCTCCCTAAGTGGTTAGCAACTCCCTGGGTAGGTACAGAACACTATTCTTCTTTGAATTCAAAATCCCACCCCAATCTACCCCTTGGATTTAAAGAAATAGACAGATAATCATTAAATATGTTTAAAACATGGTGTCAGTGTAGTGGGGCTTCTGGGTCAGCTGTGTGGTGGTGGGAGGGTCTAAGCTAAGAGATATCCTTCAAGGATATGTGGATCTGAAGCATGAACGAACATGAGGAAGGAATGTCAAGCAGGGGGAAAGAAGGTGATAGCAGAGGCAAGGAAGGAGGAGGAAAGGGCAGAGCAGGTGTGGGGTCTGTTAGAGTTGAGCCAGGAGAAAGCCCGATCAACAAGGGCCTGAATGCCAGGCTAAGTTTACTATGCATTCTAAAGGAGATGGGAAGCTCCAGGAGGCTTCTGAGCAAGAGGCAGATCTGTCAGAAGTCTCAAGTGGCAGCAGAGTGCAGAAACGGAGGGAGAATGGAAGGAAAGAGACCAGTGGGTGGCACCTGCAATGGCCCAGGGCCCGGACTAAGTTAGAGGAGGTGAAAATGAAGATGAGGAAACAAATGCTAAAGACATCATGAAGGAATAAATTTTTTAAAATGAAAGCTCCATGCTCACACTGAGCTCTACATCAAAGGCAGGATCCACAGACCCTCCAAGGCACAGTGCAATGCCCCGTCCATCTGCTTAGCCCTTCCTGACCATTCTTCTTTCTGCCTTTGCTCACCCCTGGAGTAATCTGTTTTTATGTTCAAAAAGTACTTATGAAGTTAAAATAAGTGCATTTCATGGACATCTTGTCAGAAATGTGCCATTACAAGTGATATTTTTGGGTGTCAGAGTTAGACTCTCATCTGCTGGTGGTTCTGATTTGCCCAGTTGACAAGTGAGAAGACTGTGACACCAACAATTACAGAAACAAACGCAACCTAGAATCTGTAAATCAAGCTATTCTCTCCATCCATCACCCCACACTCAGCAAACAATACGGTCGCCACTGGCAGAGGACCCTCGCTTCTCAAGCTGCCATTGCCCCAAGCACCAGCAGACCCCCAGGCTACATGGCCTTTCAATGTGGCAGGTAGGGAAAAATCATGTATCTGATTTCTTAGGACTGAGGGAAGAAAGCAGAAAGCCTCTTCAAAATATTACCAGGATTCACCACAGAAGAGTACATATTGTATGAGTTCACTTTTATGAACTCCTAGAACAGGCAAAACCAATCTACAGTAATAAAAGTGAGATCAGTGGTTGCCTCCAGAGAGGTGTGTTGAAGAAAAGCATGACTGGGAAGAGGCACAAGGGAACTTTCTGTAACGATGTTGATGTTTTGTATCTTGACAGGGGCATGAGTTACTGGGGTGTATGCATTTGACAAAACTCATTGAAGTATAACAATTAAGATCTGTACATTTCACTGTAAGTAAATTATACCTCAATAAAAACTATTAAAAGGCATATATATATCCATATCTATATCTATCTATCTATCCAGTTGATTCTCGTCATTCACTGTAGTTATGTTCTATAAAATCGCAGCAAACACTGAATTAGTGAATATTGAACCATTGCTCCTAGGGGAAATACAGGGTTAGGTTCCCGCAAGCCTATGATCACAACATTATTCATCAACCAGTCAATATATAACCTTGTTAAATAAGACATCTTATTTAATATATATGTTGATTCATTAACATTGAACTCACAGCCAACAGCACTATAACACATGCCTGCATGAAGTTTATCTAACACATGTATTTTCTCTGTAAGGCTCATCAAAACCTTTTTGTGCTTAAGAACAGTAGGCAGCACTTTACCACGACACTTGGGGGCCATTTTAAACAGTAAAATCACCAAGCAAAAGCACAAAAATGCAAAAAAACGTGGCACTAAATAGACCAGAACAGGATAATTGTTCACAGTATGAAAACTGAAAAAAAGAAGGCAGAGTGTCACCTTGTTTGACCTCGGCTGGGAACTTGCATGTCGGACAACTCAAATTTTTCACTGATCTCTGTATGCCCGTGAATGGCCATGAAAGCACCACAAGTATTGATTTTGACACTACAGATAGATTTTAGAGAGTAGGCAAATTCGCAAATATGGAATCTATGAATAATGAGGATCAACTGCGTGTGTGTGTCTATATACCTGTATATATGCATTTAAAACTAGATTCAAAAGGACGTAGAGTCTTCTATACAGGCTAAAGGACTTAAGAAAAACTTTGATTCAGGCCTCAGAGTTACAGAATCCTCAAGCTTTAGGACTGGAAATGAACTTGTAGACTCTGTTGTTCAATTGTACTCTTTAGTTGAGTGAAAAGGCAGGACATGACCTACCCAAAGCCACGCAGCAATCAGCAGCAGAGTGGTAACCAATCCCAGATTTTCTGAGTCCTAGCCTGGAATTATTTTTTGTCCTGGACAGGTGCCAAAAAAAGCAGATAAAAGGACCAAGAGTGATTTTATGAGCTAATTTTATTTGAACTATCAAACCTGGAACTAAATAAGTACCCCCCTACAAAGCTGGTTTAAATGAGGAAATTAACTTTCAAACAATAAAAACGAATTTACTTTTCACAAGGCTGAGTCAGGAACTGTCCTTCCATTAAATGGCAAGCTTACTACTATCTTGCTTAGCATTCCTGCTCATATACAAATATCCAAAGGACTGGCAAGAGGCCATGAGGTAAGAAGAAAGACATTCAGGAATCATTAACTGGGTTCTTTCCCCAGCTTTGCTATTGACTCACTGTATGACCTTAGTAAATCACGTAGTATCTCTGGGCCTCAGTTTCTCCACATATAAAAATGAGGAGGTTAGACCACATGCTGCTAAAAGCCCTTCCAGCTCAATCTTTTGGTTCTTTGAATTGCTGGTTTAAGAATTTCCAGGGTTAACATGAGGGATTCTCACTCTATGGAAGCCACTAGCAATTTCAGCCTTGGAATCCCAAGTAACATCATTTTGCAGGCCTCATTTCCTATTTTGAGTAATGATGTGCCAGAACACTATATAATTTCCCCTTTGAAGAGCTGCAAAAGAACTCAACAGTGTTCCATTATAGGGCCCTGTCCTTGTCTGCTGCTCTCAAAGACTCCCAGCCCAATTCTCTGGGATGAGAGAATCAGTCTCTCTCCATTAACACTCAATTTTAAACCAAAACCTGAAACAGGATACTTGACGTGTCTCCAAGACTACAAGGCTTGTGCTTCATCAATGATTAAAAGAGCAGCTCGTAATGTCTGAAAAGCAAGCTGGTCACTTAGACAACTTAGCATCTGTTTAAATCCCCCATCTTCCAACACTGTAGTTCCAAAGCACACCCAAAGAGAAAGTAAAATACACAGGTCTTCCATTACTTAGAGGAGACTCTGTGAAAGCACATCCTTTGACCAAATGCTCAGAAAAATTGCTGAGCTGAAGAGGACGTTCGTATACTGAATTACGCTAGGGGTGACTGAAACTAGGTGAATAAATTATAATAACTAAGGCAGATTTGAATTTGCAACAACTATTACCCAATTATTGAAGAATATTGAATATACCATGGACTGCCAGAAGAACAAACAAATCTGTCTTGGAAGAAGTACAGCCAGAATGCTCCTTAGAAGTAAGGATGGTAAGATTTCGTCTCACATACTTCGGACATGTTATCAGAACGGACCAATCCCTACTAACTGGTCTTTCTTGTAGGTGTATGGATATTATCCTATCACTGACAGCACTGTACTTCAGGATAGATCTGGAAATGTTGTTTTTGCCGATGAATGCAAAGCCATTCCTCTTCAATTTGTCATTCCTGGCATAGTAGACCATATGATTATCTGATTCAAAATGGCCAATACCAGTCCATTTCAGCTCACTAATGCCTAGGATATTGATGTTTATGCATTCCATTTCATTTTTTATGACTTCCAATTTTCCTAGATTCATACTTTTTACAATCCACGTTCTGATTATTAATGGATGTTTGTAGCTGTTTCTTCTTATTTTGAATCATGCCACATCAGCAAATAAAAGTCCCAAAAGCTTGACTCCGTCCATGTCATTAAGGTTGACGCTACTTTGAGGAGGCAGCTCTTCCCCCGTCATATTTTCAGTGTCTTCCAACCTGAGGGGCTCATCTTCTGGCACTATATCAGACAATGTTCCACAGCTATTCATAAGGCTTTCACTGGCCAATTTTTTCAGAAGTAGACTGTTAGCTCCTTCTTACAAAATGGATGTCAGAAGAGACTCTGAAAATTGCTCCTGATCATAGAGTAGCTAAAGCGATAGGGAGAAATGATAAAATAACAGAGCTAAAGAGAAGATTTCAAAGGACGGCTTGAGAAGACAAAGTAAAGTATTATAACCAAATGTGCAAAGACCTGGAGATAGAAAACCAAAAGGGAAGAATACACTTGGCACTTCTCAAGCCAAAAGAACTGAAGAAAAAATTCAAGCCTGGAGTTGCAATACTGAGGGATTCTACCAGGAAAATAATGAACAACCCAGGAAGCATTAAAAGAAGATGGAAGAAATACATAGAGTCACTGTAACAAAAAGAACTGGTGGGCATTCAACCATTTCAGGAGGTACATATGATCAAGAACCGCTGGTACTAATGAAGAAGTCCAAGCTGCACTGAAGGCATTGGCAAAAAACAAGTCTCCAGGAATTGATGGAATACCAATCTGTTTCAACAAACAGATGCAGCGCTGGAGGCACCCACTGGTCTATGCCAAGATATTGGGAAGACAGCTACCTGGCCAACTGACTGGTTGTACTCACTCCAAAGAAAGGTGATCCAACAGAATGTGGAAATTATTGAACAATATCCTTAATATCACACACAGGTAAAATTTTGCTGAAGATCATTCAAAAGCCATTGCAGCAGTACATTGACAGGGACTGCCAGAAATTCAAGCCAGATTCAGAAGAGGACGTGGAACCAGGGATATCATTGCTGATGTCAGATGGATCTTGGCTGAAAGCAGAGAATAACATAAAGAGTTTATCTGTGTTTTATTGACTATGCAAAGGCATTCGACTGTGTGAATCATAACAATCTATGGATAACATTGCAAAGAATGGGAATTCCTCAACACTTAATTGTGCTCATGAGGAACTTAAACTTAGACAGAGAGTTAGTTGTTTGAACAGAACAAGGGGATACTGCGTGGTTTAAAGTCAAGAAAGGTGTGTGTCTGGGTTGTATCCATTCACCATACTTATTCAATCTGTATGTTGAGCAAATAATCCGAGAAACTGGACTATATGAAGAAGAACGGGCCATCAGGATTGGAGGAAGACTCATTGACAACCTGTAATATGCGGATAACACAACCTTGATTGCTGAAAGCAAAGAGGACTTGAAACACTTACTGATGAAGATGAAAGACTACAGCCTTCAGTATAGATTACACCTCAATATAAAGAAAACAAAAATCCTCACAACTGGACCAGTAAGTAACATCATGATAAACGGAGAAAATTTCGAAGTTGTCAACAATTTCATTTTACTTGGATCCACAATCAACACTCATGGAAGCAGCAGTCAAGAAATCAACATTGCATTGGGCAAATCTGCTGCAAAAGACCTCTTTAAAGTGTTGAAAAGCAAAGATGTCACTTTGAGGACTAAGGTGTGCCTGACCCAAGCCATGGTGTTTTCAATTTTCTCATATGCATGTGAAAGCTGGACAACGAATAAGCAAGATCAAAGAATTGATGCCTTTGAATTATGGTACTGGCAAAAAATACTGAATATACCATGGACCGCCAGAAGACTGAACAAATCTTTCTTGGAAGAAGTACAGCCAGAATGCTCCTTAGAAGCGAGAATTGGCAAGACTTGTCTCACATACTTTGGACATGTTATCAGGAGGGACCAGTCCCTGGAGAAGGACATCATGCTTGGTAAAGTAGAGGGTCAGAGAAAAAGAGCAACACCCTCAATGAGATGGATTAACACAGTGGCTGGAACAATGAACTCAAGCATAACGATTGTGAGGATGCGTCAGGACTGGGCAGTGTTTTGTGCTGTTGTACATAGGGTCGCTATGAGTCGGAGCCAACTCAACAGCACCTAACAACAACAACATAGTGGTTAAGAGCCCAGACTGGAGTCCTGAGTCTATAAACTGAATGACAGTACCTGCCTCATAGGACCTGTGGTGACGAAAGGGAATGATGCAGTGAGGTACATAACCCAATGCCTGGCACAAGGTCATGCTGACTGGTGCTGTTAGCACCATCAGCATTAGCCTTTAAAGCACTGTTTTAGACTCTGTGGAAAAATCAGAGCAAACAGAACTCCTGCCTTCGTGAACATTTAGTCTGAACAATGCATGGGAAGAGCTATGACATAATATCGCATTCCTATGTCACCTTTTAGTTACAAAGTGCTTTTATATATAGTTTATCTCCCTTAATCCTCTTAACAGCCCTGTAAAACATGAAAGAGCACGTATTCTTGTTCCTAGTTTACAGATTAGGAAACTGAGATCAGAACAGTTGGTAGACTCCCACAGGGCAGTGAAGAGAGGCAGGGATGGGAATGATTCCAAAACCAAAAGTGCTAACTGCTGGAAGAGAACAAAGAGAGTTCAGTGGGGTCACCACTCCTCTGGAATGTACTGATGACCTGTGCTATGTATACAGAATCAGTTAAGGCCCATTATTGTCCAAATGCAAACATCATGCTTGCTGTCTAAAAGGTAATATGAACAAAAGGTCTCGAACCAGACTCCCTGGGTATGAATTACACCTCAGCCTATGTGAGCCAAGGAACCTTGAGCAAGTTTCTTAAACCTTCTAAGCCTCCATTTCTCCATCTGTAAAATGGAGATGACACCACTGACCTAATGGAGCTGTTCTGAGTGAAACAAATTTAAAAATAAGAAAATTAAGGTTTATCAAGGACTTAGCAAGGTGCCTGGCACATGGCAAGGGTGCAATAAGTGATGGTTAATTTTTTAGCTTTGAAAAGTGCTAGAAAATAAAAATCAATCAAAGGGAATCTATGAAGTGAATAACTGCAGAGAATACTCTACCACGTGCTGTGAAGGTCATGAGGAAACAGAAAGTACACACCCTGCCCTCAAGGAGCCTCCAGTTGTATTAGGGAGATAACACATGACAAAATAGATGACAATAGGAAATAGCACAAAACAGAAGAAAAGGAATTAACAAGTTTTGAGTTTATTTGTTGAGAACAGGAAACTGTGCTAAAGACTTTACACACATAATCTTCACAAAAACCTGTAGGGTAAGTTATATTATTGTCCCTACTTTATAGATGGAAGAAAGGCCTGGCAATCTATTTCTAAAATCAGCCAATGCAAACCCCATGGAGCACAAAAGTCCGATCCACAACAATGCGTGGGGATGAAGCAGGACCAAGCAGCGTTTCATTCTGTCATACACAGGGTCGGCATGAATCAGGGGCCAACTCGAAGGCAGCTAACAAAAACAACAGCTTATAGGTGAGGGAAGTGCCAAGTGAATAGTATGGATAAGAAGTGAATGGTATGGATAGCAAGGGAAGGTATGGATAACAAGGGAATGGTATGGATATCAACTGAGTAGTATGGATAATAAGTGAATGGTATGGATAACAAGTGCTAAACATCGTTCAAAAGTGGATGCAGCAATACATCGACAGGGACTGCCAGAAATTCAAGATTCAGAAGAGGATATGGAACAAGGCATATCATTGCTGATGTCAGATGTACCTTAGCTGAAAGCAGAGAATACCAGAAAGATGTTTACCTGTGTTTTATTGACTATGCAAAGGC
>NW_004444016.1:2186527-2188642 GCF_000243295.1 Trichechus manatus latirostris | reverse complement strand
ATGGAAGCAGCAGTCAAGAAATCAAATGGCACGTTGCATTGGGCAAATCTGCTGCAAAAGACCTCTTTAAAGTGTTAAAAGCAAAGATGTCACTTTGAGGACTAAGGTGTGACTGACCCAAGCCATGGTGTTTTCAATCGCCTCATATGCATGTGAAAGCTGGACAATGAATAAGGAAAACTGAAGAATTGATGCCTTTGAATTACGGTGTTGGTGAAGAATACTGAATAACCATGGACTACCAGAAGAATGAATAAATCTTTCTTCAAAGAAATACAGCCAGAATGCTCCTTAGAATGGTGAGACTTTGTCTCACATACTTTGGACATGTTATCAGGAGGGACCAGTCCCTGGAGAAGGACATCATGCTTAGTAAAGTAGATGGTTAGCGAAAAAGAAGACCCTCAAGGAGATGGATTGACACAGTGTCTGTAACAATGGGTTCAAGCATAACAATGATTGTGAGGATGGGTCAGGACAGGGCAGGGTTTTGTTCTGTTGTACAGACAGTCGCTGTGAGTCAGAAACCACTGGAGAGCACCTAACAACAACAATAACATGGATAACAAGTGAATGGTATGGATAACAAGCGAGTGGTATGGATAACAAGTGAGTGGTAGGGATAATAAGTGAATGGTATGGATAACAACCCCCATGTGTCTGTCAGTTTTTCGTACTGTGGGGGCTTGCGTGTTGTTGTGATGCTGGAAGCTATGCCACCAGTACTCAGATACCAGCAGGGTCACCCATGGCAGACAGGTTTCAGCTGAGCTTCCAGACTAAGACAGAGGAAGAAGGACCCAGCAGTCTACTTCTGAAAAGAATTAGCCAGTGAGAACCTTATGAATAGCAGCAGAACATTGTCTGATATAGCGCCAGAAGATGAGCCCCCCAGGTTGGAAGGCACTCAAAAGACAACTGGGGAAGAGCAGCCTCCTCGAAGTAGAGTCAACCTTAATGATGTGGATGGAGTCAAGCTTTCGGGACCTTCATTTGCTGATGTGGCATGACTCCAAATGAGAAGAAAAAGCTACAAACATCCATTAATAATCAGAACGTGGAATGTACGAAGTATGAATCTAGGAAAATTGGAAATCGTCAAAAATGAAATAGAACGCATAAACATTGATATCCTAGGCATTAGTGAGCTGAAATGGACTGGTACTGGCCATTTTCAATCAGACAAACATATGGTCTACTATGTCAGGAATGACAACTTGAAGAGGAATGGCGTTGCATTCATCCTCAAGGTCTATCGTGAAGTATAGCGCCGTCAGTGATAGGATAACATCCATATGCCTACAAGGAAGATCAGTTAATACAACTATTATTCAAATTTACGCACCAACCACTAAGGCCAAAGATGAAGAAATAGAAGATTTCTACCAACTTCTTCAGTCTGAAATTGACCCAACATGCAATCAGGATGCATTCTTAATTACTGGCGATTGGAATGCAAAGTTGGAAACAAAGAAGAAGGATCGGTAGCTGGAAAATATGGCTTTGGTGATAGAAATGATGCCAGAGCTCGCATGATAGAATTTTGCAAGACCAATGACTTCTTCATTGCAAATATCTTTTTTCACCAACATAAATGGCAACTATACACATGGACCTCACCAGATGGAATACGCAGGAATCAAATTGACTACATCTGTGGAAAAAGACGATGGAAAAGCTCAATATCATCAGTCAGGACAATGCCAGGGGCTGACTGTGGAACAGACCATCAGTTGCTTGTATGCAGGTTCAAGTTGAAACTGAAGAAAATTATAACAACTCTACGAAAGCCAAAGTACGACCTTGAGTATATCCCACCTGAATTTAGAGAACATCTCAAGAACAGATTTGACATGTTGAACACTAATGACCAAAGACCAGACAGCTGTGGAATGACATCAAGGACATCATACATGAAGAAAGCAAGAGGTCATTAAAAAGACAGGAAAGAAAGAAAAGACCAAAATTGATGTCAGAAGAAACTCTGAAACTTCCTCTTGAACGTCGAGTAGCTAAAGCAAAAGGAAGAAATGATGAAGTAAAAGAACTGAACAGAAAATTTCAAAGTGTGGCTCGAGAAGACAAAGTAAAGTATTATAATGACATGTGCAAAGA
>NW_004444016.1:2137417-2172945 GCF_000243295.1 Trichechus manatus latirostris | reverse complement strand
GTCTCTTGTAGGCAGCATATAGATGGATTGTGCTTTTTTATCCAATCTGCCACTATCTCTTTATTGGTGCATTTAGCGTAACATTCAGTGTAATTATTTATAGGTATGAGTTTAATGCTATCATCCTGTCTCTTTTTGTGTGCTGTTCACAGTTTCTTTGTTCCCCTTAATTTTCTGTGCTGAGTCATTTTTCTGTATGTATTTTCTTTTTATCTTTTTCAATGTTGTTGGTTTTGTGTTTGCTGAGTCTTTGTATTTTTCTAGTTTTTTATTTTTATTTGTAGGATTATTAGTTTCCTTTCTGGTTACCTTAATATTTACCCCTATTTTTCTAAGTTTATACCAGTCTTTAATTTCTTTATATTGCCTTGACTTCCCCTCCATATGAAAAAATCTATGTCTGCATTTTTTAAGTCCCTCTTTTTTGTTTTAATGTCCTTTTTTACATATTGATATCTGTTTCCCTATTTTCAATGTTTTAGCTTTGATGTATTTTTGACTTCCCTATTTGAGTCAATATCTGGTTGCTCTGTCCTGTGTTCTAGTCTTAGGTTGTTATCTGATGTAATTGATTTTCTAACCAGAGGACTTCCTTTAGTATTTCTTGTAATTTTGGTTTGGTTTTTGCAAATCCCCTAAACTTCTGTTTATCTGGAAATGCCCTAATTTCACCATCATATTTGAGAGACAGTTTTGCTGGATATATAACTCTTGGCTGGCAGTTGTTTTTCTTCAAGGCTTTATATATGTCATCCCATTTCCTTCTTGCCTGCATGGTTTCTGCTGAGTAGTTCGAGCTTATTCTAATTGACTCTCCTTTGTAGATTACTTTTTGTTTATCCCTACCCACTCTTAAAATTCTCTCTTTATCTTTGGTTTTGGCAAGTTTGATTATCATATGCCTTGGTGACTTTCTTTTGGGATCTACCTTATGCGTGGTTCGATGAGCATCTTGGATAGGTATCTTCTCATCTTTCATGGTATCAGGGAAGTTTTCTGTCAACAAATCTTCAACAATTCTCTCTGTACTTTCTGTTATCCCCCCGTTCTAGTACTCCAATCACTCGTAGGTTATTTCTCTTGATAGAGTCCCACATGACTCTTAGAGTTTCTTCATCCTTTTTAATTCTTTTATCTGATTTTTCCTCAAATAATTTGGTTTCGAGTGCTTTATCTTCAGTGTCACTAATTCTGACTTCTACTGCCTCAATTCTGCTCCTACGACTTTCTACTGAGTTGTCTAATTCTGAAATTTTATTGTTAATCTTCTGGATTTCTGATTGCTGTCCCTCTATGGATTCTTGCAGCCTATTAAATTTGTCATTATGCTCTTGAATAACTTTTTTAAGTTCTACTACTACTTTGTTTGTGTATTCTTTGGCTGTTTCTGCATTTTGATGAATTTCCTTTCTAATTTCTAGAAGAGATCTGTAGATTAATTTTTTGTATTCTGCCTCTGGTAATTCCAAGACATTCTCTTCCTCCAGAGAATTTATTGATTCTTTATTTTGGGAGCTTGCTGGAGCCATCATGGACTACCTCTTTATGTGATTTGATATTGACTGTTGTTTCCAAGCCATCAATAAGTTATTATAATTTTATTTTATATTTGTTTAGTGTGTCCTAGCTTCTTGTTTTGTTTTGTTTTGTTTTGATATGGCCAAATAGGCTGCTCGTGTGTGCTAGTTTGATTATTGGCACCTTAGAAGCTCTAATGTCCTGTCACCAGGTAGTTATTTCTGTAACTAAGTATGTGCATACAGGAGTCTGTTAAACTCTCCTGTATGGATTCAGCTCATGTGTACAGGCAGTCGGTCACCAAGTGTGTGGTGCAGGCTCTCACCTACGGTCTTAGAGAGGCATGGGTGATTGGTGTAGGCACAGGTATCTGGCTACGGTAGGGTGTCATGCGCTGAGCAAGGCAGGGGGCTGATGGCTGCCCCTGACTGTCTGAAAGGAAAGCATGTCCCTGTTCCCTAGAGTGAGTAGGTAGGTGAGTTTTGCAGCCAGACTATGAGCACCCTACTCTGTTGGCTGTAAAGACTCGGGGGCACCACTTATTCTTGGACCCCTGTAGCAGGTGGATAGGTGGTGTGGGTGGAGCCACCAGTCCTCAAGCCCCTGATGCTGACCGGTAAGGTGTTGGCTTAAAGGGCACAGCTGTGTCAAGCATCACAAATCTGCCATTTCACAGCTGAAACAGCTGAAGTTAGACTTCAGGTGTTTACCCTGTTGTACTGTGGTAGTGAGCGCTTACACTATTGAGATGCGTCCATGCAAGTCTATACAGGGGTGGAAGGCACTCAAAGTCTGCAGACCCTTTATGCCTGTGCCTAGGCAAAGGAGCTGTGCCAACCCTGAGTTCCTGGCTTAGGGGAGCCATTAGCTTATTTTTTCCCATTTGTTAAGTTGTTCCCCCTCCAAGGACAAGAGAATGAGCCAGGGCACCTTATGGGATCTACTTCTGGCCCAGGGGACTCAGAGATTTTGGAAGCCGGTCAGTCGGACTGGTGTAGAGTGGGGAGGGAGGAGGTAAAAGGGAGAGAGGTTTTCCCCAAATGTGTTTTTTTTTTTTTTTTAAATCCCCACAAAAGGCCACACGCATGTACTTATCTTTAGCCACTTGGGAGCTGCTTTTCACTGGGTTGGAGTGTCCAAGAAGAACCTCTGCTGCTGGATCTGTCTCAACGTGGAAACTGCCTCCCAAGCACACATGCAGAGCTGTATGACCGCTTCACTGTGCACCTCGAGCCGGTCCGGGCTGAAGAGCTGTGGCTCCCACCGAGTCCAGTCTGGCACGCCTCACTTCTTCCGAACCATCTCCCTCTCCCCCTGCCACTCAGTCCGATTCCTCAACTTTGCCTTGTTCAGGGCTCCTAGACATTCACATACAATCAAATCACTTGTTTTTCCAGGTCTTTGTTGTAAGAGGGATATAGGAAGCCGTCTGACTACTCTGCCATCTTGGCCCCGCCTCCTACATGCTGTTTTTTAAGAAGTACAATTAATGAGAATTTTAAATATCTCAGACAGCCTACCTCTCAGCAGTGGAACCCTTTCAGAAAAGCCCTGCAAATATTTCATCCTTGTCTTTATCAATGGTAAGCAGAGTGGGATGAGGAGAGGCTGACCGCTCCACATGGCTCTCAGTGCCTGTGCTTTCTAAACAGGTCAGGTAATTAAGGACCAGTGTTGTCAGAACCCCAGACTTCTTCATAATATCCCATCAACCTGTCTGCCCTTCCCCATTTATGTGGACTCCAAGCTCCCCTGATGAAGGCTCACACAGAGTGCCCCTACCCCAGCCTCCAACGGCCCTGACCTGGAGGAGTCAGCACTGTCCACTGTAGGCTTCTTTGTGGGACACCAGTTCTGCACAGATGGGGCTTTGATGGTAAGAGAGAAGAATGACCTTTTGGTGTCTGCGAGGTGAAGTCTCCCTGCCTCTGTAAATGACATTTATGCCACTCCCGTCCCTCGACACCTTTCATGGCCCTCAGTGCCACCACTGGAAGAGCCCACACTGTTTGACCCAGCATTTAAAGCCCTCCACAATCAGGCCTTATCTTACCTTTCCAGTTTTTCAACTCTCCCCTTCTCTAGGCTAGTAGAACCAATTCCAATTACCCCTACCTGCCTCTTAACATGCAGTCTTGGCTCAAACTGTTGTCTTTGCCAAGACAGGGTTAACATTATGGATCTAAGCCTCCTCTTCCATTTCTACACGAACCAAATCCCACCCATGTGTCAAGGCCCTGCCCAGGGGCCACCACCTGCTCAGAGTCTTCTTGAGTTCCTCCTCGCTTCCATCCTGCTCCCCACCTCTCCCTTGCTGAGGGCAGCACAACATAAAGGACAACCAGCTCTGGAGCCAGGATGCCTAGGTTCAAACACCAGGCGTGTGACCTTAGATAGGGTAAATAACTGCTCATTGCCTCAGTGTCCCCATCTACAAAATGAGGATAACAGCAGTACCTGACTCACAGCGCTGTTGTGAGGATTAAATGACAGCAAGACATACAAAGCAACTACTGCAGTCTCTGACACATACTAACACAATACTGAACTTCAAAACAAAACAAAACACCTTCAGCTACTATTAACACTACTGGGAGGCAGTGGTGGTTCTGTGGTAGAGTTCTTGCCTTCCCGTGCGGGAGATCCAGTTCAGTTCTGGCCAATACACCTCATGCATAGCCACCATCCATCCGTCAGTGGACGCTTGTGTGTTGCTATGATGCTGAACATGTTTCAGTGGAGCTTTTAGGCTAAGATGGACTAGGAAGAAAGGCCTGGAGATCTACTTCTGAAAATTATCTAATGAAAACCCTATGGATCACAACAGTCCAATCCACAACCAATCATATGTGGATGGCACAGGACCAGGCAGCACTTCATTCTGTCACGCATGGAGTCGCTGTGAGTTGGGGGTCAACTATACAATAACAACAACGACAACTAGAGGTGACCCCTCCCCTCCTTCAGTTTCTTACCACATTCATCAGTCCAATCTGTGGCACCACTTTCCACCTTATCTGATTTAGGTACCTGTCTTAGCTCCCCTACTAGACTAAAAGTCTGGTAAATGCGTAGTTTGTCCACAAGAAAACCCACGTTGAATGTTTGAGGGAAGATAAAGAAGAGATTCAAGAAGCAGAAATTTTAATCTAGAGCAGCAGCTCTCAAAGTGTGGCCCCTGGACCAGCAGCATCAACATCACTTGGAAATTTGTTAAAATACAGATTCCTAGGCCTCGTACCCCAGTGTACTGAAATTCTGGGGTGAGGGCTGACAATCGGTGTTTTAACAAGCCCTTCAGGTGATTCTGGTGATACTGAATCCGGGATCTGTAGAGCAAGAAGCAACATGGCAGAACAAAATGAGCACTAGCCCAAGAGGGGGTTCTAGGCTTACCTCTGGCACTGACCTTGCACAAATCTCTTAACTTCTCAAAGCCTCAATGTCCTTATAAGCAATACAAGGACAATAACATCCAAATAATTAAATGTTGTGATATGAGATCCCATGTACAGGGTTTGCATATAGTAGGTGCTTAATAATCATAAGTCACTTTCACTTCTCTTCTTGTGTATCTCACTGGGTTGTGAAGACTAAATAAAATGATTGGAAGCAAAGGGCCTTGTGAACTGCCAAATGCCATAGTAATCTGAGGGACAGCTATTATTCTGAGTACAAACAGCCAGACTAAAGTTATATACCTAGCATTACAGGGCGTTATTAAGTAGTTTATGTTCAGCACCACAGAATCTACAAAAACAAATTATGCAACAGAATATCAGCTTCCTACATATTTATTCAAACAGAAGTTGGAAAAGAATAAACAAGCCTCTCTTTTTTTCTCCTCTATTCTGGTCAGGGAGCCCTGGTAGTGCATCGGTTAAGAGTCTGGCTGCTAACCAAAAGGTAGGCAGCTCAAATCCATCAGCTGCTCTTTGGAAACCCTAGGTGGCAGTTCTACTATGTTCAATAGGGTTGCTATGAGTCAGAATTGACTTGATGGCAATGGGTTTTTTTTTTTTTTTAATTCTGGTCAAGTCAGTATTAACTAACTACTCCCTGATCTTTGAATCTAAGTTTTTCTCTTGGAAAAGGATTATCTGAAATTTCTTCCAGCCACCACAAACTGCAAACATTTGCAAAGCACCATGGACCTGGCATTGGGAACTCCTGGAGTATGACATCCAACTCAGACTGGTTGTGGAAAGTGGCTCCTGAGTGAAAGGTGAGACAGAGAAGTGATGTGAGAAGCTAGGAAGTGTGAAGGAAGAGAAAGCTATTTCCTAATTCTCTTTACTGAAACAGGTTTCAAAATGTTACTGTCTTAATCTCAGCCCTCCACAACCACTCTGAGTTGGATCTCATACACTGGGAGTTCCCAACGCCAGGTCCATGGTATTATAATCCCCTGCACTCACCAAGGTGGGGAACCACTCTGTCTTGAAGACCATTGCACCTCCTGCACCAGCATAGGAAAACCAACAGCGCCATTTTGAATATTTGCGTGAGGCCCATGCATGACAAAGAGTAATAAATACTCTAGCAACCACTCAATTATACAACCCTAACACTTTGCAGGAAACCCTGGTGGCGTACACATTGAACACTTTGCAGTTCAATGACACCTTTAGGGAGTGTGTTACCACTACAGAAGGCTCCCCATGAGCAGTTCTTTAATATTTGTATCCCCAGAGGTTTGCACAGGCCTGGCCCCAAGAGATGCTCATAAATGCCTACTAAATTGGACTGATGAATTGGAATTCCCGTATTGAGGTACAAGGCTGTATGCAGCTGTTAAGAGGTATTACTTTTCCAGTGAGGAAAGTGAGGCCCAAAGAGACTAAAAGTTCAAATCATTGAAAGAATGTAGCCCTTGATGCCAACCAACCAGAACGGGGCTCTGTCCGTCACCCAAGCCCTACTTGCCTCTATACCCTCCAGCACCTCTGCTCCACTCAGACTAGTGTCCACAGGTGTGGTCACGCCTACTTCCCTGCCTTGTCCCCGTCTCTAGGCACGAGGCATCCTTCTCTCTCTGCCTGTGGAATTCCCACCCATCGCTCACAGCTCTCAGACTAAAAGAAGCCAGTCCCCATTACCCAGCCTCTTCTGAATTCTTTTGAACTCTACAGTATTTACAAGCTGCCCAACTCAATTGAGCACTTAACTATAGATGGCCTTCTATTAGTCTCCATTGCTACAAAGATCTGTTTTCTCTCCTGAGACCAGAAGTCCTTTGAGTGCAGGGACCAGGTATGAAATCCCAGCTTTATCTTCCCAGCTGAAGAGTCTTCAGGAAGTCACTGCACTCCTCTGAGCCTATCTCCTCCTCTTCAAAGTGGGAAGGACAATAAAACTTGCTTTACAGAGTAGCTGTAAGGAGCAAGTGATGGCTGTGGAATTGCTTTGTGCAAGTTAGACCCGCTGCTTTCAATCTTACCTTTGTTGCTGTTATTTTATTTCTGTGTTCCCTTCCCCCTCGCAGGTGGCATATAAAACCAAAAAATAAAAGTAAAAAACCAGCTGCCAACAACTTGAGTCCAGCTCATGGCAACCTCACATGTGTCAGAGCAGAACTGTGCTCCACAGGGTTGTCAATGCCTGTGATCTTTCAGAAGCAGCTCGCCAGGCCTTTCTTCCAAGGGTGGATTTGAACCTCCAACCTTTCAGTTAGCAGACAAGCGTATTAATCATTTGCGCCACCCAGGAACTCCGAAAACAAAACCATATCCGTTGCCTTCGAGTCGATTCTGACTCATAGTGACCATATATGACAGAGCAGAACTGCCCCATAGGGTTTCCAAGAAGCAGCTGGTGGATTCAAACTGCTGACCTTTTGGTTAGCAGCCGTAACCCTTAACCACTGCGCCACCAGGGTAGGTGGCATATAAACTCGTTGTTGTCAAGTCAATTCCGACTCATAGCAACCCTGTAGGACAGAGTAGAACTGCCCTATAGGGTTTCCAAGGCCGTAATCTTTATGGAAGCAGATTGTCACATCTTTTTCCCACAGAGCCGCTTGTGGGTTTGAAAAGCCAATATTTCGGTTAGCAGCCGAGCACTTTAACCACTGTGCCACCAGGGCTCCTAAGGTGGCATATAGGGCATACTTAATACATACTTGTGATATTATTATGTGATATAATATTATATTATTATGTGACATTATTATCACATGCGGTCTTCAATGAGTGATACTGCCTGCCTGGCACATACTTTTTAAAAGAATACTAAGATTTCATGAAAATCATATTTACATCTTTGTCCCAACAGTACAGACTGAATATACATTAGAACATCACTCTGTCTGCCAACCATTTATCTGAACTGAGAAAATTCAGTTTTCAGAATTTTCTCCGTTCAGATAAATGGTTAGTGGACAGAGGGAAGAGCTGCTGCCACTTGCTTGTCTGCTCACTCCCCACTTCATTGAGGTGCCCTGTGAGCACCCTTATCCAGCCAGCAGTCTCTCCACCACTGCCCCCCAGGACCCAGGTCTCCCAGTGCCTTGTGTCACTGAGGAACCTTCAGTCTCTTTATGGTCAAGTGTCTCTTATAAGGGATGGTGGGTGCTGGGGCCTAGAAGCATATTTTCCTTCACAGTTAACAGATGGGCCGGTAGTCTCAGCATATCCCCTCTGGATAGAAAAGTCAAGCCTCACTTAATCATTCTCTTATTAACAGTGAAAACTACAATTTATTGAGCCTCCACTATGTTCCAGGTACTATGCTAAATGTTATTATTTCACTTAATCCTTCCTCATTACTCTGGGAGTTTTAATCTCCCTCTCTCTTTATCGCTCTTTTTCTCTTTTTCTTAACAGATAGGCAGTCTAAGGCTCAGAAGGGTTACACAATTTTCTTGAGTCACACAGCCAATAAATGGGTAGGGTCAAAATTAAACTCAGGCAACGCACAAATACCAGAAGAGAAACTAGATAACTGGGAGCTCCTAAAAATCAAACACTTACGCTCATCAAAAGACTTCACCAAAAGAGTAAAAAGACAACCTACAGACTGGGAAAAAATTTTTGGCTGTGACAAATCTGATCAGCGTCTAATCTCTAAAATCTACAAGATACTGGAAAGCCTCAACAGCAACAACAAAAAAGGGCAAATAACCCAATTAAAAAATGGGCAAAGGATATGAGCAGGCACTTCACCAAAGAAGACATTCAGGCAGCTAACAGACATGAGGAAATGCTCGTGATCATTAGCCATTAGAGAAATGCAAATCAAAGCTACAATGAGATACCATCTCACCCCAACAAAGCTAGCATTAATCCAAAAAACACAAAATAATAAATGTTGGAGAGGTTGTGGGGAGACTGGAACACTTATACACTGTTGGTGGAAATGTAAAATTGTACAACCACTTTGGAAATCAATTTGGCGCTTCCTTAAAAAGCTAGAAATAGAAGTACAGCAATCCCACTCCTTGGAATATATCCTAGAAAAATAAGAGCCATCACAGGAATAGATATATGCCCTCCCACGTTCACTGCAGCACTGTCCACAACCGCAAAAAGATGGAAACAACCTAGGTGTCCATCGACGGACGAATGGATAAACAAATTATAGTATATTCACACAATGGAATACTACACAATGATAAAGAACAACAATGAATCCGGAAGCATCTTATAACATAGAGGAATCTGGAAGGTATTATGCTGAGTGAACTTAGTCAGTCGCATGAGGACAAATATTGCATAAGACCACTATTATAAGAACTCAAGAAAAGGTTTAAACACAGAAGACAACATTCTTTGATGGTTACAAGGGTGGGGAGGGAGGGAAAGGGGTATTCACTAACTAGAAAGCAGACAAGAATTACCTTAGGTGAAGGGAAGGACAGTACACACCACAGGAGAAGTCAGCACAACTGGACTAAACCAAAGCTAAGAAGTTTCCTGAATACAACCAAACGCTTCGAGTGACAGAGTAGCAGGGGCAGGGGTCTGGGGACCATGGTTTCAGGGGACATCTAGGTCAACTAGCATTACAAAGTTTTTAAAGAAAATGTTCTGCATCTCACTTTGGTGAGTGGCATCTGGGGTCTTCAAAGCTAGTGAGCAGCCATCTAAGATGCATCAATTGGTCCCAACCCACCTGGAGTAAAGGAGAATGAAGAACACCATGGACACAAGGAAAGTATTAGCCTAAGAGACAGAAACGGCCGCATAAACCAGAGACTTCATCAGCCTGAGATGAGAAGAACTAGATGGTGCCCCGTTACCACAATGACCGCCCTGACAGGGAACACAACTGAGAGTTGATGGAGCAGTAGAAAAGTAGGGCACAGAACTCAAATTCTAGTAAAACAACCAGACTTAATGGTCTGACTGGGACTGGAGGGACCCTGGGAGACATGGCCCCAGACTCTCTGTTAGCCCAAAACTAAAACCATTCCTGAGGCCAACTCTGCAGACAAAGATTAGAGTGGACTATGGGACATAAAATGATACTCGTGAAGAGTGTGCTTCTTAGCTCACACAGATACATGAGACTGAATGGGCAGCTCCTGTCCGGAGGTGAGATGAGAAGGCAGAGAGGGTCAGAAGCTGGTTGAATGGACACAGGAAATCTGGGGTGGAAAGGCAGAGTGTGCTGTCACAGTACAGGGAGAGCAACTAGGGTCACAAAACAATGTATAGATAAATTTTTGTATGAGAGACTAGCCTGAATTGTAAACTTTCACTTAAAGCACAACAATAAAAGAAACAAAAATTAAACTCAGGTCTTCCTGACTGAAGCATCTATGCTTTCCACTTCCTTTTTACACCACACCTCTTATATTGGTATATTTTAAAATCTTGTTTAACTTATACCCTTCATCAACTACCATGACATTTCAAAAGTACAGAATTTCCTATTATAAAGGAGACAAAAAAGAAAAGAAAAAAAAATCCCTCCGAGTTTACTTGCTCCCTCCATTTAACTGGCTGGAATTCAATGCCCAACTGCACAATGAGTATTTAGAACACAGCTGCAATGAAAGAGCCCCTGAGGAAAGTGGGAAAGGCAACGAGGAAGAAGAAAGGTGCGTGAGAACACAAAGAGGCACTCAGTGGGAGCAAGGGGCAAAATGTCATAAAGTTGGGAAAAGACTCTTCCAGGACCCAGTGTCCATCATCCCCTTTAAAAGACACTTCACCAGAAAGGAAAGTGAGGTTCCCAAATGTCAATTAGCCAACAGGAGAGGCCTCTATAATTTCACAGGTCTCACTAAAGCTGAAAAGTGAGCTGGAAATTCGTAAGCAAATAAATCACTACTATCTAAACCAGTCAGGCCAATAAGGACAACAAAGGTCCCTGCTCATAAAAGACGTTTTACCAGTCCTTCCACCAAACAGGAGGCACTCAGTTTGAAAAGACACTAATCAACATTCTTTACTGATCACTTAACATACGGTCTGGCCTTGATGAAAAGGCAACTTGCTCTTTTAGTAAGGAAATCCCACATGGTGGCAGCTTGGGTGCTGGGAGCAACTGTCAATGTGCAGATATTGCCACAAGGAATATCAAAACTTTAGAACCTGAAGGGACCTAGCACATTTCACCTCCAAACACCTCATCTGACAGACAGGGAAATTAAAACAAGAAAGGGCTGTGACTGCACAAGGTCATCGGCATAATCACTGGCAAAGCCAGTACTGGAGTCCAGGCTTCCTGACTCCCAGACCAGGGCTCTTATCATTAAATGTCGCAGGCTCCCTCTTTCCTGGGAGACACTACAGGCACGCCACCCATGTCAGGACAAGCACATCCTACGAATCCCCATTCCATATCTCTACAGCCTAGTTCAGTTGCAGCTCAAATTAACAGTTCTTAGAGCAGAGGTGACATCTCACAGCGGCTGGGAAAACTGGGTCCTGCGGGCAGTGGCGGCGAGACTGTTGGCTGGATCGGGTAGAGTGGCACCTCTCAATGGGGGAGGCGGTGAGCAGAGAAGCAACTGGCAGCAGCTCTAGGAGAGCCAGGAAGGGCTGGGCCCTGAGGGGTAGGGACGCGCGGAGCATCCCGAGACTGAGCCAGGTGTCAGGGGCGCTGCCGGGCAGCACGCACCGGCGCCGGGCAAAGGCCCGCTGACCAGGATGCCCTGCCCGCCGACCAGGATGCCCGGTCTGCCGTGAGGTTGCACTGGCGCTGGGCAGAGGCCGCAGCCCTCGCCAGCTCCCGTCCGCCGCCACCGCTCCCGCCCTGACGCGCGGCCTTACCGAGGCACTGCCCCACCGGGGTACTGAACGGGTTCCCCAGGAGGAACTCCATCTTGGGCCGGCAACCGGCAACGGCACGACTCAGTCTGCTGCCGCGGTCTCCGCTGTCCCCTAGTACTGCTCCCCACCTGACTGACACTTGCCCCCGACCCACCCTCAGGAACGCTTAGCGCCGGGCCCTCGACCCCGCCCCCTTGTCGCTTCCCTATTGGGCAACGCCTGCGCAGCCCTCCTCTGACTGGCCGTACGCCCTGAGCAAAGCCCCACCTACCCCGCGGTGAACGATCAGCCAAGGAGCCCGGAGTCCCCGTCAGGCGTAGCGGCACCCCCCCTTTGCCCACCTCCGAACGTTTTTCATTTTGATTCATCTATATGTTTGTCAATCTAGAGAGTACTTATATTATTGGGCAAGGATGAGTCAATCATTCAGATAGCCGTGGAGAGGAGGCGGGGCTAGAAAAATCCCCGCCCATAGAAAGTGCTGATTGGAGAGACATTTGTTTTTTCTGCGGCTGGTTGGTGTGAGGAATATTTCCCCGCCTAGAAATTTGGTCACGTGATCCGTCAACTTTCACCCAGGATGTCCACGTTTTGACTTCCCATTAGCAACGGTGTGGCTACTCTTGGTTCCGTTAGCAACCGGGCGGTGCGTCTGCTGCGTGGAGCCAGCCACATAGCCGGTGCCCGGAAAGGTGAGACCCGGGAACTGCAGCTCCGAGGGACCTCGAAGGGGCTAGACTGCATACTGTTTCTTACTCTTTCCTGTGACGTTTTTCTCTGAATGAGCACACAGATCTCTGCCAGCCAAAATCAAGACACTTTAGTCCTGGGCTTTTCAGGCCTTTGGATGAGAAAGAAATTGCTAAAGTAGCATCTCTTTAGGTGGCAGGAGCAGAAGGGATTTTTTTGTTTGTTTGTAGTTCTTTTATTTTTTTTATTGTTGTCGTTTAAATGAAGCTTACATTTCAAGTTAGTCTCCCATACAAAATTTTATACATATATTGTTATGTGACCCTAATTGCTCACCCCATTCTGCGACAGTTTTCCCAGCCGCTGTGAGATGTCACCGCGGTAACACCCCGCCCCCGCGTCTCTCTCCATCCTTGTCCCCTGTTCCAGTTCCAGCAGCCCTCTGAATGGGCACTGTCCCAGAGGATACCCTCTGCTCTAAGAACTGCAGTTCCCTCTCCCTTTGCATCCCTGATTCCCCATGTCCATTCAACCAGCTCCTAACCCTCTTTGCCTTCCCATCTCACCTCTGGACGGAAGCTGCCCCTTTGGTCTCTTGTATCTACTTGAGCTAAAGAGGCACACTCCTCACAAGTATCACTTTATGTCCCACAGTCCAGTCCAAACCCTGTCTGAAGAGTTGGCCTCGGAAATTGTTTTAGTTCTGGGCCGATAGAGAATCCGGGGGCCATGCTTTCCGGGGTACCTCCAGTCTCAATCAAACCATTGAGTCTGGTCTTCTTACTAGAATTTGAGTTCTGCAGCCCATCTTTCTGCTGCTCCATCAGGGACTCTCTGTTGTGTTCCCTGTCAGGGCGGTGCAGAAAGGATTTTTAAGGGGTCAATTGTTACATCTCCCTCCCTCTTGGTCCTATCTCTTTCACAGAAAGGAAGGTACCCGGCCCACTGATAACTTCTTCCAGACCCCTTAACTCTCACCAAATTGTTTTTATTCTTCATCATAGTACTGTATCTTCAAAGAGCTTTGACTGGCAATATGGATACCTGGGTTCCTTGTTTGTCTCTGTCAGTAGCTCATTGTAAGGCTTTGGACAAGTTCCTTCCTCTCCTGGAGTCACAGTTTCCCTGTCTGGGAAATTAAGACATTTGGACTGCCTTCTCTAATGGCACCCAGAGCTGGCGAGTAATTAAATAATACATATGCACTTAGCACACAGTAAACACTCAGTAAAATGGTTGATTTTCTTCCTATTAAGTCATGGGCAGTAGGGGTTATATATTTTATATTGAATTGATCCCAGGTTGTTGTTTCCCAAGATAATTCTGGATCTGTTTCTCTGTTAGGAGACTACTCCATTGACAGTGGTGTAAAGCCGTTCACTGCTTTCCCTGCCTCCTACCTCTGGTCTTCACTAACAACTCTATCAGCAGGCAAGTTAAGAGGCAAACCAGGTTGGTAGTAAATTACTATAAGTTACTGCAAATCACTCTGGCTTCAGTACCAAGAGTGGCAAGAGTAGTGAGGCCTTTCTCTTACTATGTTTGCACCTTTGCTCTGACCCAGAACAGTTGTGAAAAATCAATGTCACTATGACGATGGACCACAGCGCCCTGGGTACAGCTGAGTAGCAATTAAGACAATGGTCTCTGTAGTCATATTCTCCCGCCTCTGCCACGTAGTAGGTGTGTAAACTTGGGCATGTTACTTAACTTTTCTAACCAAGTCCAGCTTTCTTATCTGGACACTGGGGGTGATTAGTCTTACATATAAATTAAGTTTTTAGAGATCTCTCACATTCGCATCTCATCACCACCTTGGTCATCTGTCAGCTCGCTACTCCTGCCACTCCCAGTACTTGCAGCCATAGTGAGCTTCTTAAACTTAAAATCTGATCATGTCACTGCCCTTATTAAGCCCTAGGAGCTTCCCAGGGGTTCTAGGATAGTAATAAAGCTCCTTCAGGCTTTTCAACTTCACATCACTCCAGCCAAAGTGGAACAGGTCTTGTTCTCTCCCACCTCAGGGCTCCCACCATGCAGTTCCCTCTTCCTTCTTGCCTTTCCAATCTCAGCCCTGTCTCCTCTGGCCAGGCCAGGTGTCCCTAATATACGCTCTCCTACTTCCTACACTGACAAACTTGTCATGGCTATAATTAAATCTTTGTATGATTATTTGATTCATGTGTGAAACAGAGGTAAGAAGATCTGTCCATGTCATTTACGGCACACAGTAGGTACTCAGTAAATGTGTGTGGGCTAAAGAATAGTCATGTATTGAGTGCTTTCCCATGCTAGCAGCTTGGTATGCATTGCTTCTTTTAATCCTCATAAGCAAATATAGGAGCCAGGAACAGATGGGAAATTGAAGGTTTAGACAGGCGAAGTGAGTTGCCAAAGATTGCACAGTCAGGATTCAAACCCTGCCTTGTGTGCTTAACAAATAAGGATGTAAGAGCTGTACCAGACTACATAGCAATAGCTGGGCTTGACTGAAAGCAAGCTTGGCATATCACATGTGCCAGGCCTTGATGAAGAGAGCGTGATAAGAAGTCAGTCAAATTTTTGAAATCAAAATTAAGAACCATTTCCCAAAGTAGAGCACCTTTCTTTGAAAAAGCACGAACACTTTGAGGATGACATCTGCCTGATACAGCACATTAAAATTTCCCCAAAGGCAAATGGGTGGTAAGTTATGGGAAAACTATTTCAGAAAAGTGGAGAGATGGAGAGAAGCCAAGGACTAGAAGCATCTTTAAGGGATTGAATCAGTCAATCTAAGGAAGAGGAGCTAGTGTTGAGAGCTTGGAGAAAGTGGGAAGAAAGGGACCAAGGTTTTGGAGAATGGAAGGCCCAGGTTGGGTGGGAGGTGGGGGGGTGTATGTGGAGGATGTCTCCTCCCCAGGCAGAAGGGAAGGATGCAGGAGGATTAAAGGCACAGGGACATTTGATGATGGACTGCCCATAAATGGAGGGTACATCGCTTGCATGAGCTGCATTTAAGTGGATGTGGGGAGGCAGGAGGGCAGCCATGCAGTAGATGCCTCCAGGATCAGGTGGCAGGTTTGCCAGGCCCACTCTGGGTTTGTGGTGGACACCACTGCCCAACATCAGGAGTCTCTCCAGCAGGCTCAGTGAAGAGAGCAGAGGGCAGGGGATTCCCAGGTCAGGGACCAGCAGGACAAGAGGTTCGGGGAACCCCAGAGACAAAGTAGAAGGTAAAGCCAGCAGGGAGGTGAGAAGCCAGGAAGCCATGGTGGAAAGTACAGGGAAGATGGAGTTTCCAGAGGGTTCAGGAGGCCAATCTGGGAGTTTACAGCAGACTGGCTGGAGAGTGTGCCTTCATGGAGGGCCCAGCCCTTCCAGATGTCCTCGCCAAGGGGGTAGGGGGTGATAAGAAAGAGGCTGGGGCATCCCCAAATTCCCAGGGCAGGGGTTCTGTCCAAACAGGAATAGCAGTTGGGGATCAGCCTGCAGTGTGTGACTAACCAAACCCACAGATCCCCCCTTCTTTGTCAGCTGCATCTCAGCCAAAGCCCTTTGGACCATCAGCAACAGAAACCTACCTGAGTTAGCTTAAGAAGAAAAAGAAAATAACCAAACCCATTGCCATCGAATCGATTCCGACTCATAGCAACCCTATAGAACAGAAAACAACCGCCCTGTAGAGTTTCCAGGGAGCTGCTAGTGTATTCGAACTCCTGACCTTTTGCTTAACAGCCAAGCCCTTAACCACTATGCCATCAGCTTAAGGAAAAGAGGACTCAGTGTGAGAAATCAAACTCACAGAACCACTAAGAGCTAGCTCACCGCCAGGCCTCCCAAGGGCCTGGTATGCCAGCAGGAAGAAGGCAGCATCTGTCCGGCCTTTGGCCTCTCTCTTTCTGGACCACCTGGGTCTCATCTGCTTCTCCTTGTTCATCTGCCTCATTCCCCCTGCTTTCTCGTCCCAGGCCACCTGACAGCTCTCCATTTCCTCCCAGGTCAAGCAGCTCACTCTGACAGGCACGCTCAGCCCGCATCCCCATGTTCTCCCTTCTTAGGGGGACCTACGGGCTGAGGCGCTCAGAACAGGGGTCTTCACTCTGAATACAGTCAGAACACGGTGCCAAGAAACCTGAGCAAGGATGGGCACAGAGAGCCTGAGGCCTGAGGCAGGGCCAAGGCCAGAGAAGAGCTAAGATGCAGAGGCGACGGCCAGTGTAGACACCAGTCCCTGGGGCTGTGGGGCCAAGAGGTGTACTGAGGCCTGGCATCCAGGCAGGTGTAGGGGGCAGGGTGTGGGAGGGCAGGCCCTAGAGTGCCTATGGCCGCCTCGATGTCCCAGGGCCCCGTTCGAGGAGCCCTAGCCATTCGTGTCCTAAACAAAGGAAGAAATGGTGTAGAGGGCAGTGTGGTGTTTTTCAGGAGGTGGGCAGGGAGATGAACAGGCTGTGCCAGTCGATGGAGCCGAGAGTGATGGATGATGACCTGCTCAAGCTGGCCGTGGCAGAGCAGGGCCCCCGCGAGGAGGCTGGGCAGCTGGCCAAGCAGGAGGGCATCCTCTTCAAGGATGTCCTGTCCCTGCAGCTGGACTTCCAGAGTGCGTATCCCTGGGTGCATGGCGGGAGGAGAGGACCCCCCTCCCGGGCAGGGCCACCCTGCCTTCTCTACTCTCAAATCTCAAGCCCAGATTACCACGCCAAGCCCCATGCTCACAAGCCTACATCAGCATCAGGGCCTGCTGGGTTTGAAAGCACAGGAACAGCACAGATGTTTTTAAAACAGCACCTTACACAAATGGACATCAGGTGTTGTTATCTAAATGTCATTAGCATTGAATATCCACAACACTCTTGATTCTGATTAAGAACAGAGGAGAATAAAAAACTGCCCCCTCCATACCTAAATGAACCCCAAAGGCCATGCTGTTACCAGCACATACTCCACACAGGGTCCTTGGAGTGGGCGTCCCTGGCAGGCAGAAAGGAGGGGGTGGCCCCCAGCAGCCAGGATCCAGGAGTGGGAAGTGTGAGGCGGAGGATCTGGCCCTGGGGGTAGCTTCAAAAGGGGTCACTGAGGAGGGGCTCAAGGCCCTGAGGCAGGGAGGCCCTTCGGAGTGACAGCATAGCCTACTGGGAAGATGTGGCTCAGGACCAGGTAGACCCTATGGCCTCGGTTTCCCCATGCGCAAAATGGGGATGACTAGTTCCTGTTTTTGGCCTGGCTGGGAGGACATAGCAAGACCACATGCACACAGGGCCCAGCTCAACGAGAAGCCACATGCACAGTGAGCCAGCTGAGCAGGCGACAGGAAGCAGAGAAACGGGCAGGGCCTGGAGCCTGTGATAAGGCCATTGCTGAGTGACCTGGGCTGCTTCTCATCCCTGCTCTGTCCTGGGGCCCCCTCAGGCCAGGTTGCGCAGTCAACAACGAGGATGATCGATGCAGGCCTCCACCCAGCCTGGGTCACAAAGCCCACAGGCCCCTAGAGTGTGGCCTTGAGGCTGCTTATGGCTCTGCAGCAGTGCCCTGCAGCTGTGAGAGGGGAGTGGTGCTTCCTGCCTTGAAGGGGTAAATGGACTGCAGATGGCTGGCACACAGGAGGGGGCTTTAATGTCAACTCCCTTCATTCCTCACCTCCCATACACTCAAACCTAAGTTTCACATAATCTTTACCAAGTGTCAGGTACTGTTCTAGGCACTAGGGGTTCAGCTATGAGCAAAAAAGACAAAAACCCTGACCTGGGGGAGCTGACAAGTGGAGAAGACAATAAATAAATAAGGAAAATATACTGTATGTTAAAGGTGGTGAGTGCTACAGAGACACAGAAAGCAAGGAAAGAAGAGGGGAGCTGGGGTGGGGTGAAGGTTTTTATAGGATGAAAGGTCAGAGAAGACCTCACCAAAAAGGTGATGATTGAATGAAGACTTGAAGGAGGGAGGGAGGGAGCCATGTAGCTATTGGGGAAGGGGACCAGGCTGGGGGCAACAGGTATAGAGGCCGCGGCAGCAGCCCCAGGCATTCAGGGAAGAGAGCAGAATGAGCCAAGTGGGATGCAGGAGGAGATGAGGCCAGAGAGGCCAGGGGACAGGGCGGCAACAGTGGAGGCGGATTCGGTGTATATTTGGGAAATTGGCTTCTCTGGCAGTGCTGTCATGCTGGTAACTTAGAGCAAATTGTTAAATACATCCTGATTTCATGTGTGGTTTTGACTTTTCCTGTGAACCACTGATGCCCTGGAAAAAGCCAGTCTTTGGCGTGTGTTGCAGAGCCCCAGGAGGGCTAGACCCCTAGGTAGAGTGGTATCAGTCTAAGATTGGGCCAGAGCAGGTGCTTGGAAAGACCAGACCAGGGATGCAGGCAGTGAGAACCTCAGGAGCAGCGTCAGATCCGGGGATGAAATAGTCCTGCCCCAGAAGCACAGGGCAGAGATGATGGCATATATCATTCTGTGAAATCTGGCCAAAAAACAGGGAATGAGAGTATAGGCACCAGCCTTACCCAGCCCTGGGAACCTGGGGGGAGGAATAACTGGGCAGTCCAGCAGTAGGTCCTCTGGGGGTGGGCAGGGAGTGTGGGGGCACCTAATCTCCCCCAGGACCTTCAGGGCCACATAGGCAAGCCCAGCCCTCTGCCTCTCCTGCCTCCAGTGAATATTAACAGCACACCAAAGGTGCCAGAGAGCATTCTCAATGCTTGTGCTATAGCAACGAACAAGCCAGATGAGGCCTTTCTTGAGGAGTGCGTTCTAGTGGGAGGAGATGGAGAATGAGCCATCAACAAATAAAACAATGTGGATTCAGCCAGCAGTGCATGGAAAGTCCCCAAAACAAGTGGTGTGATGAACGGGGCTGGCCACCACTTCTTAGATGCATGACCTTGGCAAAGTGCAGGGCCTCTCTGAGCCTCAGTTTCCTAATCTGTATAATGGGAAAAATAATAGCACCTACCGTGCAGGGGTCACAGGTTGAAATGAGAGCGTGTGTGCCCTCCAAACTTAGTGCTTGGCACTCTGTATACAGTAGCGACCCCCATTCAGCCCAGGTAAGAACAGCCAGAGGTAGAGACCTGCCTGGCACATAGTTGTTGTATGCTGCTGTCAAGTCAGCCCCTGACTCATGGTGCCTGTGCACAATGGGATGAAATGCTGCCCGGTCCTGCACCATCCCCATGATCATTTTCACATCAGACCGTTGTGATTCATAGGGTTTTGATTGGCTGATTTTCAGAAGTAGATTGCTGGGCCTTTCTTCCTAGTCCATCTTAGTCTGGAAGCGCCACTAAAACCTGTTCAGCATCATAGCAACACACAAGCCTCCAATGACAGATAGGTGATGGCTGCACATGAGGTGAATTGGCCAGGAATTAAACTTAGGTCTCCCGTATGGAAAGCAAAAATTCTATCACTGAACCACCAATGTCCCCTGGTACATAGTAGATGCTCAAGAATGCTCAAGAAAGATTGAATGAACATTGAAACTGAGGCCCAGAATGTGTAGTTAAGAATACTTTTTAAACCTCTTTTATTTCTGTATTATTTCTTTCAATGAACATATTCTAATTTTATAAGTTTTGGAAATTATTACAAAAGAAATACAGAAAGGGGGGCAAATAAACAACAGAGCTATATGTGGCTTCTGGAAAAAACTAGGGGACAGATTTGGGCCTCTAGAATTTTATAGAGAGAGTATATATTTATGTATACTTATGTGTTACTCAGAACTCTTATTTTAAATTTTATTGTGGTAAAATATATTACAAAAAAATTGCCATTTTGACCATTTTTTAAGTCTTTCAGATAGATTTGTGTGAAATTTTTTGTGGTAGAATATATATAACAAAACATTTGCCATTTCAACTATTTTTACATGTATAATTGCATTCTAGGTATTTCATGTAAGTGGGATCATATGATGTTTGTCCTTTTGTGACTGACTGATTTCACTCAACACAATGTTTTCAAGGTTCATCCACGTCATAGCATGCATCAGGGTTTCATTTCTCTTTATGGCTGAGTGATACTTCATTATATGTATATACCACATTTGTTTATGGACATTGTTTATGGACATCTGTTGGTGGACATTCAGATTGTTCTTACCTTTTGGCTATTATGAATAATGCTGCAGCGAGCACTAGTGGACGCGTATCTGTTTGAGTCCGTGCGTTCAAGTCTTTGGAGTATATAACCAGGAGTGGGATTGCTGAGTCATGTAATTCCAGGAGCCCTGGTGGCACAGTGGTTAAAGCACTCAGCTGCTAACCCAAGGGTCGGTGATTCAAACCCACCAGCTGCTCCACAGGAGAAAGATGTAGTAGCCTGCTTTGGTAAAGATTACAGCCTTGGAAACCTTATGGGGTGGTTCTACACTGTCCGACAGGGTTGCTGAGTTGGAACCAACTCAACAGCAACAGGTTTGGTTTTTGGTTTGGTGGTAATTCGACAGCAATGGGTTTGGTGGTAATTCCATGTTTAATTTTCTAAGGAACTACCAACCTGCTTTCTACAGTGGCTGCATCATTTCACATTCCTACCAGCAATGATGAGCAAAGGTTCCAATTTCTCCTCATCTTTACCAACAATTATTTTGTCTTTTTCTGATAATAGCCATCCTAATAGTGGTGAGGTGGTATCTCATCATGGTTTTGATTTGCATTTCCCTCTGGCTAACAAATTTGAGCAGCTTTTCATGTGCGCATTGGCCATTTGTATGTCTTTGAAGAAATGTCTATTGAAGTCCCCTGCCTATTTTTTGGTTGGGTTGTTTGTCTTTTTGTTGTTGAGTTGTAGGAGTTCTTCATATAGTCTATATATTGAACTCTTATCAGATACATGATTTTCAAATCCTTTTCTCCCATTCTGTAGGTTGTCTTTTTACTTTCTTGTTAATGTCCTTTGATGCCCAAAAGGTTTTTTTTTATTTTTATGAAATCTGTCTTAGGCTGGGTTCTCTAGAGAAGCAAAACCAGTAAAGCGTATAAATATGTATATATAGAGAGAGATTTATTTCAAGGAAACAGCTCACGCGATTGTAGAGGCTAGAACGTCCCAAGTCTGTGGATCAGGGTAGAGTCCTCTCCCAACTCACGCAGCCACAGAAGCTGGCGAGCCCAAGATTGGCAGGTCGGAGAGCGGGGCTCCTGCTCAAAGGCTGTGAAGGTTGACGAATTCCAGGATCGGCAGGCAAGACCACAAGGTTTTTCCTGATTCACGTAGCTCCAGGGGCTGGTGAACTCAAGATTAGCAGGTCAGAGAGCAGGGCTTCGCTCACACGCTGTGAAGATCGATGAATCCCAAGTTCGGCAGATAAGCTGACAGCTGAAGTCCCAAGAACCGGAGGTGAGATGACAGGAGGCAGCCACAGGATCCACAGTAAGCAAAAAGCCAGAATGTCTGCTTATATTCAGATGCAGGCCACACCCCCAAGGAAACTCCCTTTCATCTGACTGGCTGCTCACAGTATATTCAGTCTTGGGAGTGATCACAGTTAAACACCGAGAATCATGGCCCAGCCAAGTTGACACACAATCTTAACCATCACAAAATCCAATTTATTTTTTTCTTTAGTTGATTGTTCTTTTAATATCATATTTAAGGATCCATTGCCAAATATAATGTCTTAAAGATTTACCTCTGTTTTTTTCTAACAGTTTTATGGTCTTAGTTCTTATATTTAGATCATTTACCCATTTTTAATTAATTTTTGTATATGGTGTGAGGTAGGGGTCCAACTTCATTCTTTTGCATGTGGAGATCCACTGGTCCCAGCACCATTTGTTGAAAAGACTATTCTTTCCCCATTGAATAGACTGGGCACCCATGTTGAAAATCAATTGGCCATGGATGTATTGGTTTATTTCTGGATTCTCAACTCTGTGCCATTGGTCTATATGTCTATCCTTGTACCAGTACCGCACTATCTTAATTACTGTGTCTTTATCATATGTTTTGAAATCAGAAAGTGTGAGTCCTCCTACTTTACTCCAAGATTGTTTTGGCTATTCAGGACCCCTTGCAATTCTATATGAATTTAAGGGCCAGCTTTTCCATTCCTGCAAAAAAAGGTTGTTGGAATTTTGATGGGGATTGTGTTGAATCTGTAGATCGCTTTGGGTAGTATTGATGTCTTAACGGTATTAAGTCTTCGAGTCCATGAACATGGAACATCCTTCCATTTATTTAAGTCTTCTTTAATCTCTTTCAGCAGTGTTTTATAATTTTCATTGTATAAGTTCTTCACATTCCTGGTTGGACTTATTCCTAGGTATTTTATTCTCTTAGATGCTATTATAAGTGGAATTGTTTTCTTAATTTCCTTTTCAGATTGTTCATTGCTGGTATATAGAAACACAACTGATTTCTGTGTGTTAATCTTGTACCCTGCAACTTTGCTGAATTCATTTATTAGCTCCAGTAGCTTTTTTGTGGAATCTGTGGGATTTTGTATATAGAGAGTCATGTCATCTACAAATAGTGATAGTTTTAATTTTCCTTCCTTTCTGATTTGGATACCTTTTATTTCTTTTTCTTGCCAGTTGCTCTGGCTAGAACTTCCAGTGCAATGTTGAACAGCATTGGTGAAAGTGGGTATCCTTATCTTGTTCTTAATTTTAGGGGGAAAGCTTTCAGTCTTTCACCATTGAGTATGACGTTCAGTGTGTTTTTTTTGTAAATGCCCTTTATCATGTTGAAGAATTTCCCTTTTATTCCAAGTTTATTGCCTGTTTTTATCATGAAAGGATGTTGAATTTTGTCAAATACCTTTTCTGCATCTCAGAACTCTTTTAGCTGCAAGGGACAGAAACCAATCTCAAACTGGCCTAAGTAGGAAAGGGAATGAATTGGCTTATGTAACTGGGGCAGGTGGTCTTCAGATATGGCTGGATCCAAATGGTTAACCAGTATCAGGTCTCTTCCTCTTTCTCTCTCTCCGTTATATGGGAGATTTATTCCATTCTCCATACAGGGACATTTGTTGTTTTGTTTTGTTTTTTTCTTCCTATTTTTCTGCGTCTAATGTCCCTGTAGTATCTGTTTGGATAATACACAATTAAGCCTTTGCAGATAGATTCCAAGTAGATAAATTGCAGGGTTAAAGGGCACAAACATGAAACATTTTACTACACGTTGCCAAATTGTCCTCTAAATAGACTGAACTGATTAATCAACCCTCCTACCAACAGTGTACCTCCATCATCCCCCCCATCAGTGGACCCGTTAGGTTTTCCTGTGGCCCTGGGCGACAGCGCTGATCACCACCCTCACACTATTAGGGGGCACAGGGCCCAGCCCATAACACAGGACATCCACATACTCCAGGGTGGAAGGGGAGTGGGTTGTGGGACCTTTTGTATGGTTAACATTAACCATCTCAGCCCTCCCATACACTGGCACAAAACCCTAAACCAAGGCTGTGACCAACCAAGCTGTCTCCTCCTATTATCTCAGACATCCTCCGGATAGACAACCTCTGGCAGTTTGAGAACTTGAGGAAGCTGCAGCTGGACAATAACATCATTGAGAGGATTGAGGGCTTGGAGAACCTCACACATCTGGTCTGGTTGGGTAAGGCCCCATCTGTGTGTCTGCCCAAATCTAAGATGATGCTCTGCCAAGGTCATTTCCTCCCCAGGAGACAGTAATCGCATGTGACTCTCTGCTGCCAGCCCACCATGAACCTGGTGCAGCAGAGGCTCCTGTCTGCTGGGAACAAGAACAGTATGAGTTGTTAAAGCTTGGGGACTGAGCTGGCAAAGCACAGAGGTGTGCTTGGACACACCAGGAAAGAACATTCTGCTCCCACTTGCCCAACCTCCCTGGGAGAGGGACAGAGGAGCAGCCATGGACTCCTTCTATTTAAACTAAATTCAGATCGACAGTTAACTGTGGACCCCACCAGTCAAATCAAACCTGAAATAACCATCACAAGTGCTAATGTGAATTGAGCCCTTACATATGCTAAGCATGAGCCTATATGCTTTCTATGCAAGGCTTCTAAATCCTTACAGCATCCCCATTGTAGGGATGAGCACACTGAGGTCACAGCAAGTAAGTGGGGGCGTCAGACTTCCAGCCCAGCCCTGTCTGACTCTAAAGTTCTGTCCCTCACTGCTAAGGCCACAGAGAGATTTGAATAACTGTCACCATCTGTTGGTCTTGTTAGGAGGCACCCTTACATGAAGAGGGGCAGGTGGGCACCTAACAGAGAGAAGGGGATGGGCCTAAGAGTTATTTTTACACTGTTTAGTGTTCTAGGGCCATCATAACAAAGTACCACAAACTGGGTAACTCATAAGAACAGAAATGTATTGCCTCACCATTCTGGAGGCTGGGAGTCCAAATTCAGGGCTGTGTCAGCAGAGCCGTGCTGAGTCTCCAGTGGCTCTAGGGGAAGATTCTTTCTTGTCCCATCAGCTCTCTAGCTCCGGGCATTCCTTGGCTTGCATAGGCATCTTCACATGGCCATCCTTCCTCTGCGTGTCTGTGTCTCTTCTCCTCTTTTAGAAGGACACCACTCAGATGAGATTAGGACCCACCCTACTCCAGCAGCATGACCTCATGTTAACTGATAACATCTTCAGAGACCCTCTTTCCAAACAAGGTCATGTTCACTGGTACCAGGAGTTAGGGCTTCAACATGTCTTTCAGAGGGACACAATCCAATCCCTAACATGCACCTTATCTCATTGAACCCCTACAGTAATCCTAAGAGATGGATCTCTGTTAAAATTCCATTCTACGGATGAGGAACTAAGGCTCAGAGAGGCCAAGTCACTCACCCAAAGCTATGTAGCCAAGAAGTAGCAAAGCTGGGACTCAAATGCACACTTGTCTGACCCCAAAGCCCACATTCCTTCTGTCCTATCAGGCTGCTGCCTGATTACAGGGCTACCCCAGGGCATCGTACCTCACGATTTGCCAAGCACTCTGAGCAACATCTGTGCTGATGTTGCAAGCCTGCAGCAGCCCCATAGGCAGGCTTTAGGGCCATCATCACAGATGCAGAAAGTGACGCTCAGAGAGGCTAACTGGCCTGATGGAGTCACCCGCTGGACGTAGCAGAGGCAGACCACAGCCAGGCACCCCCTTCCCACCATAGCCCACCTGCATTGCCAGAGTCATCTTCTCTAGAGGAGATAAGGACAGTGGGCCTGGTACTGTCATTGCAGGTGCTAGGTCAGCCCTGACTCTGAGCCATGCGTCCCTCAGGAAGGCCATCTGACCCCATGATTTGCAGCAAGTGCTAGCTGGCCCAGCAGTCGCTTGGATACACAGTCAGTGCCATGTATCCACAGAGAGCTCCTTCCAGCCTGCCTACCCAGAGAGGGACTTGGTTTCCCCCCTGACAAAAGCCTATCTCCCGTACCAGCTGGAGACCCTGCACCCGGACAAGAAATCAGCCCTGCTCCCAGGCCTCTCAGCGGTGGCAATGCATGCTCCCAAAGTGCTTGGGCTCGATGCCCAGCGCTCCCTGGTATGGGGTAAGGGAGCAGAAAGAGATGTACCAGGAGTGAGAGGTCACACTGCCCTCCTCAGGGGAGGTTTCAGGAGCTGACTTTTTTCCAGCCACAGGACTAGTCGTCTGGCAACCCAACTATAGCCAGGAAGAGCTGGGTGGCTGGATCTGGGGGGGGGGGGTGCTCTGATGGTTCAGCACAGACCCCACACCTCCAGGCATGGCCAGCTGCCACAGGGTTGAGGGTGCTGAAGCTGCTGGCATTGGCTCTCAAAAAGCCAACCTCACATAGCTCTTTGCAGCTTTGCATTCAGGGATGTCATGGTGGAAGCCTGAAATCAGCCATGGGGGTAGTATTTATACCACAGAAATTAGCAAGTTCTGCAAATCAGGGCTTTCCCTCCTAGTTATTACACATTTAACACTAGTTCTCGGGGAAGGGGGGTAAGCCACCAAAGAAGAGACCCTGGTGGCCTGGTGAGAAAGGAAGTATGCAGGCTGGGAATTTGGTGGACTCCGGTTCAAATCCCAGCTTTGCCAACATGGACTGATTCTGCACAAGTCATTTCACCTCTCTGAACCTCAGCTCCTGTATGTGCCGTGTGACCTTGGGGGTGTTACCACACTCCTTTGAACCTCGGGTTCCTCATCTACAAAACAGTTTCTCATCTACCCAGTGATGATTACTATGCTGTGAAGATTAAATAGGTAATACTTGTGTTATGGATTGAATTGTGTCCCCCAAAATATGTCTTGTAAATCCTAACTTCTATGCCTATAGTTATAATCCTATTTGGGAATGGGTTGTCTTTGTTCTGTTAATGAGACAGGATTAGTGTAGGTGTCTCTTGAGTCAATCTCTTTTGAGATATAAATGATTAAACAAGTAAGCAACAGAAGCAGAGGTGGGGGCAGAGAGATGCCAAGCACATGAAGATCATCCAGGAACAGAAGCTCAAAAGAGACAAGGACCTTCCGCCAGAGCCAACAGAGAGAGAAAGCCTTCCCCAAGAGCCAGCACCCTGAATTCAGACTTCTAGCCTCCTAACTGTAAGAAAATAAATTTCTGTTTGTTAAAGCCATCTGCTTGTGGTAATTCTTTTATAGCAGCACTAGATACCTGAGATAGCATGTAAAGGGCCTGGCATAGAGAAGGGATGCTAAATTATTAGTCTCTGCTGCCATCAGGGGAGTGACATCTAACCCACAGCCCCTCAGCGTCACCTGATTGTAGAGGAGGCTCGAGTAAGATGTGGCTAAACTGCATTCCCACATCACCTTGTAAATGTCGCTGTTTGCAGTTATCGTCAGATATCCAAGCTCAGGACAAACTCCCTGTTTTGGCCTCTGAGCCACTGGTGTTCCAGGACAGGATTGCAGCCCTGAACCTCCACCAACCCTGAGAACCTGTGGTGGGACGAAGTACTTTTATTCCCAGAGGTTGGACACTTGGGCTGGGAGGATTCTGAGGTCTCCATAGGTGTTGAGGTTGGAGAGGAGCCTGAGCCACCTGTGAGGTAGTGGGAGAGCCTGGCCGGCTATGAGTTACGAGAGGACATGATGAACTCTGGCACCACCATTGTTAGCTGGGTGGCTTTGGGCAAGTCACAGAGCCTTTCTGAGCTTCAGCTTCCTGCTTGATAAAATGGAGCAGGAGACTCCAAACCACCATTCAAGTTGTTGTCAAGGGGCACACCCATGCACTCTATAAAGTGTTCAATGCCAAGCCAGCAGGAGGTGGTGGTACTGGATACCCATAGACATAAGAGAAGAGGACTCTACAGTGGCCTCCCCCTGGGAAATGTACATGAGCATTTTCATCCCGGAACAATAGTGTGTGTCCCCAGCCAGAAAGACAATGGGGCTGGGGTTCTCAAGCAGAACTGGAGAAGGTGGTAAGAGTGTGGAACCACAGGAAAGAATCCAGGCAAGGCTCCTAGAAACTCACCAGCCACCAGACAGTGAGTCCAGTCCTGGCCCCACAGCTAGGCTGAGAGCCTGGTGGCTTTACTTCAGGAAAGTTCATCCCTAACCCATCATTCCTACCTCCCAGATCTGTCCTTCAACAACATCGAGACCATCGAGGGGCTGGACACACTTGTGAACCTGGAGGACCTGAGCTTGTTCAACAACCGCATCTCCAAGATCAACTCCCTGGATGCGCTGGCCAAGCTTCAGGTGCTGTCCCTGGGCAACAACCAGATCTTCAACATGATGAATGTGAGTGGCCAGCAGCAGTGGTGGGTGCCAGGAGGACTGGGCAGAGGGTGGGCGGGGACTGCTGGTGGTGGCATTCGTGCCAGGGGCCATGCAGGACTAGGGTTCCAGGTCTTCCCCTTTTTCTAAAAAGCCAGAAATCTAGGTTGTTCCATGAGAGACTTGGTAACATCAAAATACCACGCTTAATGCAACAAAACACTGAGGGCCAGTGGGTACTAGTCATACCACTTTTTCCCTAAGCTTCACACTCATTTAACAAACATCCACTGAGGTGAGGGCCTATTGGATGTGGGGCATGTGTACTGGGCTCAGCGAGTGCAGAGATGAACAAGGTATGGCTGCTCGGGGATTACCAGGTTACACCCACCTAATGAAGACACTAGGTGGCAAGGAGCCAGTGTCATAAGGAGGAATAAAGCAAGGCCTGCAGGTGGGGGGAGGATATCTGGGGGACCAGGTGTGTCTGCATGAGGTGCAGTGGACATTGGTCTTCTTGGGGAGAGGAAGGCTGCCCTCCCGCATCCTCCATCCATACCCTCACCAGGCTCACCAGTGAGATTTCTGCACCTGAGACCTTGAGT
This sequence comes from Trichechus manatus latirostris, assembly GCF_000243295.1. NCBI lineage: Eukaryota > Metazoa > Chordata > Mammalia > Sirenia > Trichechidae > Trichechus > Trichechus manatus. The sequence goes on along the minus strand of NW_004444016.1, from coordinate 2,144,279 downwards.
CTTGAGATCTGGGCAAGCCAGACAAGGGACAGTTGGGAAGGTTCCCAGTAGCTAGGCTGGGGCTGTGATCCAGGGAGCTAGGGATGTGGCAGCATCTGTGGACCCTGTGTCAAAAGTGACCCTGCAATGACCTTATCACACTGCTCTTGGTCCAGAACCATGTTCTCCAGCTTGCTCCCCAGTCCCAGGTGCTGCCTGATATCATTTCAAGGTTCCTCTTCTGCTTAGGCCAGTCAGATGGCCTGGATTCATCTCTCAGCACACCCTGAGACTTGACCTTTCTGTGACTCAGTTTCCTCATCTGTAAGATAGCATGACCATACCCTACCTTTCAAGGCTGTCCCAGGAGTTCATGAGAGAATAAGAGGCTGGCTGGAGTAAGTTTTCCACAAATGGAGGATGTAGTAGTTGGGATCGCTCCAAGGAGAGTGTTGGGATGGGAGGTGACTTTGGATCTGAGTCAATGAAACATTAGCATTTCACCAGCCAGCAGAAAGAAAGGCTTCCCAGAAGGAGGGAATAGCGTGAACAAAGCCTGGAGGATAACTTGAGAATGCCGACCTGGCCTGTGGCCATTAGGCCTCCAAGGTCACTGGGCTAAGTCAAGGGTATGCAGACATGTGGCTGAGGGCGGGAATTGGGGCCTCAGTGCCGACCCTCTTGAGTAGCATCAGAAGCATTGGGGAGCCAAGCAAGACTCTTAGACTAGGGCATGGTGGGGCAGGGCTGTAGTTCAGGAAGGAAACCTGGGGCAGTGAGGGTGGATTTGCAGGAGCTTTGAGTGAGGGTGACTAAGGGCTGGCTCCATAAGACGAATGTAGACCTATAAGTAACAAGCTCAGCCTGGCCGGCTGAATGCAGAGCCAGGATGAGGGCTGGTGCCACTGGATGTTGGGGAGGTGGTCCCAGGAAGCTGGAGGGAGTGAGGGGCGAAAGAAGACCAATATCCAGGTGTATTATTGAGGCTGCTGCTGGAGGCGATAGAGGCTTGGAAATGTCCAGAATGTCTCCCAGACTTGAACCCCTGAAGGCCTGGAGCCAGGGTGTTTACCCACGAGGCCTACTTCTCAGTGGCTGAGGGGCACCCCTGGGTGTTAATCCTCCTGCTGGACTGGGTGAAATTCTGTGGCTTCAGAGCCGCCTCTGAGGTGAAAACAGGACAGCTGGGGAGCTGTCACCGAGTTCTTCACAGCAGCAGCCCGGCCCTGCGACAAACAGTGAGGATGTTTGGTGGCAGGATGGTTGGCCTTGCAAGGAGTGGTGGGCTTCAGGCCTAAACATCAAGGATGCAGGCTCCTCCCTGCCCTGAGCACAGGCAGCTCCCAGCCGATGCCCTCAAGGCCACATCTAGCAGGAGAGAGGGAAGGTGTGGGAGGGAGAGAGGCAGATACTCCCCCAATGGGAGCTGAGAGCCTTTCCCTTTGGTCAGGTTGGGCCATCTTGGGGCCCTCACCCACCCTGAGACCAGCACCGCAGCGATGGGACAGCAGGCTGGGCTGGGCACCCACTGAGTTATCGCAGGTGTTTAGCCTGTCCGCAGAGCAAATCCTGGAGACTTGTGGTTTCAAAAGTCTGCGGGATCGGAAGATGGATGGTCTAGGCCCACCAGCCCTCTTCAGGGTTCAAGTCCTGATTGTTCAGTCTTCCCTCTGCTCTGCGAGGGTGGGGCAGCCACATGCCTGCCCCTGGGCCACTGAGTAAGGCTTGGGGGCCAGGAGAACTGATGGGGAGCCGAGAGCTGGAGTCAGCCTATGTTCACACCTCAGCACTGCTACTACCAGCCATCCACCCTGGGCGAGCGGTGGAGTCCTGGGTACCCAGGTCCCCATCTGTACAGTAGGAATGATAATAGTTCCTACTATGAAAATCAGTTAGAGAGCGTTAAGGCCCAATACAGTGCCTGACACATAGTAGGTACACAGGAAGTAATAGCCGTCAGGAAGTTTCCAGTCAAAGGCTAACCCCAGACAGCCCCAAGTCCTGCAGCTTGGAAGTATCTCTGAGCATTTGGCAAGTTTCCTGCCTCGGCAAGTCCAACATCTGAGAGCCTAGGTGTCAGTGACTCCTGTTTGGATGTCATTGTGATATCAAGCCTTTGGACATGGGCTGACGTTAATGACTCTGATCCCTCTGGCTGAGACGGCCCAGGCAGGGGCTGCTGAGGGTGTGGAGGGGATGCCAAGCCTTGTGTATTCTCCCCTCCTGCCCCTGAAAAGGCTGGGCGGGAAGAAGCCCTACCAGCACCTCTCCTAGAGGGGTACTGAGTGCAGGGTGGCCCCTTGTGGTATGAGAGAAGCAGGTAGAGAGTGCTGAGGGCACTGGGGACAGAGCCCATTGTCCCTGAGGCCTGGCTTGTTCCCCAGGGACCCTGTGGACCCTGAATCCACTGTACCTAATCTGGCGGCACCCAGACAGCCCTAACTAATACTTATAAGGTTCTTCCTAACCTTGAGCATCTTTGATTGAGTCCTTATCTGCATTATTTATTTGATCTCTAACTATACACTTTGTTGCTTTTTATTTAGTTGCTAGGGTTATTTTAGTATCTGCTTATGGCACTGAAACACAAACAAACAACAAACATTCACACACAACTCGGGGTACACAGCCCCTTGCAGGGGCTACAGCTGTTGCTAAGTTACACATGTGTCTTTCCAGGATCTCATGTGATTGTCATGCCAGTGCAGCTATGTTCCAAGTGCCTGCCTCCAGCTGTCCCCCTCCTTCCAAATCATTCCATTGCTTAGATATGACATGGTATATTGTTCCAGTGCCCTGTAGGTGGACATCGAGGTTGTTTTCAGCCCCATGCCATTACACACAGACTATAATGCCCGTCTTAACCAGGGTGACTTTACAATACCCAGAGGCGGAATGGTGAGGTCAGAGGGTATGTGCATTTAAACGTTGGTAATTGCCCTCTGTGGAAGTAGAACCATTTACACACCCACCAGTCATTGTGAGTAGGCCTGCTTCCTTCACCCTCTATAGCACATGTGGTTATCAAACTTTTCTTTTGCCAATCTGAAAGATGGAAACTGGAATCTCACTGAGAGATCTCTTAAAAATTAAAGCAGAGGCAGGGCCAAGATGGTAGAGTAGTCAGATGCTTTCGATGGTCTCTCTTACAAAAAAGACCCAAAAAACAAGTGAATTGATTATATATGACAGTCTAGGAGCCCTGAACATTAAAGGCAAAGTTGAGGAATTGGACTGAGTGGCAGAGGGAAGGAAAGATGGTTCAAAAGCAGTGAGAAGTTGCCAGACCTGACCCGGTGGGAGCCGATGCCCTGCAGGCCAGATCAGCTGGTGTGTGTGGTGAGGCAAGCAGTGGCACTTGAGATGCGTTTTGCACGTTGGGAGAGACCAAGCAGCGGAGAGTCTGCTCCGGCCTCCAGAGCTAGTGAAAAGCGGCACTCAACTGACAAAAGATAAATATACACGCATTTAATGTACTGCGTGGATCGGATCAAAAAACACCCCATTTGGGAAGAAACTCTCTCCCATTTACCTGCTCCCTTCCTGCTTTGCACCAGGTCTCAGGCCAGCTTCAGCAATTGCTGCTTCCCCTGGGCTAGAAGTAGGACCCCTCATGTGCCCTGAGCCGTTCTCCTGGCCTTAGAGAGGGAACAAATTAACAAGCAGGAAAAAATAATCTGCCAGCTCCCCTAAGCCAGGAACTCAGGGCAGGCACAGCTCCTTTGCCTAGGCATAGGCATAAGGGGTACATGGACTTTGAATGCCTTTTACCCCTGCATGGACCTGTGTGGGCCCATTTCAACTGCATAGGCGCTCATTACCACAGTACAACAGGGTATATACCTGAAGCCTAACTTCACTGTATCATCTATATGGTGGAGTGGCAGGTTCATGACGTTTGACACCGCTCTACCCATTAAGCTGAGTCCTCACCTACCCACATCAGGGGCCTGAGGACTGGTGGCTCCACCCATGCCACCTAGCCACCTGTGACAGGGGTCCAAGAATAAGTGGTGCCTCCCAGTGCTTACAGCCAACAGCACTGGGTACCCATAGTCTGACTGCAAAACCCACGCACCTACATGCTCTAGAGAACAGGGACACACTTTCCTCCCAGACACTCAGGGACAGCTGTCAGCCGCCTGCCTTGCTCAGTGTGTGACCCCCCTACTACAGCAAGATTCCTGTGCCTACACCAATCACCCCTGCCTGACTAGGACTGTAGGTGAGAGCCTGCACCACACACTTGGTGACCGACTATCTAGACACCTGAGCTGAATTCATACAACAAAAGTAAACAGACTCCTGGGCTCACATACCTAGTAAGAGATCTAACCACCTGGTGACAGGACGTTGGAGCTTCAAAGGCACCAATAATCAAACTAGCTCACATGAGCAGCCTATTCGGGCATATCAAAACAAAACAACACAAGAAGCTAGGACACAGTAAGCAAACATAAAATAAATAAATACAATAACTTATTGATGGCTCGGAAACAACAGTCAATATCAAACACATAAAGAGGGAGACCATGATGGCTTCAGCAAGTGCCCAAAACAAAGAATCAAAAAATCTTTCAGAGGAAGAGAACTTCTTGGAATTACCATAGATTGAATACAAAAGATTAATATACAGAACTCCTCAAGAGATCAGGAAGGAGATCAGGCAAATCACAGAACAAGCCAAGGAACATACAGACGAAGCAACAGAGGAAATTAAGATTAGAGAAGAGCACAATAACAAATTTAACAGGCTGCAAGAATCCATAGAGAGACAGCAAACAGAAATCCAGAAGATTAACAGTAAAATTTCAGAATTAGACAACTCAATAGAAAGCCATAGAAGTAGAATTGAGGCAATGGAAGTCAGAATTAGTGAGATTGAAGATAAAGCACTTGACGCCAACTTATGTGAGGAAAAAACAGATAAAAGAATTTTAAAAAATGAAGAAACTAAGAATTATGAGGGACTCTATCAAGGGGAATAACCTATGAGTGATTGGAGTACCAGAACATGGGGAGATAACAGAAAATACAAACAGAATTCTTGAAGATTTGTTGGCAGAAAACTTCCCTGATATCGTGAAAGATGAGAAGATATCTATCTAAGATGCTTATTGAACCCTACACAAGGTAGGTCCCAAAAGAAAGTCACCAAGACATATTATAATCATACTTGCCAAAATCAAAGATAAAGAGAGTATTTTAGGAGCCACTAGGGATAAACGACAAGTCATCTACAAGGGAGAGTCAGTAAGATTAAACTCAGACTACTCAGCAGAAACCATTCAGGCAAGAAGGCAATGGGATGACTTATATGAAACCTTCAGGGAAAAAAGATTGCCAGCCAAGAATTATATATCCAGCAAAACTCTCTCTCAAATATGATGGCAAAATTAGGGCATTTCCAGATAAACAGAAGTTTAGGGAATTTGCAAAAAACAAACCAAAATTACAAGACATGCTAAAGGGAGTCCTCTGGTTAGAAAATCAATAACATCAGATAACAACTCAAGACTAGAACACAGGACAGAGCAACCAGATATCAACACAGATAGTGAAGTCACAAAAAATAAAGCTAAAACACTGAAAATAGGGAAACAGAGACATCAATTTGTAAAAGATGGCAACATTAAAACGAAAAAGAGGGGCTAAAAAATATAGTCATAGATTTTTCGTATGGAAAGGAAGTCAAGGCAATATAAAGAAATAAAAGATTGGTATAAACTTAGAAATATAGGGGTAAATATTAAGGTAACCACAAAGGAAACTAACAATCCTACACATCAAAATAAAAAACAAGAAAACCATAAAGACTTAGCAAACACAAAATCAACAACAATGAAACAGATGAAAAGAAAATACATAAAGAAAAACAGCACAGAAAATTAAGTGGAACAAAGAAACTGTCAACAACACACAAAAAAAGACATCAAAATGACAGCACTAAAATCATACATATCAATAATTACACTGAATGTAACTGGACTAAATGCACCAATAAAGAGGCAGAGAGTGGCAGAATGGACATAAAAAACACCATCCATCTATATGCTGCTTATAAGAGACACACTTTAGACTTAAAGACACAAACAAACTAAAACTCAAAGGATGGAAAAAATATATATCAAGCAAACAACAATCAAAAAACAGCAGGAATGGCAATATTAATCCCTGACAAAATAGATTTTAAAGTAAAATCCACCACAAAGGATAAGGAAGGACACTATATAATGATTAAAGGGTCAATACACCAGGAGGACATAACCATAATAAATATTTACACAGCCAATGATGGCTCCAAAATACATAAAACAAACTCTAACAGCATTGAAAAGAGAGACAGTTCCACAATAATAGTAGAAGACTTCAACACACCACTTTCGGTAAAGGACAGAACATCCGGAAAGAAGCTCAGTAAAGACACGGAAGATCTAAATGCCAAAATCAACCAACTCGATCTCATAGACATGTACTGAACAATCCACCCAACAGCGGCCAAGGATACTTTCTATTCCAATGCACACGGAACATTCTCCAGAATAGACCACATATTAGGCCATAAAGCAAGCCTTAACAGAATCCAAAGCATTGAAATATTACAAAGCATCTTTTCTGACCATAAAGCCATAAAAGTAGAAATCAAACAGAAAACGCAAGGAAAAAAAATCAAACACATGGAAACTGAACAACACCTTGTTCAAAAACTACTGTTACACAGCTTATAAAGACAATGCTCTACATTCCACCTTGGTGAGTAGTGTCTGGGGTCTTAAAAGCCTGTGAGCGGCCATCTGAGATACTCCACTGGTCTCATCCCTTCGGGAGCAAGGGAGAATGAAGAGAACAGGATACAAGGAAAAGATTAGTCCAAAGGACTAAT